>NC_056037.1:28635773-28964536 GCF_004379255.2 Salvia splendens | reverse complement strand
TATTTTATGTGAATTAGTATTACAAATGAATCTTTATTATTAAAAAATTAGTATAGAAAAATCATTTTAGCACAAGTTCAAACTCAAAAGTAAGCATCATTATTAAAACACATTAATTGGTGTATGGGCAGGGATATCTGGATAACCATCATTGTTCAATGTTTTATTATTCAATTATATCTGACGAAAGTACATTCCAAATTAAGCGTTATTGAAAAGGAGACTACTCTAAAATATATGGAGGACTCGTGGGATCAAGTGGGATCAACCCAATCCAACTAAATGTTGACCAAAATAATCCACAATAAACCAAAACGCTATGATGTCCAATTTCCACTTATAGCCAATTAATCACACAGTTGAAAAAAAATACTTCTCCTCCATTATTTTAAATTTTCAACAAAAAGTTATGCTTCACTAATGTCGTACTACTATATGTCATTGTTTCTCTTTTTCTGTTCCAATGGTAAGAGCATCCATAATAGGGACGGATGCCCCGGCGGACATTCCGACGACATTTCAAAACACCTCCTGTCACGTCATAAAGATATCCCACTCCACAATAGCGGACATCCCCAAGGACATCCCGACGGACATCCCAATAATCAAAATTCACAAATACAAAAATATGTTATTTTACGGAATTAAAATTTCGACATGAATACGGGGAAAATGTAACCATTTTATTTTAAAAAAACATACATAATTAAAAAAAATACATAGTTAAAAAAAAAATACATAGTTAAAAAAAGACATCTCAAAGCTTCGACACGTGCGCCCCCCGCCTCACTCCTCGTCGTCCCCTTGGCCAGACCCGCCGTCACTCCCGGGCAGGGGTGCGAGACCCAACTCGCACCTCATACTATCGATGACCCCCTTCAACATCTCCTTGTATAAAGGGTCAGTCGCCTCCCGCCACTTTTCTACGGTGTCGAGTAAAGTATGATTGTGTTGCATGCGCGCGAGGTGGGTGAGTTCGGCATTGTCCTGGCTAGGAGCTGCCGATCGGACCTCGTGGGACCCGCTGGCCCTAGCCGTCCACATCGCGGTCTTTTTCCCAACCGGGCGACGGCGGCGTGAAAATGATGGAGGGGTCAGGATCTCTGCGGTGGCTTCGGGGAGGTCGTGGGAACCAACACTGTTGCTGTACTCGCCGGAGGAGTTGAGCTTCGTCCGCTTCGGCCAGCCAGCTTCAACACCCGTACAAAACTTGGCGGAATCCTGCAACACAAGATAGACATCTCAATATTTGAAGACGCCGAACTTCTTCTTCTTGTCGATGAATTGTTGCATGGACAAACTCTTCATATCCTCCATGGACATGCCGCTGGTTGCCGTATGGACGTTGTTTTCGTAGATGCCGGTAAATCGGGTCAGCGATCTCCTCAGCCGCTCCCACTGTTTCCGGCATTGCTCTCCATCGTGAGGCTTCCCACCTGGCGGGCTGAATTTGATGTAGTTCTGGCTAATGCACCACCACATCCTGTCGATAGTTTGGTTAGCCCTGATGTAGGGATCCTTGACTATACTCATCCAGGCCTTTGCCAGGGCGACGCACTCCGCCTCGCTCCAGACGGTCCTCTTTCCCTCGCCGGCCTCCTCCTCATCCTCCTCTCCCTCGTCTGCCGCCACCCCGTCGATGAGGACACGCGAGGACTCACTAGTGCCCTTGCCCTTCTTCTTCGACTTCCCTACCGCCGGTGGTATCTCAGTGGGAGACTCCCTGACCGGAGATATCCCCAACTCCTACAAAGAGAAAGTCTCAATACCGGTGAACTAAGTCTCAAGTGGAGTACTCTAGGATCACTAGACAATAAATCCATGTAGGGGCGATACACATTGTCCCCAGTGATTGGAGGACCCCCACTCTGCTACCCCTGCAGCAGCATGCATGCCCTGCATCATACCGGTCATCATCATCCCGGGCATCATTCCCTCCATCACGGCACAGGCATCATCCCTCCACTCCCCCGGGCATCACCATCCATCCACTCCCACCGGGCATCATCATCGCTCCACTCCCCCGGGGCATTTATGGAACCATCCAAGGGCACATATTATAATACCCACCCATCATCGCCGGCATTTGGGGCATCATCGCCGCCATTCCGGGTATCATCATGGGCATCCCTGCAGTTCCGCCGGTGTTTCCCCCACCTCCAACGGGGAACGTCGGGGTTTGTGACTCACTCATGGTGGGAGAATCACTATCATGCTCCATTTTATCTTCACAAGAAATGAAAGTAGAGAGAGAGAAACTCGTTAATACAAGTGGTGCGAATGAAATGAAGTTCAACGAGCCGTATATATAGAGTTTTTTAAAAAAATCGAAAAATGGGACGTCCGTCGTGTCACCGCAATAGCGGACGTCACGACGGACGTCTGCTCACACCCCCGCGGACGACCTCTCGTCCGCAAGGGACGTCCGCATCCGCCTCTCCCGCTGCAATAGTGTTAGGTTTGGTATACTGAAAAGCATGTTTCGAGCACGAATATAATCTTGTTTGCATACGAAAAACTCTACAATCCACTTTTAACCTGATTCAGTATTATTCGAGCAGTTTCGCAAGAATAGAATCACTAATATTATTACATTGTATTTGCTTGTGTATTTACAAGATGTTTTACAAACATTTAAATGCATAAGAAGTAAACAAAGTCTATGTCTTTTGCTTAGTAGACCGGTTGTGGGCGACGTCCACTTTAAGGTAACACGGTCGGTTCTATGCAATGCTTAGCAAAAGAGAAAGAAGAATTTCACAACCTAGATGGGCTTTGACTACTTATCGCGAAAGGTTGCAATGTCAGTCCGGTTATTTCTAAGCCTTACTGAAATAAGATGACATTGGTGTGGTATAACACTGAACGGATCTCACAGCAAGACATGTCTTCATGCTATCTTCTGGAAGACTAAGTCTTGATAAAAAACTATTTCTTGATTAACATACGTTATCATTGAGCATACGTTATTGATTATGCATTACTTTGACTTATCAAATGGTGCGGGTTTTTTGCAACTCAATAATCTTGATATATTGGGTAGTGGTAATTAATATCTAGCGGTGCTAGGATTGCTATTATGTTGAATCGCGCGCCTGGTGAGTCTGGCTTGATAATGTCTCCAAGAGGAGCTCGAGACAAGGTTTTATTATTCGGAAACTGGCCAGTTGGAATTTAATTATTCCATGAATAATAAATAAGTGTCTGGCTTGATAATGTCTCCAAGAGGAGCTCGAGACAAGGTTTTATTATTCAGAAACTGGCCAGTTGGAATTTAATTATTCCATGAATAATAAATAAGTGTTTCTTGCTAAGTCCACTCTTGGAATAATAATATATTAATTAATTAAGTCTATAGCAGACACTAATTAATTAATGGATATTTCTATCTTAAGCGCGGGAAATAAACGACAAACAAAATGAAAGCCCGGATTACTTATAATTTCGGATTTGGATGGGCAGTGCAATATTACTTTTGTAGTGGGTGATCGTAATATTCCAATATAGGCATGTTTTAAATTGTGGGTTCAATTTAATTAGTAAACAGCTAATTGGGGAGGCCCATATCCAAAACCTTCCATAGATTCCTGACTGGGCCTTATATGTAACTTAATATAAATAGGAGCATAAAGGAGACATAAATCAATATTATTTTCACATGAAAATTTCGTTCCCCTCTCTAATTAGAAGAGGACAATTTTTCAGCTCTCCTCCGTGAGGAATTTTCTGTCTTCTTTATTCGAGTCCTAGTATTTTGATATGATCAACCTACCCTGATATCGAGATACAGTTCGGGAAGCAGAGGCAGTCCGTTGTGGCAGCAACAGCGATCGGAGAGAAGGCTGCCCAGCTGGGTTGTCTCGACGGCACAACAGCAGACATCGGTGATGATGCTATAACAGCGCAGACAGCTGCAGCGACGACGCAGTGGCAGCGGCGGCGGAGAAGCGACGTCAACGCAGCAACGTCAGAGGCATCGGGTTGGGCAAGTTCGCGAGATGAGTGGGAGCCGTTCAGTGGGAGTACGACGACGCAAGATTAGGGTTTCCCTATGCGTGACTTCGCTTTGTCTCGTCTCGTGACTACGCTCTCTAAATTCTGATTAGGGTTTTCTAACCCTTGGAATCGATTTTGGAAATATTTAAAGATTAATTAAAATTAAGATTTGAATATATCTTGTGGATTTTATATATCGTATAAAATTTAATTATGAATTAAATCATGGATTAATTAGATTCTTTCCTTATTTTATGGATTTATATGGATTTTATTCATAGATGAATCCTAGTTAAATTTGAAAAATGACAATCTAATTTTTATCTATATTCTATAGATTTATTTCTAGACGAATCCTAGTTGGATTTAGATAATGATAATATTATTTTATTCTTATCCTAGTAATTTATACGGATTTATTCATATATGAGTTTTAGATGCATTTGGATAATAATAATAATATAATACTTTATTGTTATGCTATGAATTTATATGGAATTATTCATAGATAAATTTTATATGGATTTGGATAGTCATAATATAATATTTTATTCTTATCTTATAGATTTATATGGATTTAATCCTAGATAGATCCTAGATAGATTTGAATAATATTTATATTATTTTATTATTATCCTATGGATTTAAATAGATTTAATTCTATTAAGACAAATTCTAGATGGATTAAAATAAGTATTAATCCAAGTTATCCTTATCTTTTGGATTTATATATTAGATAGATTAGGATATTGATAATATATAAGAAAATCTTTATTTAATTGGATTTAGGTAAATTTATTTATCTAATAAATCCTAAGTAATGTTTGATATATCCATGATGTCTATTCTAAATAAGAATTGAGATTGATATAAATCTTGGTTGATAGGATTTTATTTCTATCTTATGGATTATGATGGAATTGATTATATCTAGTAATATCCTAGCACGATTTAAATAATGATAATCCTAGATCAACGTTATCTTGAATTGTAGGATCTGATTTTATTGAAATAAAATCTAGAATAATCCTAAATGGATTTAGATAGTTAGCTTTATCTTGACAAATCCTAAATGAATTTGGATAATTATTATCCAAGATAAAACTTAATTATTTAATTGAATCTCCATTAACTAGATTAAATGATTGTCGTTAATTATCCAGTGTGTTTAAATGACATGCATTAAATAGAATTATCTGTTTAGTTGGTGTTTGTATTTTTTAAAGTGGATTATCTGTTTTATCTGCTTTTTTGATAATTATGCAAAAACCATATAAAATATCCAAGCGATAATTACAACAGTGCGTTGTATATGGTCTTCATCGATTGGTTTGTCAATTTATGAAGCTAGTTTCTAATATTATCGCCACTCATTATGTGGGAACAATAATCCTACGAAATAGCAAGTTCATAGGGATAGACTTCTCAATAATAAATAGTATGGACTAGAAAGTCATTTCTAATATTGTCGCCACCCATTATGCGGGGACAATAATTCTAAGAAATTGCATGTTTAAGATGTTCAAACAGAATTTATGAGATAACTTGATTTTATTATCAGCACATGAGCATTGTTATGGGAGTGTGTTGTAGAAATAAAATTCTGTAATGTGAAATCTGATGGTCGTGCTTAGGCAACATTAGGCGGCCATGTCATTATGTGGTCTCTAGACTATTCGTCGGTGTTGTGACTAGTAAAAATGTTAAAGTTGTAAATAAGTATTGACCTCTTATGGAGGGTACCTATTTTCGATTTTACAGTTGCAAGATACATAATTGTTTTGTGGTTATTTGTGATTATGTATTGAGCATAAGTATGTGATAATAAGTTTATTTGCCAAATCTTCATTATATCATTCAATATTTTGTCTGCGATCCTTAAAGAAAATAAACTCAAAAGTTAAAATTATGTAGACTGGAAACGTAAATGGATAAGATTCTCATCGCTGAAAACTTGGAGTTTACACTCACTGATTCATGTCCTCCATTTCCTCGACATAATTCTGCGAAGAATGTTCGAGAATGCATTATGCATATACTTGACAAGTTCTTTAAGGAATAAGGTCAAGCTATTTTCCTTCAAGTAGTGAGACAAGTCTTGGTTAATGACGATGAAAGATGGATATCAATAGAATATGTCAAGATGATTCGATTGGAATATCCTGTAGTAACAGAATGTTTTGAGAAATTTTTTGATGACTCAAATAGTTTTCTGACTCAAGTCACCGCCTAAAGTAATAAGAAATGACTATAAGAAGGTTTAACTGAAAAGTAGAAAACCTTCAGAATAATAGTCGTTATATTACTATTAGAGGAAAGTAACTGATAGATGACCAATTAACAAAGGCTGAAGTTTTCCTAAGTCTAGTTCACTTGAACAAAAGACTAGATATGGAAATCAGGGAGCCTGAATTGTCATCAATGTTTGTTAAAAGCAAAGTGAAGATGCTTTGTAAGTTGGATTGACCTCATTTAAGAAGGACAATGACTTACATGACAATGCAACTTCTAAGTAAGGGATCTTGATCCAGTTAGTCATTTGTTGCAGTGGTAGCTATTAATGCTAAATTATTGTTTTATGGTTGATGCTTAAGACATCATAGTATTAAAACAATATAAGTGCAACAAGATTGAGTATTAAACAACACATCAACTTCTTAAAAAAATGAATAATAAAGTATTTATGGCTCTCAATCTTGAGGCCAAGAAAATACTTATTAATTATTCAAACTGGTCTAAACTATCAATATTTTAACAGTTTGTTAAATAGCTTGAAAGTTAAGAATGTCTGTTTGATGCACTGTAAGTTAGAATCATTTGAGATTCAGACTTGCAGAAATGCAACATAGAAAGACTAGCGAGCCTTAATGGTTTACACCATAAGGAGACGAGCGAAGGGTTATGATCAGTAGTGGGAGTCTAATCTCCATTGACGAATCCAAGCATTCTTCTTAAGAATGAGATAAGAAGGAATCAAAGTCTTTCTAAGATAAGTTTGATTAAGTGATGAGTTGTACTCATTAAAATCTTATAATTGATGGGATAAGCGTTCGAAATAACGAGCAACACGTTAAAGAAACTACCAACATCAGTACCTTCTACAAAACACGAGTTGTGAACTAGAGCGACTCTAGTCTAGCCCATCTCAAGGTGTAATGTTGTTCCAACACGTGTTGGAAAGGTGTCCAAGTAATTGGAGTTGAGTATTGAGGTAGAACTGGTTTATTTGGATATTGCAACTCTCCAGTACCTAAGATTGTAAGAACCATGTCGTAGTGGAAGCGTTCCTAAGGAACATAACAAGTTCATGGGTCTAAGAGTGTCGTAAGACTCAGTCTTAGATTAACTTGAACATAATCTCTTTAACTACAATGTAGCACTGGTTTATTTGGATATTCATCCTTGAAAAAGTGATAGATTCCAAACTACTATCTAAGATAGACAAACATATTTTACAAGACTTGCAATACTACCTATAGGTTGTGTCAGTCAGTGGAAGCTAGTATATTTGCAAGTGTGTAAATGGATCTCAAAAGGGCTAGACAATGACAATGAGTTATACCCTAAGAGAATGTTTTTCTCACTATCATTGTCCCAGGATTTATTCGATCATATTGTCTATTAGGACTTACATAAATTAGAATGTATGTATTATGATTGTCAAGATATCCTTCTATAAATAGAAGTCTTGAGGAGATCATCTACATTGAACATCCTAATGGGTATGTAATAAAGGCCAGAAACACATGATTAGAAGCTTATAGAGACCTTCGTGGTCTTAGGCAAGCATCAAAATCAGAGTATATGTGTCTAATCAAAATTGTCAAATGTCTAGAATTTGACTTGTGCCCTTAAGAGTACTATAAGCACATGGACGTTGAAAATGCATTAAATATGGTATTATTGGTACACTACGATGATGAAATCTACAAAGTTGCAAACAACTAAGATTGACATCTAGCCTAGGAAAATGGTTGTCTACCCAATTTAAGATAAAATATTTGAGAGAAACCAATTACATTCTAAGCATCTAAGTCTTTTAAGATCGCTAGAAAGAATGTTGAGATTCTCTTAGGAATCCTATATCTATACATTATTTGGAACATTTTAGCATTAGAAATTCCATGAAAAGTTTTTTACCATTCAAGATGGAATTGTCTTGTCTCTAGTCAAGTGTTGTTTGACACTTAGTGAGATCAAGAATTATGAGACTATTTTTAGAGATAGATATCTCATATATGCTTAATGTGTACTAAGTTTGATATTAGCTGTGTTTTTGCATAGCAAGTGAATATCATATTAACCATGACAAAAGACTTTGATTGAAAGAAGAATATACAATAGTGCTTGAGAAAGGCTAGTCGCTATATTCTAGTTTACCAGTCATTCATGTAATGTCCTTGGGGTTACACTGACTAAGTCTTATGACTAATCAGTGATCGAGTAAGTCATCCTCATAATATGTGTTTACCTTAGGAGTATCTTCCTAATAGCTTTAATCGTAAGTTTGAGTATGCCTATGAGTATTATTTTTTCAATTACTCTAGCGAAGGCTAACTCAAGGGACACACGAGATCATAAACTAAGCAATCACATAGAGAGATAAAATTAATTAAAGATCAAGTACGCAACAAAGACATAGTGGTGGAAAAGATATGATTAGAGAACAACCAAACAAATTTTTTCACAGAAAATGCCTCTGTGACAGTATGTTTCAAACATGATGTGAAATGAATGGTAGTTCGATATATCTAGCACCAAGACCTGCTTTGAGTATAAGTGGGAGAGTTTTTGGCAGTGGGTATACTCAAAAGCATGTTTTGAGTATAAGTGGGAGATTGTTAAGTTTGGTATACTGAAAAGCATGTTTCGAGCACGAATAGAATCTTGCTTGTATATAGAAAACTCTACAATCCACATTTAACCCGATTCAGTATTATTCGAGCAATTTCGCACGAATAGAATCACTAATATTATTACATTGTGTTTGCTTGTGCATTTATAAGATGTTTTACAAACTGGCTAGTTGGAATTTAATTATTCCATTAATAATAAATAAGTGTTTATTGCTAAGTCCACTCTTGGAATAATAAGATGTTAACTAATTCAGTCTATAGCAGACACTAATTAATTAATGGATATTTCTATCTTAAGCCCGGAAAATAAACGACAAACAAAACGGAAGCCATGATTACTTATAATTTCGGATTTGGATGAGCAGTGCAATATTACTTCTGTAGTGGCTGCTCGTAATATTCCAATATAAGTTTGTATTAAATTGTGGGTTTAATTTAATTAGTAAAAAGCTAATTGGGAGAGGTCATATCCGAAATCTTCCATAGATCCCTGACTGAGCCCAATATGTAACTAAATATAAATAGGAGAATAAATGAGACATAAATCATTATTATTTTCACATGAAAATTTCATTCCCCTCTCTAATTAGAAGAAGACAATTTTTCAACTCTCCTCCGTGAGATTTTCAACTCCTCCTCCGTGAGGAATTTTCTGTCTTCTTTATTCGAGTCATAGTATTTTGATAAGATTAGCCCACCTTGATATCGAGATATAGTTCGGGAACCAGTCAGAAGATTCGTGGTCTAGTATTGAAGATCATCACATGGAGAAGGCGCAAGCAATCGACGATTCTTTGGAGAATCAAAATCGCTAACTCTAAACCGTAGAATTAATGTTTTAGGATTTACTTTCTTTAAGCATGAATTATTTGCATTCTAGCATGCAATTATCTGTTTAACATGTGAATTGATTAATTGCATTATCGGTCAAATAGATTATTATCTGATTTATTTGTTTTGTACAAGTCTTCCACTGTGCAAGGGGCACCAAACCCCAACAAATAGCAGACGTCAGCCGGGACGTTCGCTATTGCGGATGCTCTAAATGACAGATTTGTAGCTAATTATAGCTTGTTTGATTTTTAGATAAAATAATTATGAGATGTAGTCAACGATTGAGTTGTGAAATTATTCTGGTTGAAAAGGGGATTTATGCATTATTCTAAATTATCACAACATTATCCATTAGATTGAATTGCAGGATTTAATCTCGTGAACCAAACATTGTATTAAATCTCAATATATAATCTTGCAATTAGGAGTAGAGCTCTATAGATCCATATAAGGAAAGACTAAAAATTAAAGATTCAACCTTGTTTTTATCAATTTTTGAATGTCAGCTACTTTTATTTATTGGTTTTAATATTTTTGTAAATTTTTTGGTGAAGATATTCAATTAATTTTATTTGTTAAAAAAGAAATTTAGATACTAAAATTATGTAACTCTATTTCATATGTATAATATTTTATTGAAAATGTTAGTAGTAGTAGATAATTTCTTAGAGCATGCACAACGGTGGCGTCGGGCCCCGCGTTCGTCCGCGCCGCTGGCAAGGACGAGGCTCGCCGCCGCTGGCACGGCGCTGCTCGATGCATCGAGCAGCGCCGTGCCAGCGAGCAGGACACGTGGCGAACGGCGATTGGGCAACGACATAGCCGTTGCCTTTGAATAATTTTTTTTATTAAAAATCTGTTTTTAATTAAAAAAAACCGATTAAAAAATCACTTCCCAAAAAAAATATATCCGTTTATTACCGTTTTTATCACTTTTAAATTTTTTTTTCCCCCCAAAAATACACACTTTCATCTGTAAATACCCCCACTTCCACACCAAAAAATTCACATCAAACTACACAATTCTCATATTCATTCTCCCATAACCATTCTCATCTTCATTCTCTCATATCCATTCTCAATCTTTCTTCCACCATACAACATAACAATGTCCGGCCAAGGTGATGACCACCCGCCCTCTCAAGGTTGGAACCCCGAATGGTTCGGTTCACAACCGTTTCCTAGTCCGGAAATGGAATATTCGGCCCCTCTTCAAACCCAAAGTTCGGGCGTTCCTGGTGGCTACCGGCCATACCCAATCGATGATCAAGGTGCCTCCGAAGGGCGATAAGGGTGGACACCGGAGCCTAGGCCGACCGTCCCCTCCCAAACTCCGACTCCTCCTACTCGCGGTGTCCGCACACCGTACACTCCGGCGGAGATGGATAAATTGTTCAAGGCGTACTTGAAAATCTCCGAAGATGCGGTGGTTGGCACGAACCAATCCGGCGAGCACTTTTGGTGGCGCGTCGCTCGCCGGTACAATGAAAACCGGCCGCCGGGAACGATCGAGCGCAACGAGAGTATGGTGCGCAACGCCATCGGCCGAGCCAACGATGAAATTGGCAAGTTCAATGGCTATTTCCTCCAGGAACAGCGGAATGTCGGGAGCGGCCGGAGCGAGGTCGACATCATCACTGCCGCGCTGAGCACCTACCAATCCATGAACTGCAAGTCGTTCAAGTACCTCAACGTTTGGCAGGATACGCGGACGCACCCGAAGTATATGGGAGGCGTAACATCCTCCTCTAGCGGTTCCTCCAAACGGTCAAGGTCGGTATCCCTATCCGACGCCGGCTCCAAAGAAGTGGCTAGCCAACTCGCCGGAGCTAACTTGGGTAGCCCCGACGCCGGACCGAGCGGTTCCCAACGCCGACCGCAAGGAAGGAAGAAGGAGGCGGCCAACCGCCGTCGCGCCGAACCCGCTCCCTATGCGCCACCTCCACCCCCGAACAACTCGTTGTGGATGCTATTAAGCCAACTCAATATGGCCGATAGGTCAACTATGACCCCCACGCAACTTCAAAAGCACGGGGCCATGATATTGGGTCTCCAAAAACAATTGGGGTTAGTGCCGCCGGATCAGTAGTCTTCAAGGGTAATATTAGCCAATAATTATGTAATTTTAATTTTTAGGAGTTTAATTATATAATTTTTAATTTTTAGGAGTTTAATTATGTAATTTTTAATTTTTAGGATTTTAATTATGTCTTTTTTATTTTATTTGTAATTTGTAATATTTATTATGGTTTTTAATGAATTTTAATATTATGGAAATGTTTTTATTTAATTGAATTGTACTCGTCCTTGCGGAAGAGCACAACTGTGTGTGTTGTGCTCTTGCCGGAGAGCAGGTAGGAATAGTGGTGCCGGCCCACAACCGTGCTCGCTGGTAAGAGCACGGTTGTGGATGCTCTTACGTGCTCGAAAACGATTTTATAATAATCAATTGGAGTAATAATTTCTAAAAGGCAATGCAGCAGCGGATCCAATCTCTTCTCTTCCCCTCACTTTATTCTAACTTCCATTGACTCACAGACACAGTAATAACCAGCGAGAGAGAGACCTTTGTGTTAGAGCACGAAAAGCGGCGGCGTCCAACGACGTCGTCGCCAAGCTACCTATAAATACTCCTCTTTTCCAACGCCCCACGTTTCCCTTTCTCCAACCAGACTACATTCATCGAAATCAGATACCCTTCTCTCTCTATCTAAATTCAGCTCCAGTCATTTTATATCTTCTCGCTTCACGCCGTGGCAATGGATCCGCCACTAGGGTTTTAGCATCTCAATATTTTCTGCAAATAACTGGACAATTTATTTTTCTGTTAAAATTTTTGTTTTAGTTAAAAAATTAGCATAGAAATGAAGCCAAAGGGGGAGGCTATTCGCTCGGGTAAGCTGCTGAAGTATGCATTCATGGGGCTTTTAGTGTTTCTAGGGCTAATTTGCCTGCTGTACGGCTCACGGTTCTCCGGTGGGTTGCCACGCGGCGACGACTCATTCGACGACTTCGGTGTTGACCCCGTCACGGGGAGATTTGTGAAGAAGGATTTCGATGAATTGTTTGACGACGAGGAGCGGAATCCTGAGGTTCCGAAGAGCATTCCGGTAAGGAGCAACGCCGTTTTAGTGTTGAATTCGGCGCTGCTTGTTGATTAGCTTCTGAGGCGAGCTTGAATTTTGTGGTGTAGGTTTGTGATTTGAGATACTCGGAGCTGATTCCGTGTTTAGATAGGAATGTGATCTACCAGATGAGGCTGAAGGTTAATTTGAGCTTGATGGAGCACTACGAGAGGCATTGTCCGCCTCCGGAGCGCCGTTTCAATTGCCGGATTCCTCCGCCAGCTGACTACAAGGTTTGTTACTGTTTCACTTTTTCCCCAATTTTGATCTTATTTTTCAAAAATTGAGGTAGCTTGTTAGTTGAAATTTTTGCATTAGTTTGATTACAAAGCAATTTTCTTTCAATAGTTTGATTCCAACGCAGTTTTCTGTTAGAACTCCAGATCCCAATTAGATGGCCCATGAGTAGGGATCATGTTTGGAAGGCCAACATACCCCACACACATCTAGCAAAGGAAAAATCGGATCAGAATTGGATGGTTGTGGAAGGGGAGAAGATCAAGTTCCCTGGTGGAGGAACTCATTTTCATTACGGAGCAGACAAATACATTGCGGCTATTGCAGGGGTCCGCATTTACAGCGTTCTATAATGCTGTTTCACTGTTGATCATTTGGTTGTTCCATGTGGATGTAATGTAACTACTCATTTGCTTTTATGTAGATGCTAAAGTTTCCCGGTGAAAGGCTCGATAATGGTGGCCATATCCGGAATGTTCTTGATGTGGGATGTGGGGTTGCAAGTTTTGGCGCGTATCTCCTCCCACTGAATATCATAGCCATGTCGCTAGCCCCTAATGATGTTCACGAGAATCAAATACAGTTTGCGTTGGAGAGGGGAATTCCTGCAACTTTAGGTGTTTTGGGCACAAAAAGACTACCATACCCTAGTAGGTCCTTTGAGCTGGCTCATTGCTCCCGTTGCCGGATAGATTGGCTCCAGAGGAATGGTCTGCTTTTGTTGGAACTAGACAGATTGCTGAGGCCGGGAGGTTATTTTGTCTACTCGTCACCTGAAGCTTATGCGCATGATGTGGAGAATCGAAGAATTTGGAATTCTATGCACGACCTTCTGGGAAGAATGTGCTGGAGAGTCGTTGTGAGGAAAGATCAGACGGTGATATGGGCTAAGCCGCCTAGTAATAATTGCTACACGAGAAGAGGTCATGGAACTCTCCCACAACTGTGCAGTTCGGATGACGATCCAGATGCAGCATGGAATGTGCCTATGAAGGCATGCATCACTCCCTATTCAGCAAGTATGTGTAATCATTTAAATCCTTTCACTGACATGATTGATTTCCTTGGCGGGTTATTTTCTTCACATGGGTCATTCAGTATCGCCTTCATGCATGGAAAACTATAAATTAATTTGAATAGTCCTGTGCTCTTTTACTTGCAAAAAGTTTTGTGTTGATGTGATTTTTAACTAGCTGTGGAAAATTTAACCAATTTGCTGAGGGATAAGTCGAAGATAAGGCATATTATTTACTTACTGCCACAATTGACATCCCACCTTGTGGGAGCACAGAAATGCATCAGACAAAGGGAACTTTTCTAGAACCATGGCCTCGGAGGCTTACATCTGCATCTCCTCGATTGGAAGAAATCGGTATAAGTGCTGATGCATTCCGGAAAGATACAGTAAGACTTACTCCCATCTTGCAATTCTGTTTAGATGGGAAATCTTTTCTTTCATTTTGGTCTCACCTTGTTATAACTATGTGATACAGGATGTGTGGCATAGCAGAGTGACTGAGTATTGGAAACAGATGAAATCTGTTATGCAGCGGAACTCAATAAGAAATGTCATGGACATGAACTCGAATCTTGGGGGCTTTGCTGCAGCTCTTAAAGACAAGGATGTTTGGGTCATGAACGTTGCTCCAGTAAATGCGTCAGTCAAGTTGAAGATAGTCTATGATCGAGGCTTGATTGGCTCGGTGCATGACTGGTACACATTCAATATCATAAACCTGTCTAGCTTCCTCAAACCGCACCCCATGCTGATGAAACCTAAACTGTAGTGTTAAGCAAACACTAATATGCTTCTTGAGATGAGGATGATGATGTTTCCTTCCCTTTACGTTTTGTACAGTCATCTATGTTTGTGTCTACAATGTATTATGTGCTTGAATCCGGATATGTATGACTCTGTTGGACAGTTTTATGAGGTGTGTTCCGTGTTTTTGGTCCGAGTTGTTGATAACGTCTCCCCATCTATATGCAGGTGTGAGTCATTCTCAACTTATCCTCGCACCTACGACTTGCTTCACGCCTGGTCCGTCTTCTCAGAGATCCAGGAGAGAGGCTGCAGCTTCGAGGATTTGCTGATCGAGATGGACCGGATACTAAGGCCTGACGGCTTCATTATCATCAGGGACAAACCTTCCGTGATCAATTATGTACATAAATTCCTGGCTTCTCTGAAGTGGGACAAATGGTCCTCGGAGGTTGAGCCCAGCAGCGATGCTCTCTCCAGAGGTGAGGAACGCGTTCTTATCGCAAGAAAATGACTGGGAGGAGATTAGAAAGGTGTAACCATCTCAGCGGTAAATGGCTTGCTTTTCAAAGATCTCTGTTTCACTAAATGTTTAGATCATCATCCAAGCTTGTTTACATTTGTCTGGTCATGAACTTCGCATAACGCAGTAGATGCAGTTCTAGTTCATCCTATATTCTGTTTGGGTGTAAATCGAGAATAGCCCAACTCCGAAGGGTTGAGCTAGAAGTTTTGTATTCTCTATCAAATTGACATCTTAATGTTACCTTTCATTAACCCAATACTGTATCATCTGCATTTCCAATCTTGTCAATTATATCGAAGTATTAGGAGGGTCTGTGGCGGATTCAGTGATCGGAGCCGCCACAACCTTCCCCTTCGGCTTCCCTGTCGGTACAGATAATTGCCTAAACCTCCTCACACTTGAACATTCCTCCGTCATTGCTGAAGGAAATCTAATTCACCTGTTGGGCACGATGTTGGTGAATTTGGAGACATCTAATTGAGTATCTGGTTTGACATGTGAAGGAAATCAGGATTGTGATCTACTCTAAATAATTTTTTTTGGGAAGAAGTGAGTTGATAGATAATTTGAGATCAAATTGAAAGTTAATAGTGTGTGTATTTATAGATGTAAATTTGAAAGTAAAAAAATAATTAAATTCGCAAGCAACAACTCGCCACACTAGACCACCGCCAAGGCATGGTTTGAGACCTCTATCATTGCCCTACACCCGTCCCCTTTGCCCGCCCCTGTAACGTATGAGACTGGGCCATACTGCCATTTTTGCGGTCTGATCCCGTTTGAGATACCGGGAGATACTGGATGTGGATGCTCTAATAGAGTCATTTGATTATCAAGAAAGTAATGTAATAATGCTGTTAGGATATATATTTACTTTTTTTAATAAAATAATCAATAATAATAATAAGATACTACAATAGAAACCATTATTCATAATTTTAAAAATTATATTAATAGTAAGTTAATAGGTAGTTAACTGAGAAAATGATAATAATAATAATAATAATAATAATAATAATAATAATAAATACTATTATTATTGTTATTAAGTATAATCCATAATTTTAAGAGTTAAAAAAATGCTTAACAAATTATTAATCGATAACACAATATAAAATAAAGATAGTTATATTTATCGTTAATAATGAATACTATTAATTCATATAATGGAAATTATAAATCCTAAAAATAGGAAAAGGAATCCGAATAAAGTTAGGGAATATGAATTTTCAGTTTTACTAATTCCACGTGTGAAAGATTTTTAAACTTTATTAGAAAAAAATAAATATAAAAATTTAATGAATCAAATTATTATTTAGGGCACGATTTTTATTGATTTCCTTGTTAAGATAACACAATCGTGAAGAAATTTAATTTCCATAACAAATAGGCCTCGAGTGTATTTGCTATGAAATTCGATCATAAAATGATACTCCATTGTTCTAGCTAGTAGTACTAAGGATGTTGTGATTGAACACAACTAAAATAACGTTGAAACCCAAATTTTATAAAATTCATTCGAGAATTATAAATTCAAAATGAATAATGTGTTTTGCGGTGATGTAGGTTTGAAATCTGTATTATTATTTACGCATACTCTCTCTCTCTCGTCTCATAAAAATAGAAATAGATAAAATTTCCTTTTCCTTCTGTCCCATAAAAATAGTCCATATCTATTTATAAAAATATTCTTTCTTTCTTTTTTTACTTTAGCATTTATGTCAGCGTCATCCACTACATTATTTTAATATTTTTTCTTCTCTTCTATTTTTACCAATTACGCATTGGAGGTAGTACTAGTATAATTACCTGTTTAACGTTTAAATAACATAGTTGTATCATTTAAAACAGCTTAGCTGCAAACACTACAAAAAAGCTCGCCAATTAGTGACGGACATTTCCGTCACTAAACAGCGAAATTCACTAATTAATGACTGACACATTTCTGTCACTAATTCTGTCAGCAGATGTTGAGCTATTGGATGCCGTCACTAATTCCGTCACTATTTTGCACTTTTTTGTAGCGAAAACTATTGACCAAATGGGTTAATTTTTTTAGCTCACGCAACAATTCAAAATTAAAGTCATAAATCAAAAAAAGGGAAATAGGTCCATAAAACCATAAACATTCCATAAAATTTGGTATTTCCCAAGAACTTTGAAATTGGTATATAATATCACAAACTTTGCACTTTATTTGGTATTTCTCATGGCATGTCTATTACTATATTTGACTAACTTACGAGGCATTTTTATCATATTTGACACAATTAAATCAACGTGGTTTTCAACGTGACTTTTTATCCTACATGTTATGAATATAAAAAGTGATTTAAAATATCATAAAAGGTATCACGGTTGCCTTCGTAAAATAAGCTTTTGATGAATATATCTTATTTGAGTGAGTTTGGGAAATACCAAACAAAATGCAAAGTTTGTGATATTATAGACCAATTTCAAAGTTCATGGAAAATACCAAATTTTAGGCAAAGTTCATGGTTTTAGATACCAATGTCCCATAAAAAATGTTGAAAGTTAAAGCTATAAATTATACTCCTAAATAATCCTATCAAAATAATCAAATCAAATTACATAGATTTTATTGATTTTGTCACACAGATGCATTACATACTTTTTATAATAAATAAAAAAGTTAATACTAAATGAAATACTTATCTGAAATAACTAAATATTCTAAAATAACCTAAAAAGTGAAAATTAAAGACAGTTGGGCTATTTGTTAGCCCATGAATCAAATGATAAGACACGTGCGAATTAGTGCGATTTTCCCGCGAATCCTTCTCTACACACCCAAAGCCTAACGAATTAAAGAGCTCAATAATTTTCACGCTTAAAATCTGATTCCATTACCCTCAATTCCCAACTCTTCAGTTCCACGACGAAGAGACGAAGGTGTTGAATCTCGATTATGAATCAATAACGAGCAAATTATCCGAGTTCGTCGATACAGTAATTTTTCGCGAGATTCCCCTCCGATCCAATTCAACATGATGAAATCCGGATTCGCTAAAGTGCTGAAAAATATGGGCGACAATCGATCCACTCGTCGATCGAGCAGCGAGTCGGGTCGCGAGCCGGATCAGAGTCCGCTCAAAGTTCCGTTCATAATCGGTGCGCAGTCGTTAATCGGATTTGATTTATTGTTTGAATTTTGATGTGCGAGAAACTGAAAATTTTCTGGTTTGATTGAAGGCGTCGCCGGTGGAACTGCGTCGGGCAAAACGACTGTGTGCGATATGATCATCGCGCATCTCCGTGATCAGCGCGTCGTTCTCGTCAATCAAGTAAATCGAATTTGTTTGATGTTTTTGCAATTGTTTCTACGCGAATTAGAGATTTTGTATTAAATGGATGATGTTGAGTTGTTAATTATTATTAGGATGCGTTTTATCGATCCTTGAATAATGAGCAGTTGAAGAAAGTGGGTGAGTATAACTTCGATCATCCAGGTAACGACAAAATTTAGAAATTATGATTTCTGTAGTGTGTGATCTGTTTGATCTAATCACTTGTGTTTTTGCTACTCAGATGCGTTTGATACAGAGGTTCTGCTTTCGTGTATGGAAAAGTTGAAGCGTGGAAGTGTAGCAACCATTCCAAATTATGATTTCAAAACTCACAAAAGCGTTGAACCAGGGCGCCAGGTACTTTCCTTTTATTCCTTCTTATTCACATTGCTAGAATCAATGAAATTGAAATGAAACCATATAGTTGCTTGCATCCATCCATTGCTTATTACTTTCTTCTTCTGCAAAACATTGTAACCAAACTAGCAGCAATCGATGCAAAGCTCGACGAACGGGTAACCATTCAGAAATCACAATTCAACCCATTCATGCAACAATTTGATGCTTTGTGAAGCGGGCGGAACCACTTGAGGAGGGTAGGGTGCAAATGCCCCCCTCAAAATATTTTTTTATACTATTTTCTTCTTCATTTTTTTGCAAAATTTCCTTCACAAATGCCCTCCCTCGAACTCTAAAAATTTCTTTGTACATATATTTTTGCCTCTTCTGAATTGTATTCTTGGCTCTGCCTCTAGGGAAACCTCTTAGGTCGCCAGGAGTAGGCATCCATTCTAGAAGCTATGAAAACAACGGTTGCTATTGTGCCACCGTCGATTGACACTCCTCCTGTCATTGTAATAATGCCCCTGATTCTTTCGTGCACCCACGTCCTCGCCCCTAATTGCGAATGCGATGACACACGTAGTTCCATACAACCTAGTTAGTTGTTCCGCCACCACACCTACTCTACCTTGATTCTTCTCAATTGCCCTCCATACTACAACCTACTACTATCTTGCTCTCAGTTTCCTTCGCAGCGGATTTGTTGGTGAAACCCATGTGTTGGCTAGATGCAATCTTTAGGAAGCAGATTGATGTTCCGAAAGAATATTGTTAGGGGCGCAGGGCGAGCCGGACGCGCCAATTGAATCGCCTGGAGGTGGCCTGGGCGAGCCATATTCACATATTTTAAATGAGAATAAAATATGAGTGGTTAAATGTTTGTTTTTCCGTATTATAAAGGAAAATGAGACAACTAATTAGGACAATACGATATGGAATATGACTCAATTATCTTCACATCCAAGGGAATTTTAGTTTTTAAGTAGAAATTTTGAATGATTTTGGAGTTAAATAAATGTAGAATATTTTAAATACTACTCCCTCCGTCCTATATAAATACGTCAGTTGGGGACTACACATATTTTAATACGTAACCAGTAGTTGAAATATTGTAAGGATGATAGGACCCATCAATGATAAAGTAAAAGAGAAGAAGAAAAACTTCCATAAATGTATATAGCTATTTCAATGGGACCGATGGAAAAGAAAATTCAGCCTATTTCTCTAGGACGAATAGAGTATAGTATTGCAAATTATGATGTAAATAAATTTGATTTTTCAATAATTTGAATTAACACTAATTAGAAATTTGATTATCTATATAACAAAATATATATATATATATATATTTACATATTAGAAAAACAAATAGATTAATAGAACAATATACACCTTTCTTTCCATAAATAATAGACTCAATTTGACTTGACACGAGTTTTAAGAAATGTAATTAAAGTGAATGGAAAAAAAAATAGTAGAAGGCGAATCCTACCTTTAAATATTAATATGTGAGTGAGACAAATTTAGTAGAACGTGTGGTCCATTACCAGAACTAGTAAAATAATAAATGCGACATTTATTGGTGGATGGACGAAAGTAGCAAAATGAGACGATTATTGATGGATGGAGGGAATATATAGGTATATTAGTGGAGTAGTATTTAATCAAAGGTGCGAAGGCAAAAAAAAGGTCAGCTGCAGCAACTATGAAGGTAAAGTTGTGCAATTCTATCATCTTGCTTGCACTTCAACAGAGAAGTGAAGATTCCCAGCTTATATATCAATTATATTTTCTGTATATATTGTTCGTTGTCAGGTTTCCTCGCCTCTTTTCTCTAACGCTAGTTAGTTATAAACGAACTAGCTTTAGTTTTAAACCTGTGGTGCATCAACATGACTTTCATATTTGTGAATCCAAATGATATGAATGAGAAACTTGTGCTGCATCAGCATGACTGAGTTTTACTATCATCGCGTAGGTGAACCCTGCGGATGTCATTATCTTGGAAGGGATTCTTGTTCTTCATGATTCTCGTGTACGTGATCTTATGAACATGAAGATCTTTGTTGATACAGGTTCTTTGCTTTGTGCTTTTTGTAGCTTTGTTCCTCTTTAAAGTTATAGGCACAGCAGTTTAAAGGATGTGAGAGGTCTTATATGAAAGGGCAAATTTGCAGTTCAAATATTATTTCTCTCTCCAAGACAATGATATTGATCTTCCAGTTATCTGATGAATAAACCTTCATCAGTGCAGATTCCGATGTTCGTCTGGGAAGGAGGCTACGTCGCGACACTGTCGAGAGGGGCAGAAACGTGGAGAACGTCCTCGACCAAGTTAGTATCATCACATTATCTCTATCCAAGTCCGGTGAGGAAAGAGAGGTAACTTAACATGTTTGTTGCCCCCTTTGCAGTATGCTAAGTTTGTAAAGCCAAGCTTTGATGAGTTCATTCTCCCATCGATGAAATACGCGGACGTTATAATTCCTCGAGGGGCGGATAACGAAGTTGCAATTGACTTGATAGTGCAACACATTCGTACAAAGCTAGGCCAGCATGACCTCTGCAAATTCTATTCCAATGTTTTTGTTATTTACTCGACTTTCCAGGTTGGTTCCTAATTCCCGGATTTCATTCATAAACATGATTATTTGAATTTCTCCCTATAAACAAAACATGTTATGGCGCAGATACGAGGGATGCACACGCTCGTCAGGGATGCGAAAACTACCAAGCATGACTTCGTCTTCTACGCAGATCGCCTCATTCGTTTGGTAATATTCTGTTCTAATAATAATGTACT
Organism: Salvia splendens; assembly: GCF_004379255.2. Lineage (NCBI taxonomy): Eukaryota > Viridiplantae > Streptophyta > Magnoliopsida > Lamiales > Lamiaceae > Salvia > Salvia splendens. The sequence continues at coordinate 28,942,747 of NC_056037.1, read as the reverse complement.
AGTATTTGGTTAGAAATTGATAAAAAAATAAATAATATAGTATCGTTTAACGTTGAAGGTTGTGGAGCATGGGCTCGGGCACCTTCCATTCAATGAAAAACAGATCACTACTCCTACAGGATCAGTGTACACCGGGGTCGTCTTCTGCGAAAGATTGTGCGGCGTCTCGATTATCAGAAGGTACATTATTGATGAACCAATACTAGTTTTGATTCATAATTTCATTCATTGCATTTGCATCAGCGGGGAGAGCATGGAGAACGCGTTGCGGGCGTGTTGCAAAGGCATCAAAATCGGCAAAATCCTAATCCATAGAGATAGCAACGCCGGTACACAGGTAAGGTAACATAAGAAATTCGAATACTACATATTTTGAATGATGAGTAGAAAATTGAAAAATAAAAATTGCAGGAATTGATATATGAAAAGCTACCAAAAGACATCTCGACTCGGCATGTCCTATTGCTGGATCCCGTTCTGGCCTCAGGTAGGTATTTCATCCACGTTGAAATCACAAATATAGATAAATATAGTATAAATGAAGGGGTGTATTAGGATCCTACAGCCTCCTTAGTGTTAAACATCAAACAGATCACAACCCTTGGATCCTTGGATCAGATGGTAGTGATAAACTATATTATTAGCCGAAGATGCTACATTATTTTATTAAAATAGTATATATTATTTGACTAATAATCTACATTATTATATGACACGTGACATTAATTTAACCGTTAGATCACAAGATCCTATGTATAACATGTGTTTTGATTTTGAACAATATTTGCAAGTTGAAAGGGAATAAGCATATCGTCATGTGTTTGTGAAATAGGGAATTCAGCAGTGAAAGCAGTATCTGTGTTGGTGGGCAAGGGTGTTCCAGAGTCCAACATAATATTCCTAAATTTAATTGCAGTGAGTGAGATTTATATATATATGTATGTATGTGGAATTGAATTGATTATATATAGAAAATGAATGTATAAATGGTGCAGTCTCCAGAGGGAATACATGCAATGTGCAAGAAATATCCAAAGGTGAAGATAGTGACGTCAGAGATAGATAGAGGGCTGAATAAAGAGATGAGTGTGATACCAGGCATGGGAGAGTTCGGTGATCGTTATTTTGGAACCGCCACTAAACGCCCTCCTCCTACATGAAATTTTCATTATTTTTTTATTCTATTTATATACTATATTTATTTTTCTATTTCCAAATAAATTACATCACTTCTTATTTTCCCGCTACTTGTAAAATTATGTTCCCTCCCTGTCTTTTTTTTTCTCTCTCATAAACTAACTGATTTTAAATTCGTGGATTCAAACCTGAGATTTTCATCACTCGTGCATTAAATATAGTGTTGCTAACCTATATTACCACTTTCAACACTACACTAGCCAAACTCAGACTATTTTAATATAAATGTCACAATATATGTTGATTTAATTTCAATCATTTACATCAAGGAGTATTTATTAACTTTTACACTCCATCCGTTCATCGGTAGAATCGTTTCATATTCTGCACTCATTTTAGAAAAATGATACTAATAAATAATTAAAGTATAGAAAAAGTAAAATAAAAGAAAATAACTTAGATAAAACTCTTATCTGCATTATTCACTTTAACTATTTATTACTCCCTCCGTCCCTGAAAATTTGTCACATACTTCCTTTTCCGTCCGTCCCACAAAATTTGTCACCTTTGGAATTTACCTAAAATAAACTATCAAAATACCCTTTATTTTTCCCCCAAATTACCCCATTTCCCATTCAATGAGAATTGAATTCTCATTTACTCCTCTTCAACAACCAGCGCCCCCCCCAAAAAAAAATTTCTCTCTCAACCTTCTATAATTAGAAGCCCTCATTTTTTGTTCCAAATCGCCCGCCTCTTCACCATTCTCATCCCTTAGTTTGTCGGTCGCTCGATTTTCCTTGGTTAAATGAGTAACCCCGCCACACCTCCTTAGTTCTCAGCGACCGATCTCGTCGTCCCTTACTCCCCCATCGGTCGATTTTCCTTGGTTAAATGAGTAACCCCGCCACACCTCCTTAGTTCTCAGCGGCCGATCTCATCATCCCTGACTCCCCCATCGACCTCGTCATCCCTGACTCCCCCGTCGACGACTTCGTCCCTGACACCCCCGATGACTCCTTCGTTCCCGAAACACTCTTTGACTCATTCGTCCCCCAAATACTCTTCGATTCTTTCATCCCTGAAACCCTTGTCGATGTGCCTCCAACCACCCCCTTCGACTTTCCTCCAGCCTTCCCCGTCGACCCACCTCCAGCCGCCCTCGTCATATATAGTGAAAATGAAATGATAATGCTTGCTACTTTGCTTCCTAGAATTTTAGATCTACTCTAAGTATGTTCTTATTTCTTGATCCAACGTTTTGTCTTCTCATTCTTGGTTTGGAGGCTGATCTTGTGGTTGTCGTTGGGCTTGTGGCTGTTCATGGGTTGAATGCTCTGTGATGTTGTCAATGGGTTTGGAGGCTGAGCTTATCAATATGAGACTCATACTCCACTACACATCTCCATTTATTACAAAGTCAAACACTTTCTTAAAACTCGTGCCGGGTCAAATGGTGACGAATTTTGGGGGACGGAGGGAGTATCATTTTTACAAAATAAGTGCGAAAAATAAAATGACTCAACTACCATGGAACGGAGGAAGTACTATCTTCGACCATAAAAATAATACTAGTAATTATTAACTTTATACTATCTTCGTCCATAAAGAGGTTGGTAACAAATTCATGATTTCCTTATCCTCTCATAAAAACAAACAAAACTCAGTTCTTGAGGGGTCAACTTGTGATCTTCTAGAATTTGTTTGGGTTCTTTCGTCTCTTTTTGTTTCTTATTAATACAGTAAAACTTTATTTCATCACAAGCCTTGCACTTATGATAAATTTAGTCACAACACCAATAGCTTAAATCCTGAATATATCTATCAAAGGCACTGATCATTCATAACTTAACTACTCAAAATGAACATAGCTATAAGCTTTTCAAGATTGATTTTTTCCTTTAAAGTAAACAAACCACATCACCCATGTGTATCTAAAAAAGAAAACTGATTTCCCACCCTTAAAAAGTAAACGGAAACGAGGAAGATCCTCCTTCTGCCTACTTTCAAACTGAATAAAATCTTACTCACTCTATTGCTAGCAAGCTTTCATCTTCCTTTTCTTCGTGTTTGGGGCACTGCATGTTGGATCGGAATCGGTTTCAAGCGACATTCGCTTGGTCCTGCATGGGGAAAAAAATACCAACGAGTATTATTAAGCAGGGAAGAAAGATGGAACTCAACCATAGGAAAATCAAGGCCAAGCCATTGGGTTCACTGCCCGTCATCAAGCTGCCTGTCTTTCATGTCCCAGCAGAAAAAAGGTTTTGGAAAGGAGGTGTTATACGTACCCATTGGATAGTTCGCTAGCTTCGTGCTCAGCCTCTTCCTCTCCAGCATCTGACAAAAGAAACCACATTACAAGTTGGAAATCAAAGATTTCAGAATTTTGTAGTCATGTGAAGAATCAAACAAATTTCACAAAACATAACATTTGAGTAGTGGGCTTCTGTTATATTCATACAACTACTAAACCAAATTAAATTTCAAGGTTGTGTTGTGTTGTGTTGTATCCATCCAACATAGTGTATGCATTTCTTATTAATTTTATGCTATGTAACATGCTTTAGAAAAGTCAATTATTAAGACTAATTCACTCCCTCAGTCCCCATCAGTAGTTGATAGCTAAGCTTCAAATTTCTTAAGCATTATCTATTTTCAAATTTCAAGCATTTTTCATATCAAGAATTTCTGTCATAAAACTCTTCGATCAAATCCAAAACACTTCACATTATTAGCAGAAGCCACCAACAGAAAAGATGTACCTTCTTCAACATCATCATCATCATCATCGTCATCATCCTCTGGTGCTGATTCTGAACCGTCGCTCCATCTATCGCCCCCATCATCCTGGTCCCATCGTTCTCCTTCTGGAGGCATCCAAAAGTCATCCTCATCTTCTGTATCACTACTCTTGCCTGCAGAATCCCTCACTTCATTTACAATCTCATCAACATTTTTCTCCTCATTCTTATTCTTCTTCTTCTTCTCCTTCTTTTTCTTCTTCTTCTTCTTATTCTTCTCCTTCTTCAAACTCCCATCTTCGTTCTTCTTCTTTGTTTTTGTTCCCTCTTTATCACTATCCGTATTTCCCTCCACCCCACTCGGAATTTCTTTCTCGGACTCAAATTTCTCTGATCACATAATCAATACACACAATCATCATCAAACCATCCAACTTTTACTAATTTACCACCATTTCCACATATTCTCAAGAAAATACAGGTAATACACAAACCTAGCATGTTGAGAAATCGTTTCCCACTCATATGCTTCCATATATGCTCCTCCGATTTATTAATCGTAAGCCCAGTCAATTTGCACTCCAATTTGGAACTGCAAAACCACCAAAAGCAAAGAAATTTCAATTTCATCAATAATTTCAGAAACCTAATCAATCAAAATCAAGTCACATTCCCCACCATTGTCAAATTTAAGCCAATTCAGCACAAAAACAAACTGTTTACAATTCAATTCCATCTTCCTAAGGTGAACCCTAATTTGATTCAATTCAATTCAAATTTGAGCTATTTCAGCATAAAAACAATTTGATATGAAATGCAAATCCACCTTATGAGCTTAACTCTATCCCAAACAGATACACACAGCTCTTTCCACCCCGAAAAATTAATAATTCACCAACAAAAAAACAAATCCAAAATTGAAGCAGCTAAAAATAAGCTGACTAAATTGAAAAGCAAAATACCTGGAAAGGGGGTCCTGTCGGAACATATTGAGCGGAGGTTTGCTGCGAGCGAGGGCGGCATTAATGAGGCCAAGCCGGCAGTGCTTGGACACAGCGTAAGCTTCTCTGGCGTGGGCAGGCAGCTCATGGCCGGTCTCCACGCATTTGAAGCGGCCGTTTTCGAGCTTCTTGAACTTAGGCTTGCCGAGCAAATTGAAGCCCTCTTTCGGCTCCTCGGATTTAGGGTTTTCTTCACCTTTCTTCTTCCCCATTGTAGAAAATCAAACTGTAAATTAAAGTTAGGGCAAAGCTGCGCTTTTGTATGATTATGAGTTGCAAACTTTTCTAAGTTTGGGAAATTGCGAAAAAATGTTTTTGGGCTTACTGGGCTGGATCGGGTATTCATATTGGGCCAAGCAGCGCTTTTGTGTGATTATTTTTTATGTTTGAAAATGCGTCAGAATTTTCAATATATAGCCTAAAATTTGTCACTTATTTTCATTTCTGTCCATCTCACAAAATTTATCACATTTTACTTTTTATTTTTTTATCTATCCCTTTAAAATAGAACGTTCTTTTAGGAAATTTCTTTTTCTAATGAAGCGGGGCTCATTTTTCACTAACACATTTTTCTTTTTATCTTTCTCATAGGAGTACTTTATTAATTTCGTATTAAAATTCATATCGTTTCAAAAGTAACTATTCCTATAGCATTTGAAAATGAAAACATATTGATTTGACATACTTGCATAATTAGTACTCCATTTGTCCAAAGAAAGATGACCCCTTCCTGGGGCGGCACGAGTAAAAAGGAAAGTGAGTCATTTTCGGTGGGATGAAGGGAGTATTAGCAGATAATGTTGTCAATATTAGAATGTACAAAAATGTCTTTTAAGGGGGTGTTTTGATCCCAAAAAATTTAAAAAATGTGAAAAATGACCTTACTCATAAATAAATTTAATGTTTAGAGGTTTTTAGTGTTATCTTTTTTTTGCTAGGGTCTGTGGTGGAATTTCAAGAAAAGTTTGGAGTTAATCACGTAGTTCACTCTTTTTTTATCTTGTCATGTACTATTATCATGATTCATGAGCTAATCTCCCCTACCAAATACTATATGACTTAATATTCACCATGATGTTAGCTTTCACAATAAAATTCTAAATGAAAGAAAAAGAAGCACTATACTTCCAAAATCAATTACATTACTCTACAGCTAATACAAAACTGAAATCAAAGTGAACAGAGCAGACCCTGTTTTAGTTACTCTCATATATGACGCTAAATACATACATTAGGCGTGGCGTCTCTCTCACACAAACACCATACTTTACAATGATAATTATCACATAATCACTGACGACATCCATCCGGAAGGGCAACAACCCTGTGGAACGGCACCAGCCGTTTAGGCAAAGATCCATCCTCTTCATCGTCCTCGAATTGCACAACATAACTGTCAATAATAGCCAAGAACAAAGTTTGATGATTCAGAATCTCATTCCATCCCAAGAAGAGGGGAAAGAAGAGGTGCAGAACTACTTACTCGTCAATTTTCCTCTGCACGAACCAGAGCATTGTGTGTTGTATGTGAAAAGCAATAGTTAGTTCACTCTGTTTTATAGCTAAATAAATGTCTTCTTCAATGAGCAGCAACTAATACCTTACGAGTCTGGTATACAGTTGCTTTATATAGCGCCGTGGTTTCTGGATAAACTGCCAAAACATGTCTACCGCTAGGAAAGTCGGGGATGTTTGATAGATCGCTCCGTTTAGGGAAAGGTATGATATGTGACATAGGCAGTTTGTATTTTCTGAGAGCAGAAAACAGAAATTGTTAGCTGTCACAGAGTCATATAGCTAATGTCTCACAACTCAGTAACGAGATTCAACCAGTGATTTCATTACTAAGCAAATGCGATTTTGACTTCAATCGGTGAATAAAGTTCTTCAATAAGATACAAAAGCATATAAAAGGATCACAGTTGATGTGGTTGTTTGCATATGTAAAATATTTAGTCAGCAAATGCAAAATTAGTCTTCAGAAGTAATTACAACCTTCAAATCATCGCAGCTAGGGACATTTAACTCTTCTCATTCCATATATTAAAATGCCTTTTGTTCATAGATTAAACTAGTACAACACCATACAAACAATTTTATTATAAAGTAATGGTCAAATTATACAGTCAATTAACTAATCTATATTTTCAGAAATTGCCTAAGAGAAGAAATTTCAATAATATTAGTTCTCATGTTAAAATCATAGGCAATTAGTGAGCCGATTTAACTCCTGCACTAAGAAGAAAAATCTAAAATAAAACTAAAATTAAAAAAAAAAATTAAAGATGTTATGCTGAAATTTTCCCATTGTCATGTAGAGTATAACACTATAAAATTAGTAAGGCATTTACCTCTGCACAGTACTCTCTTCATCTTCACCTGGGTCCTCGTCCAGCACTTCGAATCTACATGAATTAAATTATGACTTGCAATCAGAATATAAATTAATGTACTTTCTCAAAAAAGGCAAACTTCTTTTGATCCCAGTAAATTAATGATAAAGAAGAGCTGTGCAAAGCTGGACACTTACTCTCTTGTTTCCTTGTCAAAATGGATTACTTTAACCACAAACCACTCATCCTTTCCAGAATTCTCTTGAGTGATCCTGGCTGCCACCTAAATCAATCGCAGGCAAGAAGAGTCACTAGCATGTCGAGACCATGGTAAATCACATGAGAATAGCAAGACTGGAAAGGGAAATAATCATCCAGAATCTAAAATTGACAAGATAATGAGGATGGGGAGTGTATGTTGGGCACGTACTTGTTCACCCTTCAAACTCGCCAAAGACTCCAGGTGACTTCTCCTTGAAGGAGATAGTCTCGGGACTTCTGAATCAGCCTTTACCCTCTTCTTTTTCTGCTCACTACCTTCTGTGATACATGAAGTTCTTAAGTTATATTGATGGGTATAGGATGTCTGAATGGACAAAAATATACAAATATGAAATGTGAGTTGACAATTTAGATCCCATCCTTTTTCAGCTTCCATTAGTAATACATTGCACCACCTTGTGTTGCCATAATATACAAGAAGTCATGCAATTTCTTCAATATGTTCTCTCTATTACTTGTGTTTATTTCTTCTACCAATTGAAAAAAATCTATGATATGCCTAGCTTTGTCTGACCTGTTACAGCTTCCGCAATCATCACATCTTGAATGACAAAGAGATATTATTGAGATTAAGTTTTGGAAGGGTACAAACCTATTCGTCTCCGATGCTGTCCTTGAGTTCCAGAAGGCATTAATGCATCCAGTTGTCCTAACAATTGACTGGAAATACTGCAAGAACAACGATAGATTAGCTGAGATATCTAGCGTTTTCGGATAAGCGGTTAGTTATTATCTGTACAAATGCAAAAAAAAGTCATTGCTCATGGAGTAGGCGTATAGCTGCAGAATACTCTTACAAGATGAAATTACTAACTTCAGAAGCATCTTTGGCTTAAGCCATTATTTTCATATAAAAATTTGACACTGAAAATATAAACTTGGAAAATGAGAACATCACTGTACCATTCAAACGTACCTCACTTCACTCTCTGACAACTCTTTGGCTTGGATATACAACATCTTAAGCTTTGATAGGGAAGAGTCACCAGCCTTTTCAACCACCTCCGGACCTGCTTGCATAACATAAAAGTGGAAAAAGGTCAATGCAGGGTTACTGGATGATAATCAACTATAAATAACGTTTTTCCCCTATAGACATTCGTATGTGGAAATTATCATTCTCTTCTATCAGATTGTATGCTAAAAATTTGATAAGCTTCTTCCTCGACATTATCACAATTCATACCCATGTGTTCACCTTATTCACTTTGAAATAAAACAAGGCACAGAATACACAAGGAACCCCATTAGAATCATCCACCAGTCATCACAACAAGTGCATCCTCTCAAAGCTGGTACGCAACATAGAATCAGATTTTGTGCATAATCCAACATATAAAACATAATTGGGGATCAGCTGTATAAATAATAATTTTCCACATAAACATACACAAGCTTTAACATAATAACTCCGTCTTTCCTTAAAACACATGACACGCAGAAGGGCATTTCAGTACACAAAAACAACAGATCATATCCATCCGAAAAACCTTCTACCACTATCCACACAACATATATTAAGTAATCATTTCATAGTTTTAAACAACCCAAGCTCTTAATCAAGATCAAAGCTCATCTGAACTCAACCCATTGCCTTATCAGATCAAGCTCTCCCCTTAAATATGATAGCTCAACTTGATCTAACCCATACTCAAACAACAGCTAAACAAAGCACAACATAAATTAAGTAATCATTTCAAACTTTTATAGTTAGAAACAACCCAAGCTCTCAATCAGATCAAGCTCTCCCCATAAAAATGTTAGCTCAACTTGAGCTAACCTATAACCAAGCAACAGTTAAACAAAGCAGGCTTAAAAAAAAGTTCAACATTTCCAATCCAATCCCAAAACAAGCTATTTAGCTAAAAAAAATTCGAACTCAACACCATTCTGAGCTTATCTGCAACCACACAGCCAAAATTCACCAAACAGAAAAACTCGACAAGTGTCAGCAACTTCCAATTCAAAGAAAAAACACGCATGTAACCGAAACGCTAAACAATACTACTAAATTCATACTTAAAATCATCATTAACTCCCACATTCCACGCTTAATTGTGCTAATCAACATCTCTAATTAAAGATAAATCAGTAAAAAAGGTAACTCGTAATTCTGATCATGATTAACGGTCCAATCGAGAATGACTAAAGTAAAAACAAATTATCAAAATGCAAACAATAATTCCAAACTCGCAGAAGACTCACAGGAAATCAGCTTCTTGTGCATCTTGTTGATCTCGATAAGCACATCCTCCTGCTCTTTCCTCAGCCGATCGAGCTCCTTCGAGCTATCGAGGATTCCGGCAATGTCCGGCGACGACATCGTTTCGAGTAAACTCGGAGATCGCGCTAAATGAGTAAATATGACGAATGCAATATGCAAGCAATGAGATTTTTGATCAGCTTCAACAGATTTTTGAGGAATGCAAGCAATCTGACGAATTTCAGCTGCTCGAGAAATTCTGGAATTAAAAATTTTTTTTTTGAAAAAGCAATTTTAAAAATCTCCCTAAATGAGTAAATTTTTAATTTAAGACGACTATTAATTTGGGAGATTTTGTTTGGGTTATAGTTAGCGCGCCTTAAGAGCATCTCCAATGGAGGCTAGCGGACTGGCTAGTCGATTCTCGGCGCTGGCCGGTCTGCTAGCCGAACCATTGTAGGCGGCGAGCGGAAAAAGGGTGAGAATTTCGGCGAGCAGAAAAAGTGCTGTCCGATGCGCTTGCCGATCGGTTGGCCGCCATTATAGGCGGGCGATCGGCGAGCACTTTTTTTTTTCGAAATACTATATATATGCGATTTGCACGTCATTTTCATTCGCACCGCTTGTTTTAACGAGTTTTCTCTCTCACTTAATTTATGTACAAGAGTAATAAAGCAAAATGGAGAACAACAACGAGTCTGTTCCAGTGACGAGCAGATCTCAAACTCCCACGGTACCCGTGGGAGGTGGATGGGCTCCGATGGCCGGGTACTACAACATGTACCCTTGGATGCAGATGATGCCGAGGTGGCAGCCGGGGATGCAGGGGACGCCGGAAGGGACAATGTCTATCGCCCCAGTCTTGATTTTTTGACTGCTTCTTCGCACACATCGACCCCATCGGAGACGCAGTTCACTGGGTGTGAGACTTTCTCCTTAGAGGAGTTGGAGATAGATCTCGAGGATGCGGACACTCTCGTTCAAACGGGGGAAGTAGGCGGGGTCGGGGCGCACCAAAGAAGAAGAAGGGCAAGGGGAAGGGCAAAAGGGTGGTCGGCGAGTCGTCGCAGCCGGCTGATGACCACAGCCCGGCACGGAGGAAGTGGACGGATGCGAAGAACGTCGCGCTGTCCAAGGCTTGGGTGGGTGTTTGCGATGATCCCCTCCATTCTAACAATCAGAGGATCGTCAACTTGTGGGCTAAAATATCAGCAGCCTACAAGGCATTTTGCCCGGAGGGGAGGCCACACAGCGGGGATGAGTGCCGGAAGGGGTGGGACCGAATCAGGGCTGCAGTCTCCCGATTTTCAGGCTTGTACACCAACGCCCTCCGCATGCAGACCAGTGGCCAAACTGACGAGGACTGCAGGAGGATAGCGGAGAAAGCCTTCCCCGTGCACAGGCTTTATAAGGAGTTCACCTACTGGAACTGCTATGAGGTGCTGATGGACTCCGAGAAGTTTCGGGCAGGTGTCGATGCTGGCTGGCCGAAGAAGCAGCGACTGAACTATGCCGGTGATTACAGCAGCAACAACGGCGGTTCCCACGACCTCCCCGAGGATGTTCAGGAGTTCCCGTCCCCTCCATCGTTTACTCGCCGCACTCGCCCGGTTGGTCAAAGGCGGGCGCAACGGTAGCGAGGGGGGTCGCCCAGGGGTCCCAGGAGGTCCAGTCGGCATCCCCCTGTTGGCAAGTCGCCAACCGAGCTCGCCTTTTTCGCGCGTCAACAAACGCGGGCTCAGATGCACAAGATCTTAGCTGAATGGAGGGCGGCAACTGACCCTGTGGAGACGAGGTTTCTTCACTCAATGCTCGAGAGTATGCTGGTTGATTTGGATGCCGCCTCGGCACAGTTAGGGGGCTCAGATGCCGCAGATTTGGGGGTCCCGGATAGCGGCGACAATGGCGGCGACGACAGGCACGAGGAGTGAGGCGGAGGCGGGGGCTCGTGTGTGGAAGAGGTTTTTTTTAAAATTAATGTAATTTTTTTTAATTAATGTACTTTTTAAAATTTTACTATTTTTATTGAATTTTCCCGTATCTGTTTCGTAAATTTAATTCCGTATTTTGTGTGATTGTTAATTATTTATTTTTTATAATTTTATTTATTGTGGCTAGCCTAATGCTTGTCTAGTTGCTTGTCCTGATGATGTGGCAGGAGGGAGTTTTTAGTGCTGATGATGTGGCAGGAGGAGTTTGTGGCTAGCCTAATGCTTGTCTAGTTGCTTGTCCTGATGATGTGGCAGGAGGGAGTTTTTAGTGCTGATGATGTGGCAGGAGGAGTTTGTGGCTAGCCTATGGCTGACCTATTACCATTGTGGATGCTTTAAGTGTAAGGCGCTACGTGGCGCCTCGCTTGACGTTGACTAGTCAAACCAATATTAATTATGTCTTGTCGATATAAAAATTTTAATCTATTTTATTGTCCATATAACATTTTTTTTTACGTATTCCCTCCGTCCGTGAAATATTGTCCATTTTGCTTTTATTCCATTTTTAGTAAATGGACCTTAAAACTAATGTATAAATGTGGGGCTAACAATTTACTAACTTTTTCTATTCACTTTTCTTTACGTTTCTTAAAAATCGTGTCGAGATAAACATGGACAACATTTTACGTACGAGGAAATAGTATATTTAAGAAAAGGTCAGGGTAATTTGCAATTGAAAATGTATATATGAGTAATTGAAAGATTTAAATCATGTAAATTTTTGAGTTTCAATAATGTATCTTTATAGTAATTTTTTCATGGTAATGAAATCCATATTTTAATTAAGCAAGTATAGTAAAATGATTTAAAAAATAAAAAATACTGTAAAATATTCAAAGGAATGATATAAGACCGAATTTCTGTTGTGTGTTAGTAATTGAAGGAAAAGTTTATTGTGGGATCATGAATATTTTAAGAGAAATAAAAAGATTCGGTCTCTTTTATAGATATTCTAAGAAATGGGCTGGGATCTTCTCTGGCGTGGTGAATTGTACAGCAAGTCATCCTGTGCACTAAAACGCAGCATCTAAGAGTGTCCACAATGGGGGAGCCGCGGCCCGCGGCTCGGTGCGCGGCCCCCATTGCAGAGGCCGAGAGCCGCAGCCCTGGGGCGAGAGACGTGGCTGAGCCGCAGCCGCGGCCTTCACGCGGCTGAGCCGTGTGAGCCGCGGCCCTCCATTGCATCGAGCCGCGTTTCGCGGCTGAGCCGCGGAATTTAATTTTTTTTTCATTTCGAAAATGGCATGTTGTGCAATTGCACACCAGACCAGCCGAGGATCCTGAGAGCATCCACAGCGGAGAGCACACCGCTGTCCGTCCGTCCGTGCCAGCGGCACGGCACCGCTGTCCGCTGCTGCTCTCTTGCCGCTGGCACGGCGCTGCTCTTAGCTAAGAGCACGTCTGTGCCAGCGAGCAGGGCGACGTGGCACGTTTCTATTGGTCGTTGGTATTTTTTTTTAATTCAAAAATAATACCAAAAATGAAAACATATATATTTTTGGATTCCCAAAAATATACAGATTTTATTACCATTTTTTTGAAATCTTTTTTGAAATTTTTTAAAACAAAATTAATCCCAAAATCATCTATAAATACACACATTCATCATCCATTTGGGCGAAATTCGGCCACGAGTAGTGGGTTTTTTTTAATTTTATGAATTTAATTATGTAATTTTTAATTTTTAGGATTTAAATTATGTAATTTTTAATTTTTAAGACTTTAATGAAGAAAATTTTAATTTTTAGGATTTTAATTATGTAATTTTTAATTTTTTTATAATTTGTAATATTATTCTGGTTATTTTTAATGCATTTTAATATTGTGGAAATGTTTTTATTTAAATAGAATAATAGAATGGTGGACCCTTGAGCATGTCCTTGCGGAAGAGCACGGATGTGGGCGTTGTGCTCTTGCCTAAGAGCAGGGAGTAAAAGTGGGTCTGGGCCCACATCCTTGCTCGTTGGCAAGAGTACGGATGTGGATGCTCTAACCCCTAAGAGTGTCCACAGTAGTTAGCCCAAGCCTGAGGCCAAGCAATAAATTCTTGTCCACGGCCACAAAAACTTGTCCAGGGCCATAAAAAAACTTGTCCAGCCTAATAGTGGATAACCACAACCACAAATCTAATTATTTTTTCAATTGTTGGTATATTTTAATTTAATTAGAATAAAAATTATCGGATTATAATAATTAGAAAATATGTGTGAGGTGAAAATACGTAAAATGGAGTAGTATTTATAGAAAAATTTTGAAAAAAAAAGTTGAGCAGAGTCGCTGCTCCCGGCGCCCTGCAATAGAGCGCCGCGGGCAGCGTCCATGCGTCGTGTCCACGCCAATCCCACCCCCGTTGTGGCCCTCCGTTTCTGCATCTATAGGGAGCCGCGACCAAGCCTTGTCCTTGGGCGGGAGTCGCGACTCCCTATTGTGGACACTCTAAAAAGTACTCCTACTATACTAACATCACATTCTCAATTGTGTTTAGGTTGGCACATATTTATCATCGTTGGCATATACTACTATATGATCAACTAGTTTTACCACCCGTGCTATGCACGGGCCAAATTATCTTCAGGAAAAAATAAAATATGTTTTTTAAAAATAAAATATTATTGAATTTTTTGAAATTCATCAATAAAAACTATTGAAGTATTGTATAAATATAATTATTAACATTTTAAAATCATACTTTTACTACTACATCTATTAATCTATCGATCCACTATAACAGAAATATATGAGGGAAAGAACTAGAAATAGAATAGGATATACAAACAGTAGATTGATAATTACTAAACACTAAAGTAAATTAAATACTTCATTATAAATTCGAACAACAGCACATAGAATTCAAACATCTTCTTAACAAAAACGTTACAAACATCTCTCTAACACAAGTAATTCATACATTTTGAAAGACTTGTGTATACAACATTAAGAGTAGAATCACTTCTATTGTCAATCTCATCCCCACAAACTAAAATTTTCAATCATTCACGACTTGTGACTCTAGATATAGCAACATAAAGTTGTCCATGACTGAAGCCCGGTTTTTTCAAAAATAATCCAACATGGGACAATGATTGGCCTTGACTTTTGTTAATGGTCATTGCATATGACACAGCCAGAGGAAATTGGCGTCGTTGGAATTTGAAAGGTAGCCTTGGATCAGACGGTATCAATGACATGCGCGGAATCAGAACCTTATCACCAATATTATGACACCCCAAGACACGCGCCTCCAAAACATAATCACCTAAACGGGTAATGATCAATCTAGTGCCATTACACAAACCATTAGAATGATCTATGTTTCTTAACAACATCACAGGAGTTCCAACTTTCAACATCAGTTCATGATTAGGGGTACCCGAACATTTCAAATTATTCAAAAATTCAACAGAATGAATCTCAGCAGAACCATTCGAAGTGGAATCTGAATTTGAAATGCTATCAGAGCTCAAATATACCCGCCCTGGAGACTGATCCACCGAAATCATGAATTGGTTAACCTCATCAACAACATCAAGCGTGGGAGCAAGTATAGCACGATCATGCAAACAATTGCTCAACTCTTCTGGATCCATATAGGAATGATATATGCTTTTAACAATGGTTTTAATTTCTACTAATATCAAAACCATAACTCTCTATATGTTATTTTATAGAAGATTTTACACCATTTTATACTTAAATGTAATCAGAAAAGGTAAAAGTTGAAAAAGCCTAATGCAGAAATTGTCCAGATCATATACTATGCATGTATCTTTATTATTCTATGAATGTAGCTGTTAAAACTTAGGAAAAATTAAACATAAGGCTAAATTTATAGTATATATTCCTAATCTGTAGAACTTAGACACAGAGCCTCAATTAATGTCAAAGCCATAAATCCCTTTCTGTTATCTATTCTAAGATTTAAATAACTTCTTAATCTGTAGAACAAAGTATATATTCCTAATATGTAGAACTAAGACACAGAGCCTCAATTAATGTCAAAGCCATAACTCCCTTTCTGTTATCTATTCTAAGGTTTAAATTTCTTCTTAAATAAATCTGATACATGGCAAAAACCCAACAAAAACATCAAATTATGAACACAAAAGAGTAAACCAAAAGAAGAATTCATTAAGAAAAGGCATAACACATGAATACAAATAACATTCATCTTAACAGTGCTAAATAAAACCAAAAGACAAAGATGAAGATTATGATAAGTTCAAAAAGATGAGACAGAAATAAAAAACACATAGATTCATAAGTTTTTCCAACATTAATCACCAAGAGAGATGTCCCGACTGTAGCTGACAGAAGCCTCATCATCTTCTTCAATCACATTTACTTTCTTCATCTTCTTCTTGATCTTTCCAAAAGACACATCATCACAGTTATCAAACTCATCTTCCAAACACCTCTTCACACTTCCCTCAGCAATCCATTCAATCTCATTTGCCTTAGTAACCACAGATAAATCAGGTGTGACAAAGCCCTTACCAGACACCTAAAAAGGAAGTTAAAACAGAATTACAAACCACTACAATCAAAATGGAACAATAGGTCAACTTAATATTTGAAAAAAATACCTCTACAATATCAACACCAAAGAGTAAATCATACAACTTCACATCAGAATTGAAAACTTGTGATCCAATATTTAGAGGAACATGTTTCTCAACTATATCTGGGATGTTGCAAATTTTTTTAACCGTATACGGATATCTACGATAATATTCCTTGTTATTCCTGCTTTGAACCTTAAACAACACCTCTTGACCCAAAAGCAGCTCCTCAATTTTCCTAGGAATATATTTCATAACATTATTCTGTAATAAAGAAACAACCACTCATGATACAAAAATAAAACCCAATTATTCTGATGTATAATTATTACACAGATTTGAGTTCATTCTTTTATTACCTCCATATTGCTTCCAATCAAGTCAGTCACCCTTTTACCAATTAATTGAACAGTTTCTCTACCCCACAACAAAAGGGATGCATTACTTGTGTCATCAACAATGTTGACTACAAACCTGAACCTAAATAAGAGAAAGGGAAAGAGAAAGTTAAATTAATTAACTTCTTGCATTAAATAATAAACAACAACTAAGTCAGTGAAAAAATAGGAAGCTTAAATATACCTTTTAACAACATCATCATAATTCTTGATGCAAAAATCACATCTAAACTTCTTGTCATCCAACACTCTAACTTTCTTAACACAGGTTTTACATGCTAGATAGTACCACTCTCCAAAATGAGGCTCAATTGATTCAACTTTACCAAAGACCCAATAAGAGCCATCCTGTTTACCAACATCAGAAATAAACTATTCCACAATTAAAAAGTGAACATATTGGGTGACAGAGTAGCTCATCGGTATTTATAAATGTATAATTTTTAAACATAAACCCTTCAATACCTCCAAACAGACAACATCACTAATAGACTTGACATCAAGATCATCAAGCTCCCTACCATGCTTCACTCCAGTTTGATCCACTGACCCTTGTGCAATGAAGGTATCATCATTTTTAATCCAAAAAATTAGAATTAATATTTGTTAGAAGCAATATACATCCAAGTATAATATCAAAGATAAAAAGCATAAACACTACAAATGTGTATAATATTCAGACAATTAGACAGAAAAAATAAACTTTGAAAAAGATACTACCTCTGCCTAAACTCCTTGACTTCATCCACATCAACATTAATTAGGATCTTGGATGCTTGAAAATGAGTGGACACACCAATCTCACCTAAATAAATGGCAAACAAAAATTATAAGTAAAGTTTCAAA
This sequence comes from Salvia splendens, assembly GCF_004379255.2. Classification (NCBI taxonomy): domain Eukaryota; kingdom Viridiplantae; phylum Streptophyta; class Magnoliopsida; order Lamiales; family Lamiaceae; genus Salvia; species Salvia splendens. Next base: position 28,925,253 of record NC_056037.1, on the reverse strand, counting down.
ATATCAAACAGAATATAAATAAAATGGAAACACAACCTCTGAAAACATTAGCCTTGCAAAACTGCACTATGATTATAGGGACAGTCCCTTCAACCTTTTTCAATTGAGACAAATAAGAATCCACGTTGGAATCCCAAGTTGTACACAATATCTTATTATGGCTGTTGAGAAAGTAATAAAATTAGTTTAAAAAACAGACTAAAAAATAAAAGGTCATTTAGAATATGGCAGTGAGACTTACTGCTCATCACTTATTTTCACTTCAATCAACCTATATCTACTTTGCTTCACAACTCTTCCAGGTGCAGTGATAACACCAATGATATATGCCAAGTTATAGATGTCATTAATGAACCAAAAGATTGTAAACTAAAGTGTATCAAACAAAAGATATAATAGATGTTATACCAAAAAATGATGTCTGCTCTTCATTCTCATTGCTTGTTATATCACCAAATGGTTTACATGAAAAGAAATTTGTTGGAAAACAAGGATCTCTGACCTCATACATCTCTGTTCTGAAATTCATAATGAGTCTATAAAGGTGATTAGTAGCTTTGTTTCTGAGACTGTTGTCCCTAACAAAGAAATTTTTCATATAATAAATGCCTCATTCATAAAGTTTATGTTCCAGATTCTGTAGCACTTTTTTGGAAATGTTGTTTGAATTTATGTACCCTGAATATGAAGGAAATAAGCAATCAGATATGTGTGATATGATAAATAAAAGATTATATGTGTAACTCTTTAATTAATAGAAACATAGAGATATAGAAAGTAATTTAATTAAAGATAAGTAAAGATTTATATTCTGTTAGTCATTTATACCTTTGAATCATGAAAAACACATTCTAAATTGATATCTTTATTGTCATCAGGAAGACCTCCAAAGACACGAACACAATAGACTTTTATGATAGAGTTTGTGATGGCAGTATGAAGATTTTGCACCAAGGTAACATAGGGAGCCATACTTCAACAAGACACTGTTAGAAAACAACCATCTAGATTTTAGTAACATTTACATTTATCTAAATTAGTCATATAGCTAAATTATTAATAACTCTAATCTAATGCAGGTTCAAAAGATTCAAAAAGAGGCCGGAGATGTAAAGGAGAACGTGACACTACAACAGAGGCCAGTTTCAATAAACTAAACTAAAAATACTACCAAATATTATGAGCTATTATGTAATAAATAAGATTTGCAATAACAGGCACATTATAAATAACTTTTTTTGCAGATACTCATGATTCCACAACAGGAGCAGTTCAATAATAATGAACAATGACATCTAAGAAGTGCTGGAAAGAAGAAAGCTCTCAAACAGGTAATCTAATCAACTCTATAATACAACTGATTCCCTGGTGTATAAACATTGAGTATAAACATGTAAGGTACACTAAAACTCCACTTAATGAAGATAACTGCATATAGCATAGAAGATCCATCTAATGATGAAATTAGAGGAATCTATAGAAAAATCATAGAGTATCTAGAGAGTATAAACTAAAATATTTCAACTATAAAATGGTTTTGCAACTGATCTAAACCGCAGATGCTTGCAGATAGTTAAACATGGAAGGTACACTAAAACTCCACTTAATGAAGATACTTGCTTATAGCATAGAAGATCCATTTAATAATGAAATTAGAGGAATGTTTAGAAGAATTACACTAATAGAAACTAACATGCTGATACATCAGAGAGTATCCAGAGAGTATAAACAGAATTATTTCAACTATAAAAGAGATTTGCAACTGAGATAGAATAAGAAAGAATCAGAAAGAATCAGAAATAATGGAAGAGTCATATACCAAAAGAAGAATGGAAGTTTATGATGGTCTGGAATATGTTGCAAGGTGAGCAAAGAAGAAGTAGAAGATGGTATTTATAGAAGTATGTTTGCAAAAACACTGCAGAATATAAACAAATCAGCTTTGGAAAAAAATGTAATGATTAGTAAGACCTTTCATATAACAAATAATAGAAAATAACAGATAAAACAAAGAATTAACTAAAAAATATATTATACAACCAATCATAAAACCATGCTAATATTATTATATATGTTATTTATTGGGACTGCTACACAGGAATATAAATATTGTGAATTTTTATGCATTCTGTATTAAATACAGAGCCCATTAATTGGGCCTCCTGACAGCCATAATAAATGAGTAATACATTGTGTTTCCCTATTAATATCAACAATAAATAGAAGAAAACCTAATGAGATAACAACTGTCTCTCATTTTCAAGATATGGGAGAGAGAACTATAGCTGCAACCAATACAATAGAAGACATCTAGAGGTTCCACGCCTATAAACCTCTTCAAATCTGTAAGATAACACCAGAATATGTCAGAAATAAGAGGAAGAAGAAAGGATACCAAATACATCTTATATTGAAGGAGAATGAGAGAGAATAAAGGATGCAATCATTACAGCAAGAAGGCACAATTGCTGATGCACGCCTGAACCTTTTTGCTTCTATACTCTACAAAGTAGATAACAGAAGATGAAGAAAGCACTACTTCGAAAAGGTAACTTCATTTTATAGATTATACTTTACCATATAAATCATTTTTACATTAACATACTTAACAACAGATGATTTTATTTGCAGGATTTAAATACCAAAAACTTTTAAAGAACCAAGAGAAGTATTATCCAGAATAATATCAGCACTCTTCAATCAGAATAGGTACTATACTTCTTTATTACTACACTGTTTCATATCTACACAATTCAAGCTCAACTTTAGATGGTTTTAAAAACCATTAATGACTATATTCTTTTGCTATTCAGATACTAATACACAAATGATTTCATTTGCAGGATAAATCTTCCAAAATATTTGCAAGACAAAAAAAAAGAATTATAGCAACTAATAACATCATTTTTCCAAGAAAATGTATCAATCTAATTTATTACTCTACAAAGAGAAGTTCAAGATTACATATTTAAAATTAGCACTGACATCTATGTATTACAGAGCAGATTTCGAATTATGCAATAGTCTAGTGGCCAATAAAGTGCTACTTTGGATTCTCAACCATCTAATTCTATAAGAGGTATGAACTTCTTTTCTTTTTATTAGTTGCACATGGATGAATAATAAAAGTATAGAGGCAACATAACTGACCTATGATCTATGCATTATGAACATAAAACCATTACAATATAAGAATAAAAAGGCATACTCTACCGATACTTTCATACATGATTTTCCTCATCAAATCCAATAACATTATTCATTAATTTAGATAAAGCTTTTCATAGATTGTTGATATACTCCTCATTCTGTGTTTGCAATTTCTCTTAATGCTACATGATAATCAAGTTTGCATACTTCTTATATGACTTTTGATCAAACATTTCATATTTGCTATAACTCTAGATGACTTCCAAACTAATTAACTTTGTTGATGTTTTCTATTCAGTGTTGACATACTACTCATCCTCTCTTTCCTATTTTAATCTTTGCTATATGATAAACAAACTTGTATGGATTTCATGTTTGACTTTTACATATGCATATCATATTTGCAATATCTCTAGATGACTTTCAAAATTCATATGTACATAATGTTCATATGTTCATATTAGGCTGTTCATATTATACTTATACAAATGCAGCTACCTAAATTCCAATTCATATTTTAGTTGTGAAAATGAAGCTATATTATTTTTTATATGGTTCATGTTATATATGTATGAAAGCTAATATATTTTGTTCATGTGTGTTCAGGATTTGAATTGCACTGCATCCTGGTGTAATTATGTATCTCAATTCCTATTCAAAAATATGTATATATGTAATTTTCTATAATATCTCTTTATTTGTAATAGAATAGGTTTAACTACACAAACTAATGAAACCTATAGATAAAAAAAAAGAAAAATACTACTAACAGAATACAAACATTGAAACCATAAATTGCTTTTATATTGAGTGCAAAAACAGAAACAAAAATGAATGAAATAAGAAAAAAAAACAAAACAAAATGAGACTTCATTTTCCCACCCAAATCAATGCCACATGGCATGCCAAAAAACGGGCACTTTATATTTGTATAGATAGATATGCTAGTAATTCTTTTATGAGCCAAAATATGTAATTATTTTACAAAATATAGAAAAATTATAAATTTAATTATTTTCTACTGATTAAATAGTATCTTACTTAATTTGACACGATTTATGAATTAAATATTTGGAATGTATTAAAACAATAATAAATACATATAACAAAAATAATAAAATAAATTTAATGAAAAATGCTTATCATAGATGAATAGCAAACTGAGGAAGATGAGGATTAGGGATTAGGGTTTAGCAACATTTAATCAGATCCATTTTCATCCGGGTAAATATATCCAATCCAAATAAAATTATTTAAAGGTGGCATTTGGATACAATATGAGACTAGTAAAGGATAAAATTCATAATTAATTAGAAAAAACACTGAATTTTGTTATAATGAATGTTAAAAGGAAAATTACAAGAATATGTGTTATATTGTGAATGAATAATTTTTAATTACTATGAAATAAGTATATATATTAAATTTCAAAAAACAATTATAGATTGTGGAATTACTCGTTTTACTTTAAAACTCAAGTATATTACTTTTTTTACTTTTTAATGTGATAACTAATTAACTACCAAAACTAAAAATACGCACTATTCCTAAGTATACGAGTTTTGAAGTTGCAGACAGTTAATATTCACATGATCTATAAATTACTGTCTTAATTGGAGTGTTATTTGAAACACAACCAAAATTATAATTATTGATAACAATCTTTTTAATAAAATAAATCCAAGGCTTACATGTTCGTATATAACTAAAACTCATCAATATGAAACATCAATATATAAATATAATTTTTTATATACTTTATGAAGTAAAATAAAAATAAAAATAATGATAGCTATTCTAAACTTATAATTTTTTATAAACTTTAGAAAGTAAATTATAAATAAAACATAGTAATGGTAATTATTTTATTAGTATAATTGGTTTAAAATGGAGTACTTTATAATAGAGAAATGATATGCTATATACTTTATGTGAGCATCATTCTCGTTTAACGCATATTTAACGTTGTTCGTTTCGATTTATATATTTAGTTTGATTCTAATGAATTAAAAAATGTTATTGAAATTTTTAATTTTACAAAATTCATATAAATCAAAGCTCGATTTGCTCGTTTTCTCTATAAATTCAAGTAAATTAATAATCTAACAAATTAAGCTTTGATTTTTATGAATTTTGTGAAATTAAAAATTTTAATTACAATTTTTAATGCATTGGAATCAAACTAAATATATAAATGGAAACAAACAACGTTAATAAACATGCGTTAAACGAGAGTGATGCTCACATAAGAAGCTCAGAAGGTAGGTAGAATATCATTTCCCTTTCATAAAAGTTAGTTTTAATTTTAAAATTTAGAACGGAACAACGATAAAGCCGATAGGCCCCACAAGCTAATTTGTCTACCGCCGAAACCACGGAGTTTTGATTAATCAAAATCAAAACTCTTAATAAATCGCAATAATTGCAGTGTGCTCTTGCTTAGAGCATGCATAGCGGTGGACGGACGGCGTCCGTCCGTCCGTGCCGCTGGCACGAACAAGCTCCACCGCCGCTGCGCTCGCGCCGCTGGCACGGCGCTGCTCGCTGCGAAGAGCACGTACGTGCCAGCGAGCAGGCGACGTGGCGGCACGCGATTGAGCAACGACATAGCCGTTGCCTTTGAATTTTTTTTAATTAAAGATTGGTTTTTAATTAAAAAAACCGATAAACAAAAAATCACTTCCCAAAAAAAATATATCCGTTTATTACAGTTTTTTACCACTTTTTAATTTTTTTTTATTTTTTCCCCCAAAAATACACATTTTCATCTATAAATACCCCCACTTTCACACCCAAAAATTTACACCAAACTACACAATTCTCATATTCATTCTCCCATATCCATTCTCATCTTCATTCTCCCATATCCATTCTCAATCTTTCTTCCACTCCTACACCATAACAATGTCCGGCCACGGCGATAACCCTCGGGCTCCGGTTGGAACCCCGAATGTGACAAACGACAAAGGAAGAAAGGAATTTGGGGTAAAAGCTTGATTTATTCTCATTACCACCGTATAGGTTAAATAGGAGTTTACAAGGTCTTGTATATGGTAACTAAATCATTCTATTCTATACATGATATGTAATTAATTCTTAATTTATTCTTTCCTTGCTTAATCAAATCTTCTCCTTTATTCTAACACTCCCCCTCAAATTGAGTAGTGGGATCCCCGATACTCAATTTGTCAAGAACATCTTCAAGACTCCTCGAGCTAACCGCCTTGGTTAGTATATCTGCCAGCTGATCTTCCGAACGCACAAATGGGAACTCGACCACTCCATTTTCAATCTTCTCCTTGATGAAGTGTCTATCCACCTCAACGTGCTTTGTTCGGTCATGTTGTACGGGATTTTCTGAAATGCTTATCGCAGCTTTATTATCGCAGTACAATTGACTCTTACTTGGAATAGAATCAATCTCTGTCATCAATTTCCTTAGCCACATGATCTCAGTCAGACCACTTTTAATTCCTCTAAATTCTGCCTCTGCACTAGACAAGGCTACCACCTTCTGCTTCTTGCTTTTCCACGTTACCAAGTTACCTCCAACGAATGTGAAGTAGCCTGAGGTCGATCTTCTATCCACTGGGTTACCTGCCCAATCTGCATCAGTATACCCATGGATTTCTAAGCTTCCATTTTTCTTGAACACTATTCCATGTCCAACGGTTCCCTTCAAATATCGAACTATCCTCAGTGCAGCCTCTAAATGTTCAGCCTGGGGTTGGTGCATAAATTGACTTACCACTCCTACCGCATAAGCAATATCAGGTCTAGTGTGAGATAAATAGACGAGTCTCCCAACTAACCGCTGATAACGCCCTCGATCTGCTGCCTCAGCTCCATCTTGTATCTTCAAGCCATGATTTTGCACAATCGGGGTCTCGGCTGGTTTACACTCTAGTAGGCTTGTCTCTGCTAGGATGTCCAAGATATATTTCTTCTGCCTCAAAAATATCCCTCGCGGTGATTGAAGGACTTCAATCCCTAAAAAATACTTAAGGTCACCTAGATCCTTCATCTCAAATTCCTTGAAAAGCTTCTCCCTCAAACTCTTAATTTCCTCTACATCATCGCCTGTAATAATCATGTCATCAACATACATAATTAAATACGTAGTATTTCCTTCGTGCCGTTTCAGGAACAATGTATGATCTGAATTGCTCTGTCTATATCCATAGCTCTTCATTGTGTCAGCGAATCTACCAAACCAGACTCTCGGTGACTGCTTCAGTCCATATAGAGTTTTCCTCGACCTGCATCCTTCACCTACCTTGAACTCGTCAGAGAAGCCCGGTGGTGCCTCCATGTAAATTTCTTTCTTTAACTCGCCATGAAGGAAGGCGTTTGTGACGTCGAACTGGTATAGTGGCCAATCTCGATTGGCGGCAATGGAAAGTAGTACCCGGACCGTATCCATCTTGGCTACTGGAGAAAAGGTTTCTGAGTAGTCTATTCCATAAGTCTGAGTGTACCCTTTAGCCACCAGTCGAGCTTTATACCGCTCGATGCTTCCATCCGGTCTCCGCTTAATGGTGAACACCCACCTACACCCAACTGGTTTCTTTCCTTCGGGTAGTATACACTTGTCCCAAGTGTGGTTGCGCATTAAAGCATCTATCTCCTTCTTCATGGCCTCTCTCCAATGTTGGTTCCTTATTGCCTCGTCCGCCGACTGTGGGATCTCTTCCTCATCGTAGAGTGCTTCCTCAAACGCCTGAGCCATCTCGGTGAGGTGACCTTTGGCGAGATTAGCCATAGAGTATCTTGCCTTTATGTTGATTCTCTCTGGAGTGTACCTCTTCGGTGGTACTCCCCTGTTTGTCCTTGGAGGTAGGATATATCTCCCAGTGTCGGGATCAATTCCCTCAATGTCATCTATCTCACCTTCTTCAGGGCTAACATTAGACTCCCCCTGAGTCTCATCAACAACATTAGATTCAATAATCTCATTGACAGGAGCAAGAGTACTTACATCCGATATCAGGAGCGGAGAGTCGTTACTAGGACTTGTGTCACCTGCTGCTTCAGCGGAGTTGCGTACTGCTTCCTCTGGTAGGTCCGCCTCTGGTACACTTGGCATTGACACCCAGCTTAGTGGGTCACTAACGTCTTTCCTAGTGTCACTCTCCCCCTGACCGCTAAGATGGGTATAGAAGTACTCAGTTTTAAGAAAATCACAATTCATGGTCGTGTACATACGATTAGACTTAGGATCAAAGCACCTATATTCCTTTTGGTTTACCCCATAGCCCACAAAAACACATTTAATAGCACAAGGGGACAATTGTGTTCTTTCATGTTTTGGTATATGGGCAAAGACTGAGCATCCAAAGACACGGGGTTCTAGTGAAAGATGTTGGGGAATAGTTGTTTGTAGGGCTAGGGTATCGATTGGTGTTTGGAATTTTAGTGTATGGGTGGGTAGCCGATTTAGAAGGTAAGCGGAAGTGGCAAGGGCTTCAGGCCAGAAGGTTTTTGGAACTTGTGATTCTATGAGCATGGCTCGGGTCATTTCTAGTAGGATTCTGTTTTTTCTCTCGGCTACCCCATTCTGTTATGGAGTGTGGGCATAGGTGGTTTGGTGTATCATTCCTTTTTCTAGGGTGAACTGTTTCATTTTGGTATTGACAAACTCTCCCCTATTATCAGATCGAAGGGTTTTTATGGGTTTTTGGTATTGTGTTTGAACAAGGTTATAAAAGTGGACAAAGTGTTCAAAAACTTCAGACTTATGCTTCATAAAATATACCCACGTCATACGGGTGCAATCATCAACAAAGATAAGAAAATATCTAAAGCCTTGTCCCCCAACTACTGGTGCGAGTCCCCAAACATCAGAATGTATTAAATCAAAAATGGTTTCAGTACGAGAATTGCTCAAAGGATAAGAGTTTCTATGACTTTTAGCCAAAACACAAGTCTCACAGTACATGCTCGACTTTGGAATAATATTAGGAAATAACTTTTTTAAATAACCCGGAGAAGGATGTCCTAAGCGTCGGTGCCAAAGCCAAGCTTCCCTATCAGCAGTCCCGTGAGTTAGCATGGCAGCCCCTTTTTGGGCTATCTCATCCACGTAGTACAACCCGTTACTTTCAGTGCCACGCCCAATAATCTCTCTGGTCCTGATATCCTGTAATAGACAGAAGTTTGGTTGCATCAGCAATGTACAATTTAATTCCCGTGTCACATGACTGATTGACAATAATTTATGGGAGAGTGAAGGAACATGCAAACAATTAGATAGTTCTAAAGTTGGAGAAATCTTCACAGTCCATGCCCCCTTTACAGCCGTAAACTCTCCACTAGCAGTCTGAATATGAGAAAAATGAGGTTTATGGAGTTTAGTAATATCCGACTCATCATACATCATCGTATCAGTAGCCCCGCAATAAAAAATCCACCTATTAATTTTTTCCGATCCTGTAGACACGGCACATGCTGCTCCAAAAATTTTCTAGGACTTGAAAACGATTTTCACATTTAATTGGGTCTGATTTGTATTTCTCAACACATCTGGGGTCACTTTAAAATTTCGGGAAACTTTTGGGGCAAAATTAAGAGAAAGATTGGCATGGGGTAATTTTTCAAAATATAAGAAATATGGAGGGTTAGGTTGCAAACCTAACCCTAATACACGGTTACCTCCCACCGCCTCCGTCATTTCTCCTTCCTCTGATCGGATTGGTCCAGCGGCAAACTGTGCGATCCCGGCCATCTTCGGTGGTGCTCCGATCAGCTGCTCGTTGCCCCGAGCCTGCGCGGCTACATCACGGTTGCCCTCGGCGGTGGCGAGATTAGCTCCTCCTCCATCCGCTCCAACTCCAACAGCCGCGGCGGCGTGGCCCTTGCTCCATGGTGGCCGAGCGGCCGCCGGTTTGTGCTTCGACTCCCACCATTCCGGGTATCCCACCAATTCGAAGCATTGTTCTCTTGTGTGCTTCCGTTTTCCACAGTTTGTGCATACCAATTTGGACCGATCTTCATCTGTTATTCGTTCATCGGATGGTCGCTGGTTCCACCCTCCGATCCTGCTATCGCCGCCGCGGCGTGGGGCATTGGAGTGATTTGGCCTTCGCGCCGTGAACAGCCCTACTCCGATCCCATCTCCTGGGGCTTTTCCGTCTGCAGGGCGGAGAATCTCCGATCGGATGTCCTCCCGCTTCACTACGTTGTATGCTTGTTCGGCCGAGGGGAGTGGTTCCATCTTTAACACTTCTCTCTTTACTAACTCATACTTCTCATCCAATGCCGTAAGGAATTGATAGAGGCGATTTTGTTCTGTCTCTTCATTGTAGATTTGGATATCCTCTGAACATTTCATCCGGTTAGGCCGCTTCTGGTCAATTGCGGTCCAGATCTCGTTGAGGTCGTTCCATACTTCCTCCAACGTTGTGTTCCCCTGTTTTAACGTGCTCGCCCTCCGGTGGAGATCGTATGTTTGCAACGAATCTCCCCCGCTCTTGTATGTTACAGCCAGGCTGTCCCATATGTGTTTTGCCGTCGGTTGTTGAGCAACTCGGCTGACCAACTTGGTTTCGATGTTTTGAACAAGCCACGTAAATACACAATGGTCGGCTTCTTGCCACTGTGTAAACGTCGGGTCTGTTCTCGGCGGGGGGATGGGACTCCAGTGATGTGAGATACCATCCCCCTTCCGCTTATTGCGTTATGCATCAGGATGGACCATACCGGATAATTGTCGCCGTTGAGTTTAAATCCTACCGTCAGTGGCTGAGAGTCGGTTTTGTATATGGTTTTCTCTGGTTTGGTTTCATTGATTTCTGGTGGTTGGTTATGCATAAGGCTTTTACGCATAAAATTTGAAAAGAGGCGTGCAAACTCATCCGCTTCGGATGTGTTCGGGCCGCCGGTTGTTCCTTTTTCGGTTTCTGACATCTCTCTGTCACAAGTTCACAGTCAAGGGTTGGGATGATATTGATTCTGAGCTCCCAGAATCGTCGCCCGCTCTGATGCCATGACAAACGGCAAAGGAAGAAAGGAATTTGGGGTAAAAGCTTGATTTATTCTCATTACCACCGTATAGGTTAAATAGGAGTTTATAAGGTCTTGTATATGGTAACTAAATTATTCTATTCTATACATGATATGTAATTGATTCTTAATTTATTCTTTCCTTGCTTAATCAAATCTTCTTCTTTATTCTAACAGAATGGTTCGGTTGACCACCATTTCCTAGTCCGGAAACGGAATACTCGGCCCCTCCTCAAACCCAAAGTTCGGGCGTTCCGGGTGGCTACCGGCCATGCCCAATCGACGACCAAGGTGCCCCCGAAGGGCGATACGGGTGGACACCGGAGCCTAGGCCGACCGCCCCCTCCCAAACTCTGACTCCTCCTACTCGCAGTGTCCGCACACCGTACACTCCGGCGGAGATGGATAAATTGTTCAAGGCGTACTTGGAAATCTCCGAAGATCCGGTGGTTGGCACGAACCAATCCGGCGATCACTTTTGGTGGCGCATCGCTCGCCGGTACAATGAAAACTGGCCACCGGGAACAGTCGAGCGCAACGAGAGTATGGTGCGCAACGCCATCTTCCGAGCCAACGATGAAATTGGCAAGTTCAATGGCTATTTCCTCCAGAAATAGCGGAATGAGGGGAGCGGCCGGAACGAGGTCGACTTCATCACTGCCGCGATGAGCACCTACCAATCCATGAACTACAAGCCATTCAAGTACCTCAACGTTTGGCAGGAGACGCAGACGCACCCGAAGTATTTGGGAGGCGTAACATCCTCCTCTAGCGGCTCCTCCAAACGGTCAAGGTCGGTATCCCTATCCGACGCCGGCTCCGAAGAAGTGGCTAGCCAACTCGCCGGAACTAACTTGAGTAGCCCCGACGCCGACCCGAGCGGTTCCCAACGCCGACCGCAAGGAAGGAAGAAGGCGGCGGCCAACCGCCGTCGAGCCGCGGCTGCAACCGCCGATGCTCCAATTCCCTCTCCCGTTCCATATGAGCCACCTCCACCCCCCACCAACTCGTTGTGGCAGCTTTTGACCTAACTCAATATGGCCGATAGGTCCACTATGACCCCCTCGCAGCTTCGATCGCACGAGGCCATGATATTGGGCCTCCAAAGACAATTAGGGGTAGTGCCGCCGGATGAGTAGTCGTCAACGAGGGTATTTTTAGCTTTTAATTATGTAATTTTTAATTTTTAGGAGTTTAATTATGTAATTTTTAATTTTTAGGATTTTAATTATGTCTTTTTTATTTTATTTGTAATTTGTAATATTTATTGTGGTTTTTTAATGAATTTTAATATTATGGAAATGTTCTTGTTTAATTGAATTTTAAATTGAATTGTGCTTGTCCTTGCGGAATAGCATAGCTGTAGGTGTTGTGCTCTTGCCCGAGAGAGCAGATAGGAATAGAGGTGCCGAACCCACAACCATGCTCGCGGGCAAGAGTATGGTTGTGAATGTTATTATATCATCTCATTCATTTCATAATAACAATCCCCCTTTCGCTTTGGGGGATTTCCTATCATTGTCAGTTTTTTTTTGTCATTTCTCTGCTTTTCCCACCTTCGAATTTGTGCCTTTTGTAGCTCAATTTCAGCATTTGAAAACCTCGGACTCGGTCGGCCCTATCAGATTCAAGATTCCTGAAAAAGGTGACACCCAAATGCCCTACATTTTCATTCCACCAATGATTGAATTTTAATTCTTACCCATTTCGTTTAAAGATTGAATCTTTTTGTTTTGTTCTTGTGTTTCCATTTTTTCTGGAAGGAGGGATTTTGTGTAAATGGGATATTTGTGCATCTTTCAAATGAGCCATAAAATTCTGTTATGTATTTTTGTCTTTTGATGATGGGCTGTTATTGACCCTATTGGTTGTGAAAGATGATATTTTTGGGCATTTTGATTTTCTGTGATCAGCTTTTTGTGGTGTTGGAATTTCCTAAAATTGATTCTTGAAGGAATTGAATTTGGTGTTGGATTGAATGTTTTTTTTTTCTAAAAATGGATTCTTTATTTCTATAAGGAATGGAATCTTGAGAGATAGGGGTGTGTGAGATTTGGTGCATTGGCTGCTCATCTGCTGCAAAGATTGTGAGCAGAATGGGTACCCCAATACGAAGGACCGCGAATTCTAGGTAATTTTTTAGCTCAAGAATCGCCCGTTTAAGATAAAAAAAACTGCTCAATTTGTTGGGCCCGATTGTGAGTAAATGGTGACGCGGTTCCTGGCTTTTGCAGTGGGTGGCATTTGAGAAGAACAAATGAAACAATGAGGCTGATTATCACAACTTTTGTGGGGATTGTATTTGGCTTCTTTTTAGGTGTATCTTTTCCTACACTTTCATTAACAAAGGCAGGGAGACTTGGCTTTTACTCTTCTCAATTCCTTTACTTGTTTGCTTCCTTTCAATTTCTTACACTCAGTGTTTGCATTTTGGTGAGATGGTTTGTGTTGTATGCTTTGTAGGTTAACTTATCATCAAACATATTTCCATCTGTTGATCTCACTTACATTGAGGACAAGTACTCAGGTATCTCGACTCAAGCACTTTTGAACGTATGGTCGGCTCTTAAAGGAAGGAGAGTCATCTCGCGCAAATATAACGACACTAAGGTAAGTAATTCCATTTTGGACACGGTTTCATAAAATTTACACTAAAGCAGAGCTTGCCTCGTCGTAAATATTTATCACACAGTTTTAGTTGCAATAGTAAAAAAGCTGCAGCTTCTAACAAAACATTTCAGAATAATAATGTTGTATGCTTTAATGAGGGCTTTTTGCATAATACTTCTATATCTTGATTAGGTTATATGTTTGGTATGAATTATTCGAATAGTTCATGTTAAGGATTCATATGATTTCTTGATTTCAACACTTTTAGGCTCGTAATCGACATGCCCTAATCTTGAATTGAACTCTTTATGTATGTCTGAATTGACTTTTTTCTCAGCCTTGTCTTGAATAAGCCCATATGGACGAAAAAGCAGAAACACATGTATTCCTCTTAAAAACTATGCTATCTTTGGTGTCCGACTCAATTTCAAGTGATTTCATTTTCTTAGTGTGGGCGATTTTTTGCAGATCTGGGTTCCAACCAATCCTCGAGGTGCAGAGAGACTACCACCTGGTATTCTCGTAGCCGACTCTGACTTTTACACTCGCAGATTATGGGGTGTTCTTGGCGAGGTGTGTATTCTTCAGCAAACTTAATCGTGTGTGTAACTTTCAACTTCTTGAGAATGAAAACAAGTTGTGTTACCCTTATACCATCATGCTCGTTTCCATGTGAATTATGTTCCGTTGTCTGATAAGGAGGCTTGACATTGCAGGACCTAATTGTTAAACCAAGATATCTCATGACCTTTACTGTTGGTTATGACCAGAAAAACAACATCGATGCTGCAGTAAAGAAGGTAACCTCTAAGCCGTCCCGTTGCTCTTTCTACTAAACAGGCATTTTATACAAATTCCTGACAAAAGTTGTGTAGTTGACAGAGAATTTCCAAGTTCTGTTGTTTCACTATGATGGCCGGACAAGCGAATGGGATGAATTTGAGTGGTCTAAACGGGCTATACACATGAGCGCAATGAAGCAAACCAAATGGTAATTTGTAAAGCAATTCCTTGAATTCCTTTCGACCTTTGTGTATTTGGAGACATTTTTTCGTTTGTGCAAAACCAGAACTGAATAGAAGTTAATATATTGTGATGCATACTAGGTGGTACGCGAAGAGATTCTTGCACCCCGACATTGTGGCTCCATATGACTATATCTTCATCTGGGATGAAGATCTAGGAGTTGAGAACTTCAACCCAGAGGAGTGAGTCAGAAATAGGTCGCTTCAACTTTCATTTTATGAAGCTCGAACCAAATTATTCGCTGATGCTTTCTTCCACATGACAGATATATAAAGCTAGTGAGGAAGCACAAGCTCGATATTTCACAGCCTGGTTTATCCCCCGATAGTGGTATGACGTGGGAGATGACAAGAATGCGTGAGGATACCGAAGTCCATAAGTACGCTTCATTCAAAGCTTCATCCGAAAATAAGCTGTCATGCTTTGTGAATCTAATGATCACTACTTTTTTACTCACAGGGACACGGAGGAAAGGCCTGGCTGGTGCGCAGATCCTCATCTACCACCCTGTGCAGCGTATGTGAATGAGACGAGACAAGCATTTGTTCGAAGATCCATTTTTTACTCATATACAGTTCAAACATTCAACTTATTGAGAAATTTATATGTGCAGATTTGTGGAGATCATGGCCCCCGTTTTCTCTCGGGATGCCTGGCGTTGTGTATGGCATATGATCCAGGTATGTTACGCAACATTCCTTGAACACGCTCCTCCCTCTCGATTTTTGATGATTCGAAATTACAATGGCGCAGAATGACTTGGTCCATGGATGGGGTCTTGATTTTGCTCTTCGAAAATGTGTAGAGGTCAGCTATCACTTTCTGTATCATGAAAACACCCTTCTTTTCCTTTCTCTCTCCTATAACTCGCTCTCTCTCTGTAATATAGCCTGCTCATGAGAAAATAGGAGTTGTCGATGCTCAATGGATCGTGCATCAAACCGTTCCTTCTCTAGGGAATCAGGTAAACGTGTACAACAATAGGTCTTACCAACGAGTCCTTGACTCAATAACACGAGTTTATTTTATTTTTTTCAGGGTCAAGCGGATCAAGGCAAGGCGCCGTGGGAAGGGGTAAGAAACCACGTGTGACCTGCCCCAAAAAACATGTGTTTATGCATTGCACGAAAAAAAGTGGTTAAACGTGATTTTGTTTTGTTGACTTAGGTGAGGGAGAGGTGTAGGAACGAATGGAGTATGTTTCAAGATCGGCTGAATGCAGCTGAGAAAGCGTATTTTCAGGCCATGGGCGTCGATCCTCCTAACTCCACAGCTAGTCGTTAGGCATTCTAGTTTTCGATGGTTTTTTTTTGTATGTATGAATCAACCGTGCTTCGTCTTCTATTCTCGACTGTAATTTTGTAGCCCTTTAGAGGAAAGGGCGTTTACATGTACACTAATTGAATGGGAACTGTAACCTTTTTGCTTAAGTTCATAGAATAGAGTTTGTACATCGTCTCATTATATTTGATAATTCCGATTGCTATTGATTCGATATAATGTTAATATGTAGAAATCGGAAGGTAAGATGAGTGGTGTGAAGTTTTGTATTTCTATTTCTCATTCGCCATCGATGATTTTTTATGGCAATTTTGATGAAGGCGTTGGATTCTTATCTAGGATTTATTTATTTGGAGGGAGAATGGATGATTGGTTATTTAGTTTATTTGTGTAATTGTGTTGTACGTACTGTATAAATGTATAGATTTAATCATTTAATCATGGTATGTTTTAGTATGTTTATAATTTACGGTACAAATTATGTGTATCATATCTGCCCATTTGCTATAAGTTTGTTATTTTGTGGTGGTTCATTATATATTTCTCAAAATTATTTTTTATATTAATGTATTGATAATAGATCTTAATAAAGCATTTTATTCTCTACCGAATTATGAATAGTTTGTGTCGTAAGTAACTTAAGTTATTTTTTTCTCCATGATTTAAGTCAGATGAAATTTTTGCCTAATCATATTTCAATTTTTAGCATTCTTTTCACACAATTTCATAATCAAATGAATCTTATTTATATATTTTTTTTGGATGTATCTAATTTCACTTTTATTATTTTTATAAGTAGAATGCGTGAAGTAGTATAGCCCACTTACAAGAAATCAAGAAATTTTTAAAAAAATAAAATAAAAATAAAAATGAAATATTCTTATGCTTCGAAAATATTGTTAATTTATAAGATAGATGTGTTGCATATTAAAGCCACCTCAACATATGATATAATTTTAATATTTAATAATATTCCACTTATGACTAAATGGATGCTCCATTTTTACTCATTATGTACAACTCAGGATTAATTAATACTCTATGGGGCTATTCGGTTGGCAAGATTAAATCTCATAATTAAATATGTATCATGTTTGGTTCATAAGATAGAACCCTTCAACTTAATCCTAGATGGATAGTCTCATGATAATTAGTCATAGTCTCTCCCTCTAACTAAAATAATCTCACAACTTAATCCTAGATGGATAGTCTCATGATATTAGTCATGGCAACCGAACGCCACATATCTATCTTATAATATCATTATATACAGCTCGATATTAAATATTCTATCTATCCCATAATAAGAGATCTGTTTTGCCATTTCTGTTCATTCAAAAATATGAATCTTATTTCATTTTTGCCATAAATGATACGTAGACCTATATTCCATCAATTTATTTCACTCACATTTTATTATAAAATTAATATATTTAAGTGAGACTCATATTTCACTAACTTATTCAATCTGTTTTTCTTTATATTTCTTAAAACTCGTGCCCAAATTAAATATGACTCCTATTGTGAGACGAAGAGAATAATTAATACTAATAATTTATTACTCCCTCCGTCCGCCATTAGGAGTCCCATTTATGGGCGGCACGGGTTTTAAGGAATGTTAAGAAAAGTGGGTGGAAAAAAGTTAGTGGAATAAGGGTCCCACTTGTATATATTAATTTTAAATGAAATGTGAGTGAAATGAGTTAGTGGAAGGTGGGACCCTATTACTATTTATGGTAAAGGTGAACCGGGACTCTTATTCGCGGACGGACTAAAATAGAAAAACGGGACTCCTATTCGCGGACAGAGGGAGTATAAAAAAAACAAAATACTTGGATTCTTCATTCTTATCATAATCATTGCTATTACAATAATTCGAATATACTATATCAAACAATAGGTTGCTTATATCAATTTTCCTCCGAGACCAATTATTCAAGATTTCTTTTTCTCTCCATATATTTTAATTTCCATATAATATTATAAGTTTATAAAAAAACATTAGAAGTAACTCGAATTAAATATACAACCAATCACATCCACATTTTCCATTGCTCACATCATATTTAAATAGAAATAAAATAAAACCAATTACCAACTTTATCCATAAAATTGGGTAAATTTAGTTGGTCATAATGCAGCATAAATGATTTTTAACCAAATTTATGAGGAAAAATTAAAATAGAAATAGGCATGCAGCCTCCACCTTACACCTTCTTTCCATCATTCCTTCTTCGCTATCAATACAATTCGATTTGTCCATTTCTGATTTCATTTTTCCCCAATCGTTAATTATAGTATTAATCCCAATTCCCCAAACGCCATTTTCTTCCAATTTAATTGCTCATTATTTCAGCATTCCATTCCCTCTCAAGAAAATTTGCGAAAAAAGGTTCTCCTTTTATATGAGAGGAGAGGAGAGGAGAGGAGAGGGAGAGAATGAGGAAACTGGTGATTTACACAACCAACCCTTTGTCGACGACGATTGCCCGTTTTTAGGAAATCAAATTCCCCCTGTTTTCTCTCTCCAAAATTGTGTCTTTTTTCACCATTGTTATTAAATTTTGTATAAACTTTTTTTTCTTTTCTCTCCGCTTATTTATGATCACGGAAGAGGCATTTGTGCAGAGAGAGGGAGAGATTTTGAGGTAGAAAAAAAGGATTTTTGGGCTCTCTTCTCTCTCTTCTTTTGCTGTTGTTAACAGGTTAGTCACATTTCTTGTTTTTGCTACTATTGATTTAAGGGTTCATATTTAATCAACAAGGGCTTGTGTTGTTGCTCATTTTCTACTTATTTGATTTGTTTTTGTGTCTTGTGGGGTGCAATCTTTATGTGTTTTTTTCATTGATATTTTGAGGTACAACTGTTCTTGAATTAGCTTTATGAGTTTACATTGCTGAAAATGGCATTTTTGCTGTTGAGATTAATCCAAAATAGTGAGAAATAAGCAAATGTGTTGTGCAATATAATCTTCAAGATTTGCCCTTTTAATAAAAAGAAATGGCTTGTTTTGTTGATGGCATTGTTTCTGTTGAGGAGAATCCAAAAAAAGTTCATATTGTTCACAAATAGACAAATGTTTTGTTGATTATAATGAATATATAGGATGGCATTGTTGCTATTGAGGAGAATCCATAAATAATTCAAATTGTTAAGAAATAAGCAAATGTGTAATGCAATATCAAGATTTTCCCTTTTTATATGGTTTGTGACTTTGTTGATTATATGAATATATGTTTTCATTTTTACTGTTGAGAAGAATCCACAGTTGTGCATGATGTTGACAAATGAAGTGGTTTGCACTAAATTACCAAATTCATCAAGAAATTCTTGTTTTTTCAATATGCAGCCTGCACTCTTGAGCATGTCGAGAGTCCGGTGGTCATTTCTAGGGCTCGATTTGAGGGCCTTGCTCTTCCTATGTCTAGTCATACCCTCCGGCATAGTTGGCATATACTTCCACGGCCAAAAGATAACCTATTTCCTCCGGCCATTGTGGGAGTCCCCTCCGAAGCCCTTCATAACACTAACTCATTACTACCACGAGAATGTGTCGATGGAGACTCTTTGCAGGCTTCACGGGTGGGGGGTCCGGGACTTCCCTAGGCGCGTCTATGATGCTGTCCTCTTCAGCAACGAGGTCGACATGCTCAAGATCCGGTGGAAGGAGATGCATCCTTACATATCACAATTTGTGCTGCTCGAGTCAAACTCCACCTTCACAGCCCTCCCAAAGCCCCTCAACTTTGCCTCGAACCGGGACAAGTTCGAATTCGTTAAGCCTAGGCTGACCTATGGCATGATTGGCGGGAGGTTCAAGAAAGGCGAGAACCCCTTCATCGAGGAGGCATACCAGAGACTGGCCCTCGACCAGCTGCTGAGGATTGCTGGGATAGAAGACGACGACCTCCTTGTCATGTCGGACGTTGATGAGATCCCTAGCAGGCACACCATTGATCTACTGAGATGGTGTGACAACATTCCTCCGGTTCTCCACCTCCAGTTGAAGAACTATGTCTACTCGTTCGAGTTCTTGTATGATCTCCGGAGCTGGAGAGCCTCGGTCCATAGGTACCAAAGGGGGAAGACGAGGTATGCTCATTACCGCCAAGGGGACCTCCTCTTGGCGGACTCTGGGTGGCACTGCAGCTTCTGCTTTCGTTACATAAGCGATTTCGTGTTCAAGATGAAGGCTTATAGCCACACGGATCGAGTGAGATTTTCTCACTACCTCAGCCCCAAAAGGATTCAAGAACTGATATGCAAAGGTGCTGATTTGTATGATATGCTACCGGAGGAGTACACGTTTAGAGAGATCATCGGGAAAATGGGCCCGATTCCTCACTCACACTCGGCCGTTCATCTGCCTGCGTTCCTTCTCGAGAATGCAGACGAGTACAAATACCTTTTGCCCGGGAGCTGCATAAGGGAGAGTGGTTGAGGGTGGAAGCCTCGGATTCTTGAAGAGGGCGAGCTCTGACTGTGCAACGGGGCAAGGGAGACGACGGGAAGGGCTACACATATTCATCTTTGCTCCGACTTGGAAGACCTCTCTCGCTCGCTCGCCTTGTTTGGTGGCTCGATCGTGTTTTTGGCCGGATTCCGGCTGTGGAATGGCGTGGTTTGCTTGCTTTCATCAACGATGTTTTATTGAATTTTTTATGCTTACATTTTAGAGTCTATTTATAAACTACTGTCTCATTTGTGATGCACATTTAACTTAGTGTATATAACATCAAAATACTAAGCATGATAAACAAAAAAATACATAAAATTGTTTATTAAAATTAGCCTATAAGTGTTGATTAAAATCTGTTACGTATTTAATACCGTATAAAAAATTGCAAACACACATCAACAGTAGTATGCCATAGTGAGTGAAGATTAAACTCTAGAATAATGCATCACCCGAATGAAGAAAATATAAAAAAAATTAATATAACGAGTGAATGGATTTATAATCCAAAATGACTTGCAGCTAAATTTAAAACTTTAGTTATGGTTCTATTGTTTTTTTAATATAAATTATAAATTAATTATCAAAATGACTTTTTCAATCTGTTTCACTTTTTCGATGAATTAATTATCCATCGAACATTGCACGACTTCTGATATTTGTATATGTTAGTTTTTGAATTTTTTTTATTATTGGATTTTTTTACATTCTTTATTATTTTTATGTAGTTTATTTATAATTAAGGTCCAGTACAATATTTTATTTTTAACTATCTTGTTTAGTTAAAAGTTATTTAAATAATTATATTTTTAATTTTTAATATTAAAAAAATTGAAATATAATCAAAATCAAATTTAGCTACAAAATATTTTGATAATTAAATGTACAATTATAATTTTTAAAATGAATATATTTAATAGTATCATACTAGTATTAAATTTTTAGTTTCTAAAAGTTTAAAAGAAAAGAAGCAAAGAGGATTGAGATAAAGTGATTAAAAGAAATACTCTTTTGTCTTTTTTAAGGATGAACTACTACATGTTTAGTCCAAAGGAATTGAAAAAGTACTCTTTATCTATAGTGGCCGCTTCTCTATTGTTCTCTCCGTCCCATAAAAATATAGACAATATATATGATTTGAGAATTAAAATAAAATTAATAAAATAAGAGAGATAATGAAAATTGTATGGTAAAGTAAGAGAGATGAGGAGAATGGTAGTTACAGTAGAGTTAGTGGATAATAGAACCTACATTATTTAATTGATATAACTTTCTAAAAATAGAATGCACATATTTTTGTGGGACGGACGAAAATGGAAAGTGCATATATTTTTATGGGATGGAGGGAGTATAAAAATACTCGGGTTTTTATCTTTTTTTAGAGTAAACTACATGTTTAGCTCCTAGGGTTTTTGTTTCTCATACTATAGACCTCTAATAAAAAAAATATTACTCCCTCCGTCCCACAATAATTGTCACTATTTTCCATTTCAGTCCGTCCTACAATAATTGTCACACTTCATATTTACCATAAAGGGTAAGTATGTCCAACATTCCACTAACTTACTCCACTTACATTTTATTATAAAACCAATATAAAAAAATGAGTCTCATATTCCACTAATTTTTCCAACCAACTTTTCTTTACATTTCTTAAAACTCTTGCCTACAATAAGAGTGACAATTATTATGAGACTATACACCCAAACATATAATTTAACCACGAATTAGGTTTTGTTGGCCATTTTTATGACCAAAACGCCCCCAAACCTTGAAGGGCAACATTTGTTTTTAATTTTTATTTTTTAATTGTCTCTGCATTTTTCTTAACTTAATTATCTCATATTCTAATTAAAATATTTAATTTTTAACTGACCATTTTACAACACTTAATAATAGGAAAATACAAGTATGCAAATACTATTTTTATTTTATAACATATAGTACAAAAATACTACTAATTTTAATTTAAATAGGACTATATTTTGAATACTAAAATTGATCAAATAAAAATAGCATAAATTTTCTTATAAAATTTACCGTTCTAACTTCTGGCATAGTATTTGACAAATTTAATTATACTCGGAAGTATTATTAGTTAAAGTAAGTGGTACTCCGTATAACTTTTTATTAAAGCACCTAATTAGTTAATTGACAAATCTAATCTTTTATTTCTTACATATATATTTCACAATGAATTCAAATTGGAGTAAAGGAATAATATTCTAGTAATACATGGATTGACAACGATTAAGCGTTCATGAGATAAAATAATTTAACTATAAACAAAGTATCTAAGCAAAAGAAAAA
Source organism: Salvia splendens (assembly GCF_004379255.2). Classification (NCBI taxonomy): domain Eukaryota; kingdom Viridiplantae; phylum Streptophyta; class Magnoliopsida; order Lamiales; family Lamiaceae; genus Salvia; species Salvia splendens. Next base: position 28,902,418 of record NC_056037.1, on the reverse strand, counting down.
TAGAAGCAAAAGTCGAAACAATAAAAATAGTGACTGCCAAAAATCCTCTTTAGGGGCTAGAGGTGTTTTAGACCAAAAAAACTCATTCATGATTAAATTAAATACTAACGGTGAATGGTGATATTTATTTTATAGGAATGTGTTGTGTGAGAACCACATACACTAGGAACTAAACATTGTTCACTTTTTTTTTAAAATCTATGAAATAGTCATTCAAATATTTCGCATTCTTGTACTATGTTAAAAATACTCCACCACTATAATATTATCCTAAACCAATATATCTTTGTCCTTACATAAATACTCCACCACGTAAGTATTTTAAGCCACAATTGGGTCAAATGCATGTCCACAAAATTCTGTTATACCGAAGAATAGTTGTGTGGCTAGTTGTATAAATTGCGATTGACAGTGAAGGAGATTCTTGTTAAATAAAATCCAAAAACAAAATAAGCATATTCTTTTGTTGGTAAAACAAAAGTAAGAAAATATAGGATGTAATAAATTTAATTTATTTAGTCACTCGTTGACCAGTTGACCAAGTGCATTTTAGTCAAATCTTGGAATTAATGGTGGAGAAAATTGAGTGTGAATAATTATACATTTAATCTTTATGAGAAATCTAGAGAGAGTAATCTTGATGGAAGATCAATAGATTTTTTTTTGGTAATTACGAAGGATATCTACCGTCGGGTCCAGTGACTGTTTCCTGCGCTCATTTGTAGACACTTTGATGTGTGGGAAAACTAATCCAATGATTTAAGACTGCTCCGTACCCAAAGGCAGACCATTTAGTTAAGGATGAATGAGTCTCATACCACTCGACTACTTTATAAGTACAAAATAACGGAGAAAAAATTATGACGTGGGTGGGTGTGTGGTCATATAAGGAGCTCAGCATGACCAATCTGTTGATATTTAAGAATCAACAAGTAGTGTGCATTTATAATTGTGTATTCATGAAGAAGTAGTGTTGATCATGTCAAGAATGAGGTTGGCATTGGTAGGGGTGATGCTATGTGTAGTGATCCCCTCCGGCATGTTTGGCATATACCTCCACGGCCAAAAGCTAACCTACTTCGTCCGGCCGCTCTGGGACTCCCCTCCCAAGCCCTTCACAACGATAACTCACTACTACCACGAGAATGTGTCGATGGAGACTCTTTGCAGGCTTCACGGGTGGGGGGTCCGGGACTTCCCCAGGCGCGTCTATGATGCTGTCCTCTTCAGCAACGAGGTCGACATGCTCATGATCCGCTGGAAGGAGTTGCACCCGTACGTGTCGCAGTTCGTCCTGCTGGAGTCCAACTCCACCTTCACGGCCCTCCCCAAGCCCCTCAACTTTGCCTTGAATCGGGAGAAGTTCATGTTTGTTGAGTCCAGGCTTAACTACAACACGATAGGCGGAAGGTTCAGGAAAGGCGAGAACCCCTTCGTTGAGGAGGCTTACCAGAGGCTGGCCCTCGACCAGCTTATCAGGCTCGCGGGGATAGAGGAGGACGACCTCCTCATCATGTCAGACGTGGATGAGATCCCTAGCCGGCACACTATTGATCTACTGAGATGGTGTGACGACATTCCTCAAGTTCTCCACCTCCAGTTGAAAAACTATGTATACTCGTACGAGTTCTTGTATGATCTCCAGAGCTGGAGGGCCTCGGTGCATAGGTACCGGAGGGAGAAGACGAGGTATGCTCACTACCGCCAGGCGGACGTCCTCCTGGCGGACGCTGGCTGGCACTGCAGCTTCTGCTTTCGCTACATAAGCGATTTCGTGTTCAAGATGAAGGCTTATAGCCACACGGATCGAGTGAAATTTTCTCATTATCTCAGCCACAAGAGGATTCAGGAACTCATATGCAAAGGTGCTGATTTGTATGATATGCTACCGGAGGAGTACACGTTTAGGGAGATCATCGCGAAGATGGGGCCGATTCCTCAATCACACTCAGCCGTTCATCTCCCCGAGTTCCTTTTCGAGAATGCGGAGGAGTACAAGTACCTTTTGCCCGGGAACTGCGTAAGGGAGAGTGAATGAGGGTAGATGATAGGATTAGCCAGCAAATCTCGCCCAAGATATTCTACAACATACCTTCTTAATTTTGTTTTAGTTAGCATAGCAGTTTATTTCAATTAATTATTTTTATGCAATCTTTATCTTCCTTCAGCCTAATTATTGTATGAATTGGAAGGTAGAAACGCCTCTTTGAACCTCAACTATAGCTTTTTCGCTTCTTTTGAGTTCTAGTTCTTAGAGATGGTATGTATTCGTGCTTTCATTGACGTTCTCATTTCCAAAAGTCGTCTTGCCATCACCATTTAATTTCCCATATTTAATGTTCATGTGCAATGAGAAGAATATACTCCATCCGGTCACAATCAAATATCCCATATTCAAAGGATATTTACTTGTTAAATTGCGATTGATAATGAAGGAGATACTTGTTAAATAGAATCCAAAAACTAAATAAGCATATATATTTTTGTTGGACAAACAAAAGTAAGAAAAGATGCTACAATTGCCGTGGAGGGAGTAAATGATTAAAATAATTTGATAAATAAAAATTCCACATCAGCAGTTCCACTCATCCCCAATTCCAGCCTGTTGAAGCAGCAACAACGAACAAATTGTCCACGGCAACGGCGAGCCACCGACCTTCTCCACCGTCGGCGTATCATGAACCTCCAACCAGTTCGTTCCTTTTCGACAAGGAAAATAAGTTCGAAATATCCTTTAACCTTGTATCATGAGGAGTTATCACAAGCTGCCACAAGTTCAAATTTCACCCAACATTCTTGGATTTTCTGATTCTGGTATACTGCATTGTCGATTATTTGCTGCCTTCATCGTCTCCTGATGTGGCATCTGATTCCCATTCTGCCAGCTCCGATTCGCTAAATGGATCTCGATCAAAAGCACTGCCTTTCAACGTTGCTGGAGTGCCTCTATGCGATCTTCTGTTCATCTCTGTCTGTTCAAAGTTATTGACATTCCTACTGCTCTTACTCTGACGGTGTGATGTTCTTGAATCCGTCAGGGCCCGCCCTTCGCCTTCCGAATCCCATGTTATATCTTCCAAATCACTTAATGCGTGTTCTCGAACAGTATGCTGATTCTTCCTACCATTGGGTTTCATTTCATTTCTCCCAAAACCCCTGCTGTTAGCTCTGCCAGCGTTGCTACGCTGAGATCTCTCCCCATTAGATTCATCAGAGTCATCCTCATAACTCCCGGGAACCACTTCTCCAATGCCATCAGATTCAAACCCGTCGTCATCACCTTCAACCTCACTGTCAGAGGCTCTCACCCTACGCCTTTGATCCCTGTATTTCATCCTATCCTTCGTTTCATTACCCAAGTCCTCATTTCTGATACCTTCAAATCTTTGGTATCTACCACCAAAATCTTCTCTATTCCAGTATCTAATCCGGTTAAGCTCTTCCTTCTCTGCTGATTCCTCCTCGGCCCATTCTTTATCAGCCGCATCTTCTATCTCTGCAATGAATCGGTCGAGCTCCTCCTGATCACTATCATCACCAGCATCTTGCGGCTGCTGAAAGCTCTCCTCAGATGCCACTTGTGTTGTCTTGTCCTCTCGAAAGACGTAGGGACTTCCCTCTCTCTTATCAATAGCATTGAAAAAAGTCGAAGCCACTCTTTGGATGCTAGCCATGGCAACTGGGTCATCAGGATTCACACCCTTCCTGCGAAGCTCTTGTTCTATCTTTTTAATGTTAAGCTTCTGAGATTCGAGGGCCTGTTCAAATCGTGCCTTGAATAATGCCTGCATGTAAAAAATACAAGTAATTAGGATCCAACATTATTCTATTCTACACTCTTTAAATTTGTTGGCAGATGCCAATATTGAGGAAGATTACACCTCACCTTCCTTTTCGTGAGGGTGTTGATAGGTATCAAGTTCTTAGGTTGGCGATAGTTTCTGCCACGAAACATGATAATGGTTTTCACATTGTGTACATTCACCACAATCCCCCCACTCAGTCTTGTGAGCATGGATGCCATCTCTTTAATTTTTTCCTTGGGGAAATTATCACAACAAACTTGAACTGTCTCATGGAATTTCCAGTGAAGGTGCATGTTCTGAACAACTCCTCCAAAGACACCGCGAACACCAACAGGGACATAGTTCTTATTTCTGAAACCAATCTTCTTGTATGCCTGCAACTGCTCTGCAGTGAACAACTCGGGATCATGGCGAGGAAGCGGAAGCTCTGGTAGTTCGTACTTTTTCAGCTTTTGGAGAAGCAAAGCCACCTTTTTCTTTGCCTGGACTAGTCAAAACATGAGGCAAAATGGTGAAATATTCAGCTTCTGAAACTAAAGGAGAAAAACAAGCAGCAAATTGAGAACACAAAGCTTGCAACTATTGTAAAAAAAAACAGCATCACTTCTATCAAATGAAGTAGAAGCTAAGCAACAAGAGACAACAACAAAGCCCAATCGGAAACAAGAACAAGTCACCAAAAAAAGATAAAGAATACACCTTTGAATATATACGAGTAAATGAAAGACAGTTTCTGAAAATCGAATATAAAGACATACTGTTATCCCATGCTCAGCATTCGATTCTTCATTCCAACATTGCACGAGCAATTTAAGCAGCTAAGATCAAACAGTGATTCATTTCACATATCCAATGAATGAATCAAAAAAGAGAACTCAAACTAATCAACTAAATTCCAATAACTACTAAAGCAAGCTAACCCATTTCAGCATTAAAGAACCAGTCGAGACACAGAAAATGACCTAAAAATAATAAATAAATAAACTAGTAGAAATTAGCAGTAATAGCATACCCTTCTAAGATTGTATATGAGGCGTTCTTCATCAGTCATCAATTTCTTCCTCAATTTTTTCGCCCTCCGAATTTCCCTTAGGGTTTTTCCCGACTCCCGCTGCATCCGCTTCTCCACTTTACTCCTCATACTCTTCGACGAGAAACGCCGCGCCCCTTCAAAACTGCTCCATATTTTCGGCGCCGAAGACGATTCACAGCTCACATTGCTGAATCCAGGCATCGAAATTGCAGCAAAACTGCTTCTCGTGATGACATCAACCCTGAGAAAAATGGAAAAGTTCGATTGATCAGATATATGCACAACTCTTCACAAAAAATGAGAAATTTTTGGAGAAATTACACAAAATTCATTTACCTTTGATTGAGGAGGAGAGAAGAAAGGGTTCTGAGACATTGATTTCGAAGATTTCTAGTGTAAACAGACATCATTTTGATTCAAATTTCCGCGAATTGAAAACCGGCCGAGATTGAATTGGAGTTTGGGGGTTTTTAGGTGGGGGGTTTAACAGTTTGGTTAATTACAATATATCCCCCGAGACTTTGTATAATTAATTAGTAGCCCCACAAATTTGGTTTAGACTTTAGAGTCTGCTTCTGAAATTAAAATTGAAATAGAAATTGAATTTGAAACTCTAGCATCGAATTGGAAAGAATTGAATTATAAACTAATTTTAAATTTTTTATTGATAAAATAAAATAATTAATATGAAATTATACACACAACACACAAGCTTACTAAATACACGAATACTTATTGAATACATATATTGCGCACACACAACACATCAAATATACGCAATACATACATTACATACTACTACTTCGTCCGTCCCCTATTACTTGTGTACTTTTCTTTTTACGATAAATGGTAAGTAGGTCTCATATTCCACGGACTCATTTCACTCATATTCTATTATAAAACTAATATATAAAAAAAGAACTCACTATCCATTAACTTTTTAAAAGCACTTTCCTTTACATTTCTTAAAACCCTTGTCGGGACAAAAGTGCACAATTATTGGGGGATGGAAGTAGTACACAATATCTTGAAATGTGAAATACACACTACATGCAACGTCACGCACAACAGTGGCGGATCCAGGATCCGAAAACAGAGGGACAAATATATAGTATTAGCTTGATTTAGTGCGGACGTGGCTAATTTTTCAGTGTTTGGGACGATGCCGGAGGCAAACAGAGGGGTGGAAATGGTAATTTTACGTCCCGATGAGGGGAATAAAGTTAAATTATACATATACTTAAATATACTCTCTTCATACCTCTGTAGTAGAGACGTTTCTTTTTTGCATAGGATTTAAGAAAAATTGTTTTAAACGAGCTAAGTAAAAGGAGAATAAAGTAGAAAGGAAAGAGGTAAAGAGATGAAGAGAGAATAAAGTAAGAGAAAGCAAAGTACTTTTTGCCAAAATAGGAAATGACCCAGCTATAGTGGGACAACCCAAATCTGAATACGACTCATCTACAGAGGGACGAATGGAGTACACTATATGCAGCCTCGCACACAATACACACACAACACATGTTACGGTCACACATAATACATACACTTCAGTCTAGGGGTGGTTCGGTACGGTATACCTTACCGTGAGTGCCATACCGATACCGCACCGAATTTTTTGGTATACCGAAAATTCGGTAAGTTGTTTTTTATACCATTACCATACCGTGTTTTCGATTCCGTAAAAGAAAAGTGGGTTGAATAAGTTAGTGGAATATGAATCCTACTTATATATATATTGGTTATAACAAAATGTGAGTGGAATAAGTTGGTGGTGCTTATCACTTATGGTAAAAGTGAAATAAGACTCTTATTGTTGACCGACCGAAATGACAAAAACAAGACTCTTATTATGGAACAGAGGGAGTATGTTTTTCTATTTATTAGCATAATATTAGAACCCCATTTTCTGCAATACTATATTTTCCATTTATTACAATACTAGAATCCCATTTTCTCCAAAAATAGGTTTATCTATTTATTATAATATTATATCTCCATTTTCTCCAATACTATGTTTTCCTATTTATTATAATCCATTTGATTTTGGTTTATAGTAGAATGTAAGATTTGGATTTTTCGGTTCATCAAATCACGGTTGATCCGCCAGTAGCTCCTTTAGACTATATTTATCAGCAACCATTCAACTCAATCCAACCATCCACTTTTTTAATATTTAATTAATTTCTATCTCCTTCACATCATCAATTGTCATACAACCCAACCATACCATATTTTATGATTTATCTATTACCACCCAACCTTACCATTATATATTTAGTTTTATAATATTATAATTTATATAATATTATTACATAAAATATTTATAAAAATAACACAATCAAATCTAGGAAAATAATCTAGGGAAGAATTGAAAATTTGGGAATCATAGAATATATTATTCTCATCATCCTCTACGGTTGGCAACAAAGGAAACTAAAAAATATTACTAGTAGTAATAAATTGTACTCCATCAAAGAAGAAGGATTATAGGAGTAGAAAAGATGAGATTTTTTTGTATGTAAAACTATATCAAATGTAATCTCTATTTATAAAGGATGAAAAATTATGAATTTTGGTATAACTTTTAAAAAAATTTAATAATATATTAAAGATATATAATTTTAAAAATATATATATATACCAACCAATGAGATTGTGCAAAATAAAAATGGGATGAGACCATGAGAGAGGCCAGCCAGTTGATGGTGGCCTTGGAGGAGACCATATCACTTCAATTTTTTTATAATTAGATAATGACATGGAGGTCGGCCATTTCCAACCGATAATCCTAGTCTTAGAATATGATTATCTGCAATTATCGTATTAACACCTAACACTATAAATCTTAATCCAACTAACTTTTTTGGGTCAAACTAACTGTCATGACTTGTTGATATAAGTACATAGATATCGAATTTCATCATATCTATGACATTCACATTTGAGTGAAATATAATATAGTAGTAATAAATTTAAATATACCAATTTTAGGTCGTTTGTCGGGATGTTATGGTAGTGACGTTTTTAGTCAATGCAAAAAATATACGCAACGCAGAGAGAGTAAGTAATGAGACCCAAGATATTTACTTGTTAGAGAGGTGCACAATACATGCACTCATGTTGATATTCTTCTTGTGTATATCCACGAGTATTTTTTAATACATACGACGAGCGGTAAGTTCATTGGATTTAACTTCTTTTTAGTTAAGTAATTAAATATTTATATATTAATTATTTTACTATTTTATATTACTCTTTAGTATATTAAAATTATTTTATATTTATATTTAATATTCAAGTTGTATAATTTATAAATTTTACAAATATATGTAATCCCTTAAATCTTGGGTTTTAATTATTTGTTGATTTGTTAATTATTAAAATATTGGAAACAATATAAATTATAGTACTCCCTCCGTCCCACAAAGTTTGTCTCATTTTACCATTTTTGTCCGTCCACAAAGTTTGTCACAATTGGATTTTTTTCAAAAATAGACATTAAATACACCTTAATCTCTTCAATGTGGAGCCCTTATTCCAACACACCCCTCCATTTAATACAAGTTAAACAAATTTTAAAACCCGTGCCAAGGCAAACTCGGATAAACTTTGTGGTACGGAAGGAGTAACATTTATGTACTTGTAGTAGTAGTAAAATTTATTTTTGTATGCAAACTACATGTATTCGTAGATGAGGTATGATCTGTTGCTAACTTTTCTTAAGTTGCTAACTTGTTAATTCATCAACGTAGTATATTACAAATGTCAATACGATGATAATGAAATGTCAAAATAAACTTAAGTTGATATTTTAATATATTGTGTTGACATTAATATTTAAATGTCAACACAGTTTACTAAAATATCAACACAAATATGTGTTGACATTTTAATGTGATCGTGTTGACTTTTTTAATACACTACATTGATGAGTTAGTAAATTAACAATTTAAAAAAGTTAGCATTATAATGCACCCCTATGATAATAATCTCGCTCCATATAGCTTTTAGTTTCGGATTGAAAACGTAAACTATTATTAAAACATAAATTTCTAATTTTAATAATAGTTGTGATAATTGAATTTTGTGGTGATGCAAATTATAATCCAATTTTTTGGTGTAGGGGAGGATGTCAATTGTTACACATGATGTATACAGATGATGTTGTTAATTTTACCCAACAAATTGATTTAAAAGTCCCAACTCACTTCTATAAAAATATCATATTTCGTCTTTATTTCTCACGCCTTCCAATCTCTTTCCCAATAACTCATTTCCCATCAAAAAAATTTGGTCATGTAATCGATGAAATTGTATTTTTTTAGTATTGCGCGTTATACTTTTTTGGCTTTTTAATAAAATAAAGTTTTCCATAATGTGGTCTTATGTACTCCATATTGAATATCTAAGTTGGGTGAGTAATTTTTGTTTCTTTCTCCCAAATTACAAAAATTTAATTTTATTTCGAACAGAAAATCTTTTTTTTAGATTAGGACTAGAGCATCATTCTTCTTTTATATAAAATACATATAATGGTTTTTTTTAAGTATTTACAATTTATATTCATTAGCCAAAAATTATTTTGTCTGTGCATAGCTCCAGTGCTAACTATTCTCTTAACCATTTTCTAAATTCACTATTGGTTCTTCATCGTTCGTTTTAGTTTCTACTAGGAGCATCTTCAAGGGGAGAGGTAAACTAATATAACTATCATATTTACTTTTTTTTCATGAAAAATGATTCTCCAAGGGGAGAGGTATTTGAAAATGTATTATACATTTTCCCATTTTGAAGAGGTATCTTTACCTCCCCATCAATGGAGAGGTAAAATCATATAACTACCATATTTGTCTTCTTTTCATGAAAAATCCTTCTCCAAGTGAAAAGGTATTTGAAAAGGTATTACACTTTATGTTTTTTAATGCATTTTGTACTATTATTTTGTTTTTAAAAAATAATTTACTTTTCTATATACATTTTCCCTTTGAAATGTGTTACTTTTTAAAAGGGTATATTTCACCTTTTTTAAGAAGGTAAATATATAATATACATTTTCTGTATATCTTCTTTCCAGAACTGAATAATTTTTTATTTATTGATTCGATTTTCGTATCCTATACCTTTTCGTCTTCTCTTTTTCTTTGGAATTGTTGAGGTAAGGCAAAAGCTGCATAAATCGTTTTTTTTTTGGTTAACCACAAAGCTTAAAACTATACACGTGAAGTAATTTATGCATTCTTTAGCTCACATGAATAAGGGCGAGGCAATATTCTAAGCCCAAAAATTAACTTTTTTCTTCCTTTTGGAAAAATTTGCGAGTTTTTTACATTTCGAACATTTTAATAAATTAACTCAATAATTTATGCATATTTGCATCTGCATTGTTTAGAATTGTAGCATAGTATCCATATGTCCCACTATAAGTGAGTTATTTTTTTTCCAGCTTTTATAAAGATGATAATAAATAGTTAGATTGTAGATGAAGTAAAATAAAAAAGAGAATAATATAAAAAATAGTCGTGTATACATTATTCTCTTGCTTACTTTACTTTCTCTCTATTTTAACTAATTAGTCTCACTTATAGTAGTGGGACGGAGAGAGTATGATCTAAAGCAATGGAGGGTTACTTACAATGTCGAGCAAATTAGTTGGTAAATTATTTTCTTTGAAATCAACAGGTTGGGAGTTCGAGTCACCACAACCACATGCAACATAAACAGAGAACCAACCATTATTGATTCTCTTTAGAGAAAATCTACAAATCAATGGAGCAAAAGGCATTTGGATGGACCTCACAGTTTCACTGCAACACCATCACAGCAGCCTCTAAAAACTCCATAATTTACAACCACTCTTGCCTCGAAAATCAATGCGGCTAGCAACAGCAGAAGAAAAGTCCTCTCGGCTCATCTTCAGTCGCTGCAGTCGGCGTGCCGGCCATGTCACCCCTCTTCGCCATCAGCGAGCTCGTCCCTGGGGACTCCGGTGGGAAGACAGCATTCATCTCAGAAGTGCTTTTGAAGATGCGGTGCGGTATGGCTGGCTCAGGCAGAGAGGTCGCGGAAAGATATTCCAGGAGCATTTGTATTATCTGAGTGAAGTTGGGGCGAGCATCAGCGTCTTCCTTCCAACATAAGGTCACTATTCGAGCCAGTTCCTCCGGAAGCTCATCCGCACTCGGCCGTACGTTCTGCAAAACATAGGGAAAGAGAGCGGTTTGGGATGACGGTTGACCGGATTTAGAATTGGAGCTAGTAAGGGTCAAGAGGGTTTAACCCCTAAACCCTTAAGCCCCCACATCAATTTTTATACTCAAATTATTATCAAATTTTCGGTATTTTGTGAGAGTCGTTGCGCAAAAGCCCCCATCACGAGACTATTATACAAAAATTAGCTTATCGAAAATTCAAACTTGAAATTGATAAAATCCAGCACTCATCATCGAGCTGAATCATAGGAACTGCATAAAATCCAGCGCAGACGCATGACTAAATTTTGGTAGTAGTCTTTATATATTCTAAATTTCGAGTTTGAAATTTTGAGACAATAATTTCCATGTTTTTTTTGTGATAATACGGGCTTTTGCACAATAATTCACACAAATAATGAAAATTCGAGAATGAATGAAATAAAAATTAATTTTTTTAGCTTGGTATGGGCTTAAGCCACTCGTAGGCTCTAGGTACTGGATTACACGAATCAAAGTAAGTGCAAAATATTCGAAAGAGGAGTTGAAGAAACTCACTTTAAAAGCTGCAGCATAGGCCGCCTGCAGATTTGACATGCCTTCGAAGGGTAACTTGTTGTGTATGAGCTCCCATAAAACGATCGCGAAGCTATAAGCATCCACTTTGTGGTTATAATGCTTCTTTTCACCCTGCCTTAGTGTGACAGTACTATACAGCTGCAAGTGCAACATATTTTTCAATCATTTCGATCAGAAAAAACAAGCAGAGGGGAAGATGTTGCGGAAACTACCTCTGGGGCCATCCAGCGATAGGTTCCCGTCTCCGCAGTCATCATCTCAGTCAACGACTCTTCTCTAGCAAGACCAAAATCTGCAAGTTTGACTGTTCTTCGATCTTCTGTCAAGAGCAAATTCTCTGCAAGACAGAGAAAGCCGTGTGCCTGTTAACCGTGTTATCCAATATTCAAGCAGATTCCTAGTCTAGCAGCACGAGTTATACGAATTTGACAAAGAGCAAACACGTTATCACAAATTCTTGATATTGGTTTTGCAAAGCCAACCATTTTGTGGTCTGATAGCAAGAGCCAAGTGGTGTACAAATTTTGACGAGGGCAAACGAGTATCAGCAGCATTATGAACTGCTCCTAACGATTAACAACTTATACAAATTCGTAACCCTGGTTAGCCAACTACCCCCCCTATGTTCCATTATAATTTGTAATTGCTCGTTACATTTGGGCACATAAACAAGAAAGTTGTGATTTGTATTTAAAGTAGAATGAGCCTCTATCTTTGAGCCACATTTTGTGCTTAACGAAGATTCTTTCTGGAATGAGCCACGTATAATAGGACGGAGGGAGTATTTCCTTGTCCAGTAGTAAGAGTCGTACAAATTTCAACGGGAGCAATCAAGTTTTAGCATCATTAAGAACCGCTCCTAACACAACTTAACCAAATTCTTAACCTTGGAAAGCCAACTATCTCCTAGTCTAATAGCAAGAGATACAAATTTCATCAGGGGGAAACGAGTTTTAACAGCATTACGAATTGATTCTTCGTGCGTTGAACAATAAACATCTGTACCAGGTTTAAGGTCACGGTGGATGATTCCATGGGAGTGCAAGCACTCCATTGCACGAGCTATATCAAGCGCAAATCCAATAGCTACCCGAATATCGAGGCACCCAGGGCGCAGGCTGATCAAGTGCTTTCGCAACGTCCCACCAAGCAGAAGTTCAGTCACTAAAACCATCACAGGCTCCTTGCAAGCACCAATGAACTATAAAGGAAGGAAGAATCTCTAAGACAATACTCACTACAAATATCACACCGACACACACACACACACACAGATCACTCACTCATATTTGTATGTAATGAATATACAACAAACAACCTTAACTAAATTCTTATGTTGGACTCTGGAAAGCATCGCAACCTCTCTTGCAAATCTCGCCTCCTTCTTTGCAATCTCTTCAGCTGTATCCCCTTTCTCAACAATTTTGATAGCAACATTCCGATTTTTGTATCTTAAGAAACAAAAATCACAACCACAAATTACTTTCTACAACATGAAATCTTTTTTTTTTAACTTAAATCTGTTTTACTTAAAACTAGTGCTCTCCCACCTCAAAAGATTAGATTTTTCAACATCCTAACATCACATAGATGCATCGTAATGTCAGAATCATAAGCAAATTTTGACTTAGGAAATCAAGATTGAGAAGGTCAACTTACTTTCCCTCGTAGACTTTGGCATGAGCTCCTTCTCCAATCTTCGGCCCTACAAAGAGAAGCTTCGGATCCACCAACCATTTCGGGTCCAAATCAAGCTCTGCTACAGGGTAAAACCCGTTTCGAGATTCCATTCTCTCTCTAAATTATCACCAGTTTTAAGACTTTCGCACTTGCTTAAAAAAGTGCTGAAGCAGCTCCAAGATCAGATTTTTATCCCTTTGCGGCACATTTCAAGCAAAATCCTTGTTGAAATTGATGATTTCTCGCAAGTAAATTGATGGAAGTGATGAATTTTGATTGCCTGACTTGGTTTCTCAGAGACCCAGATCCAAAAAAAACATGCACTGAGATGAGAGGATTGGATGCTTCTGAAATCTTCGAACACCCAATGCAGAGAGAGAGGAAAGAGAGCGGCGGAAGGAATTCTGTCCGCGTCACAAATTAGTGAGCTCGTTTTATCTTGTCTTTCTACACTTTAAGTTGAATATATTCAATAAGCCATGCTTGATAAACATGGAACAGAACGAGGGCATCCGCAATGGGGAGGACGATAGCGCGCCCGAGACAATGTGGTGTATGGACGATGTCCGATGCATCGTCCGCACCCTATAAATCGTCCGCGGATGATAGGACATCGTCCGCCCATTATGGGCGACGCGGACTATCGCGCAGACGATGCAACACGTCTTCGTTTTTTTTTTCCAAATGTTTGTTTATTTAAACCTCGTTTCTCATTCTATTTTTCATACGAACATTTCTCTCATCTCTCACTTTCCATACGAATATTTCGATCATCTCTCACAAACAAAAATGAACCACGACGACGACTGGAGTACCTCGGAGGGCGTTAGTCGGACCTTGACTCGAGCCTTATTCGATGTCGTTAATGACACAATGGCGGATTGCTTAGCCGAAATGCAGCGCGAGCAGGAGGCGGCGGCGGAGCAGATCCCCAGGCCTATTCGACGTCGTACATTTATCCGCCGCGACCACGCCGTAGCTCACGAACGTCTATTTGCAGACTATTTTGCCAAGCAACCACGGCGGAGCCCGACTGTTTTTCACGGCAGGTTTAGAATGCATCGTTATCTTTTTCTCAGCATTGTCCAGACGTTGGAGTCACGTGATGAATACTTCCAGTATCGGGAAGATGGCATCGGTAGACCCGGACTTACGCCGTTGCAGAAGTGCACGGTTGCACTCCGACAGTTGGCCTACGGCACCACGACGGACACGTTCAACGAGTACCTTCACGTCGGGGAGACAACTGGCCACGAGTGCTTGAAGAGATTTTGTAGGGGAGTTGTGGAGGCTTACAGCGACACATATTTGCGAAAGCCGACTGTTGTTGATTGTCAATTCTTCCACTCACAGTGCATACAGTTGTGGAGGCCTGATGAAGATGCACGAGACGGCGCACGACTTTCCTAGGATGTTAGGGAGCATCGACTGTATGCACTGTGAGTGGAAGAATTGTCCGACGGCGTGGAGAGACCAATTTACCAGTGGATACAAGGGTAGCCACCCGACGATGATCCTCGAAGCCGTCGCTGACCATCGGCTCTGGATTTGGCATGCTTACTTCGGTGTAGCAGGGTCGAACAACGGCATCAACGTCCTCAACTCATCCACCCTTTTCACCGAGCAATGCAATGGCAACGGCCCGGCCATCGAGTTCACTGCCAACAGGCGCCAATATCACATGGGGTACTACTTGGCCGATGGCATATACCTAAGGTGGCCTGTTTTTCTGAAGACGATCAGCTGCCCAATTAGTGAGAAGAGAGTTTTATTTGAGCAAAAGCAGGAGGCGGCGCGAAGGATGTGGAGCGAGCATTTGGTGTGCTCCAATCACGGTGGGCAATAGTGAAAGGGCCGTCGCGTCTCTGGTTCAAGGAAGTCATCTCTGATGTCATGTATGCGTACATAATATTGCACAACATGATAGTCGAACACGAAGGTAGAAGCGTCACCGATTGAGCCGATGATGAAGGTGGATCTAGCTCCAGCACGGCGACTGCGCCCCACGCTCGAGGATTACCGACGGGCTTCAATGAGGTTCTATCTAGACAGGCCTCAATGCGCAACCAACAAGACCATGCTCAGCTCATGAACGACATGATTGAAGAAGTTTGGGACCGTAACCGCCGTCGTTGAGAATGCATTTTTTTAATTCGAATTGTAATATATTAATTTTAAATGAAATGAAGGGTTTTTCCAATTTTTGTAGTTATTTAAATATTCAAATAAAGAAAATGCTTAGGTCGACTTATAGGGCGCCCCACTGCAGGTGGAAGGGTAGGAGGATAAAATTATGATGTGGCGGTGCATAGGGCGCTCCATTGCTAATGCCCTAAAAAATAGAAATTACTCATTATGTCCATAAAAAATATTCTTAGAGCATCCACAGTGGTGCGGATCTCCCGGCGGATATCCCCGCGGACATCCCAAAAACACCCCTGTCACGTTATAAGGACTTCTCACTGCACTGCCACGTCATAAGGACATCCCAATGCACAGTGGCGGACATCCCCAAGGACATCCCGATGGACTTCCCACAATAATAAAAATTCACAAATTCACCAAATTAAACAATTTACGGAATTAAAATTTCGACACAAATACAGAGAAATTGCAACCACTTAATTTAAAAGAAACATACATAGTATAAAAAAAACATACATAATTATTAAAAAAAATTACACAATTTAAAAAAAACCGTCGTCTCACTCCTCGGATTCCCCGCCGCCAGTACCCTCGTCGTCCCCGCCGGTAGTCTCCTCGTCGCCACTCTCCGCCATGTCTCCCAACCCCAAATCGCGTCGCATATTGTTGATGATATCCTCCAGCGACGACGGGAAAAATTGGTCCTTGTGACTCGCTCGTGGCGGGGGAATCACTATCGTGGTGCTCCATTTATCTTCGAAAGAAAAGTATTTAGAGAGAGAGAGAGATACACGTTAATACAAGTGGTGTGAATGAAATGAAGTTCAACGAGCCGTATTTATAGAATTTTTGAAAAAAAATAATAAAATAATCGGGACGTCCGCGCGGGCGTTCGTTGAGTCAACGCAATGGCGGACGTCCGCAAGGACGTCGCGACGGACGTCCTGGGAACGCCACGGAACTCCGGTGTCCGCAGAGGACGTCCGTATCCGCGTCACCGCTGCTCAATGATGTGTAAAAATCATGGATTAAATATGCCCGGTCAATGGATTTTGACCAAATAATAAATGTGACGAGACATTTAATTTTGTGAAATTAAATGACATAGCGTCGATCTACATTTTACGTAGATAAATGTAGTATATTCACTTTCTCAAATCCGATTTCCGGTGAGTGAGAAATAGTGGATTAAAGTTGGGCATAATTAGCTTTTAATTAAAGCTTGGAGTTGGAGCTTAGGGAATAATTAACCAGTGTTAATTATCCCACATTGGAGGATTAGCACATCTTTTGATGTGTATAAATTAAGTGACTTTATGTTACTTAATAATTATAGTGGACCAAGATGGGTGAAAGAGCCCACACGCGCGCGCCGCCGCCGCCGCCCGCCCGCCCGTGCTCGCGCTCGCGGGCCGCGGGCTCGGGCCCGGGCCCGGGCACGATCTCGATCTTGGCAATTGGTCTTTGGGTGGTCTTTGGGCTTGGTGCTTGGCCTAAACTTTTCTTTTTAGACCACCGCCGAGTCAGCAATCCAAGTGGCTTGACACGTCGTCAAGCGAGGCACAGTCACGGCTGCCACGTGAGAAATCCACACGCTCCACACACGGGTGGCACACTCCAGCCACACGCCTGTAACCGACGTCGGTTACGAATTGCCATGATGAGCCTTCAATGGCTGGTTGACCCTGCATGGTGGCTTGGCCTATAAATAGGCTAGCCATACCACTGCATTAGAAGACACACATACAAGCATTCTCTGCATAAGCTATCTCCCTCTCTCTGCATTGTCCTTCTGTCGAAGCTCTGCCCTCTCCTCTATCCAGTTCGCCGGAGCTCTGCTGATTGCGGTGCTGCATCAAAAGAGACGTAGCCGTTTTACTTTTGGGGACGACACGCCAAACCGAGAGCACTACCGGGGCGTATCTCGTCTTGCGGGAAGAGGCCTCCTCGACTCGGCTATCATACCATACTGGTTTAGTTGCTTCATTTTTTAAGTTGTAATTTCAGTTCAGTTCTTTCTTCTGTATTCCTTCTTTTGGGTTGTATTACGCCCGGTTTTGCTATCTTGTAATCCAGAAACCAACATGATGGACGTCCCGCGTGGAATTCCGGCACGCTGGCCGGACGTCTGCCGGGACGGACGTTATTGTGGATGCTCTTATGCAAAGAGAGAGAATTCCCACTCAAAAAGACACTAGGCTTAGGAAAATGATAAAATGACACTAGGCTTAGGCAGAGAGAGAGGATTCCCACTACTGTATTCAGTAGACTTGAGAGTAAAAGAACTCTCTCCACTCAAAAAGACACATAATCAAGTGTAGAGTTTCTCAATCATTCCAAGAATTGAAGAAGGAGGCTCCAACCACTTATCTATCCTCCAAGGGTGTAAAAGTTTAATGTTCTTGATTCAAATACTTTGTTTGATTGTTTTTATATTGAACATGACTAGTTAAATACACTTGTAAATCGACTGTGTAAATACTTATTTCCTATGGTTTAAATACTACTCCCTCCGTCCCAAGAATATGCACTTTGGGTTCAACACGAGTTTTAATGAAAAATCGGTAACGTAAGAAAGAGGTAGAGAGAAAAAAATAAATAAATGGTCACACCTCCTTAAAGAGAAAAGAGTTCCAAAATTAGAAAGTGAATATTCTTGTGGGACGTACTAAAAATGAAAGAATGTATATTTTTGTGGGACGGAGGGTGTATGTTTCTCCTATGTTGATTCATGTAGGTGATTTAATGGATTTTGGTGGCTTGCTATTTAATTGATTGGTCATTATTTAAATAGTTTAGGCTTTTATACAAGATTCAAGAGATCAGTAATCTATTGTAGAATAAAAATAAATATCATATTAATCCATAGGAGTTGAGAAGTTTAAGATTAAATGTAAACTGTAAAGTAAATTGATAATTAGATATTGAATGAGAATATTATAATCGTAATTGCAAAACTTGGATTGTAATTATATAATTCCAAGTTGTGCGCTACAAGAGAAGATACATATTTAGGAAGTGTTTAACCTATCAACCAGTTAAACCCCTAGTACGCATAGGATCATACTCCTTTCGTCTGGTATTAGGAATCCAATTTCTTGGCGACACGGGTTTAAAAAATGTTAAGAAAAATGGATGAAACAAAATTAGTAGAATATGCGTCCACTTATATATACTCTTATTAGTTTTAAATTAAATGTGAGTGGAAATGAGTTGGTGGAATGTGAAACCATATTACCGTTTATGGTAAAAGTGAACTGGGACTCCTATTCACGGACGGACTAAAATAGAAAACAAGACTTCTATTTGCGGACAAAGGAAGTAATTAATTAACCATAGGCGATTTGTTATCAAGTTTATAGAATTCTACTTCTTTTCTACCTAGCTATTCATCTTTTTATTATTATTATTTTATTTTAATTAGTGTTTAAAATTTGTTTTCACTAGAATATAAACAAAAACCTCTTTTTATGACTTATCTAAATAGTGATCAACATTGCATTGTGGTAGTTAAATTATCATCCATAGTCCTTATGTATACGATACTTTTACTTATTGATTGTTATACTAGCTCCATACACTTGTAGATATTGCTCGTGTAAAAGTAAGTAGAGTCAACAAACAATGAGAAAGTTGAGGACCTTCTTATAAGAGCGAAAACTGGAAAAGCGGAATCTAAACATCCAAGGAAATGACGGTGATGGAATCGATATCGGGATGCTGGTCCGAGTGATGATCGGGTTTTCTAACCTAGCTTTGGTGAAGGTTTAGGTGCTTCCATCAAGTAGCTGGTGAAAGGATGAAGAGCTCGCAAAAATGTATGATTCCTCCTCACTTCTCAACGGTGTAAATATATGACGAAATATTGATGATTCAAACCAGCTTCTTCAATCAATTATAGGATTATGGGAGAAGCATCAGATGATATTAAAAGCTAAAACTAGGTTCCATAATTGAGACCATCATCATAGAGAATCTAATGTAAAAGCAATTCTCCTACATAAAGGTAAAATGTTGAACCTCATATAAAAGAAGACAGATAAAGCTCATCAAACAGCATGAAGCTGGATTAGTACTTCACAAAGAAAAGAAGCGGCTTATGTATGCATGACGGAAAATGATGATAAGCGATCCCGATATATATGCACTACAAATTCAATACTGGTACCCCTGAAGTACTTTTCGAGGATCCAACTGTCCGCTGCAATAACTTGAAGAGACGCCTGTCAGCTCTTGACGGCCCTTCCACTCTTCACAGGGCTTCAAGACTATCGGGGTTTCAACTGAAGCAGAATCGATACATAACGATATCTTGTAATCCTCATCCCCAAAATCTGGCATAGCCTTTGCTTTCTTGTCCCAGGGATTCCATAAAACTGCACAACGGGGTTACTCCTTTTAGAAAAAAATGAACACAAAGATGAAGAACATTTTGACAACAAAACAAGGAACCTGCATCAGGCATCCCGTCTTTGCGAAGCACATAGGTTCTCTTCTTCTCATGGTCTATTACTGCTATCTTTGGTGGGGTGCTTAAATACACCCGCTCAACCTATCAACCCAGAAAGGAGACGATAACCAATTACACTAATGTGTATGTCTCATCGGCTTTCAAGCATAATATACAGAAACACTAAATAGAAAGAAAAGCATTACCTACCTCACCTTCAAAAGTAATTGCATCAGCCTGCTCAGTATACCTTTCCCTCTGTAACAAATTATCGAAGTAGTCCAGCGTCTCCAAGCCCTCAACACGCACTTCGCTGCAAATCAAACAGCATCAAGCAATCTATTTCTAAAAAGCATAGCGGAGTTCCTCATCCGTGATAATCAAACTATCATCTAAATGTGTAATACACTCAATAAAAATGAATTTAGCAATACCAAAGCATGATGCAAATGAGAAGAACCTGATATCAGAGACGGATAAGTAACTGCATAAAGCAAATGTGAAAGAGAATGGTTTGCTATCGATGTTCCGCACACGTGGGATCACGGTGAGCTTGCCAGCAGTCACAGAAATTCGTAGACGTAACTCAAATCTACAATCAAAAACGAAATAACATAAGACTGTCTTAAATACTAGTTATTGTGATGATAGCCATTCTAATGACTGCTAACCTATGCGGCCAAGTCTTCAGATCATCATCTGTGGATTTAAACAGAAGATCCACCGTTGAGCGACTATTGGCAGGGGCCAGAGGCGAAGGAGAGTTATCTACCGACCACAGCCTATTCCTCACAAATCCAGGTTGCTCTGGTGACCCAAAATTGGTACACTGGTATGCACATAGAATTCAATAAGAATCGGTAGAAGCTTTTTAGATACTTTATAGCTAAGTTAGCGACTCACCTGCGGAAAGCAAATGGATATCCCGCCCTTGATGACTTTACCAGCCTTCCAAAGAGCCTGCCAAACCCCAAATACAGTAACCTTATCAACTGCCAATCTGGCATAATATTCAATCATTCATTCAAAGAGATGTATAAAATTCTTTACCACCTTTTTTCGTGATAACTGAGTTATATTAAGTTATTAACACGTATACATAATCTGAAAAAAACTTCACCTTGTTGGTCATAAATAGCAACTCTTCTCTTCTTTCATTCTTCCAAGACACAATCTGCCCGCCGTGCAAAAGCACCTAGGCAGCAACATACAAAATTTCACAGTCAAACATTTGTCAATAATTCTCTACTCTAAATAGGCTAAACTTAATTTAACACAAGACATATACAAAGAGCAATAACAAGCAGAAAGGGGGGAAACAGTTGCATTCCATGAAAAAATAACTATTTATAGAAAAATCAATAAATCTTCATGAGATGGAAGAAATTCATCAACAAAAGCATTTCTCTTCAAAAAAAAATACAAACCTCAGCCGTACAACCGGTGGGCTCCGATAAAATAACCCTAGACGATCCATCTGCATCGCGAATTACATTAGCCGGCATCGCAATTGCCCCCAATTTCTCCCCTGAATTACTCGCAATCGGGTGAAATTTCCCTTCATCCATTGCAGCTGCGCACAGAAAAAAGGAAAACCAGAAATCGACAAAATCAAACCCAAATTCTAAATAAATTATAGAGAGTGATAATGCGGAGCCTACAGAATCACACCTGCAAATCAAATATTGTGCAGAATCACAATTGGAAACGCCAAATTTCGATGAATGATCAGCCAAATAAACTAAAAAGGAAAAGAAAATGATAGTGAATCGAAATCACACATCTGTCGTAAATAGATCACGATAGTAATAATTAAAAATGCACAAAAATAAAAAATAAAATCGGTTTCGAGTTTGATGAATAATCACATAATAATCGAGCATAAATGATGGAGTTTGCATTAAATATTGGGAATAATTATCTGATTTTCTAATGATTTTCAGTTAGTAGTATAATATTCATTGGATTGGTGAATGGGACTATGAAATTTCCAGTGAATTTGGGGCTGTACGCCACGTCACCAGATTTCAACACTTGGCCGTATGAGATTACGACATTCAACTTTTGGGGATGTAATCAAATTTAGTTGGTCTAATATAGAATAAACGTGTTTATCTTTGCTATTTTGCTATCATGATTGCCTTTTTATATCAACAGATATTTGTCTATAATCATTGTTTATGACAGAGATTTTAATATATTGTCCCAAAGTGTATTAAGTTTCTTTAATTTTAATATTCTTTTTTTGGTATTTTAAAATTACTACAAATGATTAATTTCTATTTTTAGTAAAAAATAATTAATTTATTCTTTCTATATATATATAATTTATTTTCTCTTACTTCAATTTATAAATATTATTTTTTGAATCTCGTGCATAAAAAAAGAAGAGGAAACATCTTTTTAGGTCCACGAACTTTGCCGAAGTATCATTTCAGGTCTGTGAACTTTGAAAATAACATTTTAGATCCGTCAACTATAAGTTAATATCATTTGAGGTATTTTGAACTTTTTTCGGAGGAAAATGCCCTTAAGGCCTTCAATGGCAATTTGAACAATTCTTTCGTCACTCATCTTGCGTCAAACACCTAGAGTCCAACAATTTTTATATTTAAATTTAATTTGGATGGTAATTGACCTCATTCTGAAATTCATATAAATAATACTCCGAATGACAATCTACATTAATAGTTATCCAATTTCAAAACAAATAAACTAAATATAATTCACAAATCACCTATAGTAAGTTCTTAAAATGATAAAATAAAGTATCTAAGTCCCAATTCATTATCCCT
Organism: Salvia splendens; assembly: GCF_004379255.2. Classification (NCBI taxonomy): domain Eukaryota; kingdom Viridiplantae; phylum Streptophyta; class Magnoliopsida; order Lamiales; family Lamiaceae; genus Salvia; species Salvia splendens. The sequence goes on along the minus strand of NC_056037.1, from coordinate 28,879,739 downwards.
ATATAATTGGTCATCTAATAATTGAAAAATGTACTATTTTTTACGGTAAATTTTAATTATATTTAAATTCAATTTGGATGGTAATTGAATTATACGGTGTAAAAAAAATTGTTGGACTCTCTGTATTTGACGCAAGATGAGTGGCGAAAGAATTGTTCAAATTGCCCTTTGAAGGCCTTAAGGGCATTTTCGTCCGAAAAAAGTTTAAAATACCTCAAATGATAGTAACTTATAGTTGACGGACCTAAAATGATATTTTCAAAGTTCACGGACCTAAAATGATACTTCGGCAAAGTTCGTGGATCAAAAAGATGCTCTCTCAAAAAAGAAATCATCATTTAAATTGAGATAAAATAAAAGTAATCAAGGGTTGCTTTTAGCTTCTAATTAAATTGAATTAACTAGCTCCTTCCTCGATGAAAATACATTTTAAGTATCCTGAAATAAATTATGAACTTAATTTGAAAAAAAAAGTTCTCATATTTGGAAAATACTGTTGAGACTAAAATGCATGAAATTCGTGCAATGCCCGAAAGTGGTGAATCCAATTGACAGAGAAAAATTTCATTGAGAGAGGAAGAAGAAAGGACAATGAAATATAGAGAAACTTGTCGATTATAAGAGAGGAAAGAAAAAAAGGGGTTTTTCATTAATGACTACATTTTACCAAAAGTTACAGTAAATTACAATTAAGAGCCTTATATATAGGCTAACTAAAAAGCTAACTAACTAATAAAATGCTAACTAATTACATTTGATTTTTCTGATTTCAATACGATAGAAAAATTCGCAGATATCTCCTCAACTTCATATGCTCATTTTTATTCACCGATCTGATCCAGTTTATGAATCGATTATAGTATGTCTAGGCAATAGGCACAATTTATTTATAGTCCATAATTCATACTCGTTACGCTTATGCATCTTATTATAATTTGAATAATTAAAGTTACATTCATTGGATAATAATGCTTTCATTTTCATCTTATAAACGAGATACCAAAATAGAGCATAGGATTGGGGTTTTACTCAAATAATTTAATATGATCATGCATGATTCGAACACTCAAGCATCATATTACTATATCGCTACGTGTCCAAATTTACTTGCTCTAGAGAGAGCTATTATTATTTAAAATAAATATCTCGCGTAAAAAAAATATTGTTTTAAAAAACATATGTCTACATACAGGAATCTAAATATAATAAGAATCTTAAATTGCTTTTGACTTTTCTATTTAGTTACATCCAACTTAAATATTGAAAACGCTTAAAATGTTTATATAGTTTAAGCAACCTATATGGTACTACTAATTATGTGGTAACGCTTAAAATGTTTATATAGTTTAAGCAACCTATATGGTACTACTAATTATGTGGTAGTGCTAATCTATATTTATTCTGAGTGAACGACTTCAAAAGTTCTTAGCATTTCGGTTTGTGACACGGTAGGTCCCTAACAAAAACAAAATAGTGTCAGAGGACCCTAACGTTAAATATAATCACGAATCATATTTTTTTCGGATCAAAATACCCTCAGGCCCTAAAAGGGCATTTTTGTCACTCCATTATATTGTTGACATGTGATTTCTGTCACATTTTTGTCAGCAACTTCTTATGTAATTTTCCAATAAATTAGTACTTCATACGTAATTAAATTTTTTTCATTATTTACACTTTCTAATTTTTTTATAATATACATATTTATCATTATATGCATTAATTAATATGAAAATAATAAAATGAGACCCTTTCTTCCTTATAAAACTCATTTTCAAGTATTTTTCGATGTTTTCTATTTCCACTAATTTTTATTTGTTTTTTACCTTGATTCATCGATCGATTTTATTTATTATGATAGTATCCCAATTTTGCAGTATTAATTTATAAATTTACGTTGTCTTAATTTCAGATACTTTTAATAAAAAAATGTACAAGGATTAAATAGTTAACGTCACATGATTGAATATTTTCAAAATATTACTCATGTTTCAATTTTATCACGAATGACAAGAAACTATGCAAATTTATATATAAAGATTGAATATTCATATGATGTTAAAAATTTCAGTTTGAGCTAATTTAAATTTCTTAATAAAATATTAATAAATATAAAATCATCTTAAAATTAGGCTTACATTAACACATTAGTTCGATGATATATAATGAAAAAATATTTTAAATGTCAGTGTTTCAAGAAAATAATAATGTATCATTTAATTAAATATGAAATATTTTTTATTCTGTGTATTATTGATTCAGATTTTTATTTCATAAATAACTTCACATTTCCATGTGTTTATTGTTTCTCAATGAATTTCCTATATGATATAACTAGAAATAGAGGAATATAAGAAGTTTTTTTGTGTACAAATATTGACAAAACTTTAATCACGTATGAAATATCAGAATTTATTAGGATATCACATAAGAAGTTGCTGACATAAATGTGACAGAATTCATATGTCAGCGAATTTAGGGATTGTCTGTCACGACCACAACTCCCTAGTACTAGTGAGCGTAGCTATTCCGTGACTAAAAATAATCTCATAAACCATGGATTAAACATAAGTGAACAATTCAACTCAAGAAAATGGTTTCGAAGGCGAACGGGTACATAGTCAAAATAAAATCAGAGTATCAAGACCAAATTCATAAGTTCCTAGAACATAATTCTACTGCAGCGGAAGGTTCCAAGACAAAATAATATGTATGAAGACATACTACTTTGGGCTACCTAACTACTTATTAGCGGTCACTTCCCAACACCTTTGCCTCCTCGTCCACGTTCAACCTGCACGTTAGAAAAGAAACATGCAGGGCTGAGTACTTGATATACCCAGTGAGCATAGTGCCAAAATAAGTTCCATTTAATTTGTCAGCCACAGTTGAGTGAACACAGAGTTTTTATTTAAAAAGGCCCCGAGTCACTAAATTCCTTTCATTTCATAAAATTGATTGCGCAATCCCATAAACATAAATACCATATCTGAACATATGTGAACCGGGAATGTGGCCACATTCCACGACGGTCACCGGATCGGCCAACTCGAAAGCTAGCTCATGATCCCCATATGTGCACACTAGTCCGAGTAGGGTTTGCGGCCATACTGGAACCCGAATTCGATTTAACATGATTGGCATAGTCAAGCAGATAGGTAATCGTAAAAGCAAAACATGACATGACAAACATGTTTAGGAAAAGATTCACATTTTCATATTAAAAACATGTTTTGAAAAGAATGCCCACGTGATGTGCTTATCTTCAATTAATAAGTCTCGTGTAGGCCTCACTTTGCTCTCGAGCAAAATTGCCTTTAACATTCAATAGCGTAGCACACTCATTAGTACTTTGAATTAATTCTCTTGAGAAAAGAATGCATGCGTCCTATTAGATCGCACCTATATCTTAGTCTCGGCTCATAGGATCTGAAGTCCCCTCTCGGCTTTACTAAGTTGTAGGGTTTAATTATTTACTTTAATTAAATACAGAGAAATTCTATTCTCTCTAACACCATTATTTGGGTACTTATTTAATAGAGATCTTGGAAATCCCTTCTATTTCTTTCTTTGAATTTCTTAAGGCCGCCTGAGGCGTCACGAGGCGATGCCGGTCAGCTTTCGCGTTCCCAAATTCAACATTTGTCAACCTCGCTAATTTAGTTAATTACTCGGGAATTAGTTCAATCAGCTTTCGAGCTCCAAGCTCCTTTCATAATTAATTTTAGCCCAAAGTAAGTTAATTAGCAAGCCTGATAATTAATTAAAATGGAGGGCAGCCCACTTGCCCCACTTATTCCTCCAATTCATTTCATACTAACATGAATACTACACTACACGGCTAGTTTAATAAATTGGGTAAGGCCAATTCATTTAAGTTCTTGCCCATGGTAAAATTGGCAGTCCAATTAAATAAAAGGAGTGGCTCACTACACTAATTAATTAAAGTGGCCCAAATTTCTCCTCTCTCTCTCTCTCTCTCTCTCTCTCTCACCTCCTCTTCCTTTTCACAAATTAAAATCCCTAACTGTGGAAATTGAGGTCAACCAGCAGCGGCGCCCCCTCCATTCCTCTCACTGTTTCTCTCTCTTCGGCGAACACCGCCGCTCACGCCTCGTCCCGATGACTTCGCACCCGGCGTGATTCTCCCCCTCCATAGATCGGGCTCCTCTCTGAAGTCACTCTCTTTTTCCCTTTTCATTCACTGCCAAAACACCATTTCACTTGCACCGCCGCGTATACTCCCTCCTCACGCCTCTCTCTCTCTCTCTTCGGTGGAGTCACGGTGGAGCTCCGACGCTGCGTCGTTTCGTCGCCGGGCAGCCTCTCTTAGTGGAGCCTTCGCGGCAGCCTCCGAGGCCCCGTCGTCAATCGATCACCGCCGCAGTTCACGCACAAGCTAAGTCCCCTTCCCCTTGTTTCCCCTATGTTTGTTCTATTACGAATCTAGTTCTTGGCAGTGGTGTGACTATCCTCTCATTTGGGACTCGTATCTTTGTTACATGGTTAAGTCCCCGCTGTTTGATTCAAGTAGCCTATGTTGCTATGTGTTTCTATTGATGTGCTTCATCCTATGTTGTGAGAATCCTATTGCGAATCTAAGTTCTTGGCTAAATACTGTGGTTGCCCTACATGATGTAAAGGTGTGGGGTTGTGATGTTACCTGTTGTGGTGAAGGAAAGCTTCCTGTGCTGTAACTCTCTATGATACTCAAGCTCTCTACTCTAAATCTTGCTATGTTGCTTAATTTTTGTGGTGTGTGGGAGGGGAATTTGACGAGTATGAAGGGGTTTTTATAGGCAAGAGTGTGTACTCGTGAGGCTTTAATTGGGGCTGTTGTATTCCTTGTTTTCTTCCTGCAACAAATCCTTTAGGATTCTGCAGCAAATTGTAACTGAAATTTGGTGATGTACTAGGAATAGGGACTCTTGTAATTATGCTATTTGTTGGTATTGTAGAGGGTACCATCAGAGGCTGCAGAGATTGGTTAGGAGCAGAGCTGTTGCAGGCTGCTCTTCTGGCTCGTTGCAGCCCTCGGGTGTGGAAGAAGGAGTGCAGGAGTTGCTGCTACCTTGCCCCTTTTGGCAAGTCTTTGGTCTTCCAACTAAAGGTAGTGTTGTCTCCTTCCTCTTAGGGCATCAGCAGTGGGGTGCCCTAAGGCGCGCCCTATGGCGCGCCACTTCATCAGTTTTATCCTTCTTCCCCCCACCTGCAGTGGGGCTCCCACATCATCATTTTATTGTTTTGTTTAATTAATTTAAATGTTTTCAAATAACAAGTAACGAGTAAATAAAAAACTTCTAAATAACAAATGGCGACGCATTAATAAAAAAAAGTTACACCATTCAACTTACAAAAAAAAACCAACTAAGTCGGTGCAATTCCCAACTCCCGACGCAGCTCATCGATTAACGCCTGGAGATATTCGGCTTCGTCGGGGTCGGTACACTTCTTGAGGGCCTTGTGCGTCTGCAATAACGTCCTCGCCATCGACGCTGTTGCCAACGACTCAAACGCGGTGGCCGTCTGGGTCGGGAGCGTTTTCGGGAACGGAGATGGGTTTGCAGCGGTCGAGGATGAGGTCGAGGCCGCCTTCCCCTTGGCCTTCGCAGCCTTGACGCCGGGAGGACACCGGTGTGCCGGAACTCCCTTCATCCACGTACGTCCGGTTGAGGTCAACCGGGTGATTGCCGCTGCCGCTGCTCGTGTAATCACCAGCTTCGGTGGTCTTCGTCATCTTCGGCGCACCAGTGTGCAGAATTCCACTTTGGAACTTCTGCTTGTCCCTCAAGAGCGTCCAGATGGCCTCGTGCTTGAAGTCGCCGTACATCGACCGGTACGACAACAGCGCTTTAGGGCGCACGTCGCTCAAGCTCTCGCCGCTCCCCTGTGCTCGCGTGAACTTCTCGAACTCCGCCGCGTACAAGTTCACTTGCTTCTTCACTTGATCCCAGTGCTTGCAGAGTTGCTCACGTTTGCGCTTGTACGCGGTCGGCGGCTTGACCTCATTATAGAGGCCGGCGATGCGCTCCCAGTACGCGCCCTGCCTCTGGTTGTTCGTGAAAATCGGGTCTTCCGATATATCTACCCAACACCGAGCCAAAATGAGGGTTTCGTCGTCGGTGTAGTTCGTACGGCCGGGGGCGTACTCATCGCAATTTTCGGGAGGCGGCAACTTCTGCGCCCGCTGCCGGTTCCGCTTCTTTTTGGCTGGGGCGGAAGCGGTCGCGGCGAGTTCGGGATCGGCCGCTGCCGGCGTCACGACGGGAGGGAGCGCTTGGTCGGTTTGGAGACGGCTCCATGTCAGACAACCCGTACGATTCCGTACTGAAATCGGGATCGTACTGGGTGTCGGCGTCGAACGAACGATATTCGCCGGGTTCTGTACCCGGCCAACGCGCCTCTCCGCTAAACATAGGACTATTGAGACTTGAATCCATTTTGTAGTAATTATGTAAATGTAATAAGTTTCGAAAGTGAAATAGTGAAATGAAATTACAAATGAACTCTATTTATAAAAAAACGAAACCGCGTGCCATCGTCCGCGTCGATCGTCCGCGTAGCCCACAGTGGGCCGGACGATGGCGCGGACGATCGCAATGGGGCGGACGATGGCGCGGACGATGGGCATCGTCCGCGCTATACTCCGCGCCCTTAGTATAGGGCGCGACGATCGTCCGCGGCCTATGTCACGCACCCGCAATGGGGCGGACGATGGCGAGCGCGGATGATGCGCGTCATCGGGCGTGCCATCGTCCGCCCCGTTGCGGATGGCCTTACTAAGAGTTTCTTTACTTTTTCCTATTCATAAATCTTAACATTTGTTTTGGTCTTGCAGTTTGGGGCAATGACTCGGCCGTCCCGCTGCTGTGCTGTGAAGTGGGCCGCCCGCTACTCTGGGCCGTCGGTTCATTTGGGCCTGGCCCGCAGGGGTGTGATTTTGAGCTCGAAGGACACTGGCTTTTGAGCTCGAAGGACACAGGCCCAAAGTTAGCATTTCTGAAACTTGTAATAGGATAGTGTTTCCCCCCCTTTTTTTTCTTCATTTCTCAAATCACATGTGAACCATTTATTTCGATTAATGTACCTTGTTTCCGAGCATTCTTAGTTCGAAAAAAAAATCATCGATTTCCTTTCTCTATATTCCGTTCAATAAATTGTTTCAGTTTATTCGATTATTTCATAAGCTTTTGATTTTGCAAACTAGTAACATTAAGCTTCAACAAAGGCAGTGAGTTCCATTTGAAACAACGAGATAAGAGAGTGGCAAATCTCTAATTCGACAATAACACATCTAATAGGGCGTTTAAAAGAGTGGTTGTTACATTGCAAAAATGCCCTTCAAGCCGTTTGGGCATTATCGTCCGAAAAATGGCTAAAAAACATGATTCATGATTATGTTTAACGTTAGGGTCGTCTGACGATCTTTTTTGGTAGGGACCTGCAATGTCACAAACCGAAAAGTTAGGGACTTTTGTGGTAGTTTACTCTATTTATTTATTCTTTTTATAAAAGGCGAGTTTTGCACATAATTTAGAATATTTATAAATTTTTTTGTAATTAATTTTAATTTATATATTCATATCTACTACTATAAATGTAATCCACCATGTAAAAAATTAATTTCCCAATCATGCGTTTAGGGTATATTGTACAATTATTATTGATTATATGTTACTTCAGAATTACTATTATTGCTATTATTGATAAGGAAAATGATTAAAGTATAATTAATATTAAGTGCATTACTAAAAAACAAATATCAGTCATTAGATCAAAATGATCTAGTTTACTATATGGACGTTTTAGTTCACAATATAAATTTGAAAACAAGGAGTGAACCAAAACACCATTATAGTTAAATATTTATCCCGTGAAAGATATAGTTTATTGTAATGGCGTTTTGGTTTACTCCTTCGTGTAGTGAACTAAATCGCTGTTATAGAACTAAATTCGTGTTCTCTATTGCAGCAATAAAAACATTAAATTCGTGTTATCTAGTTATGCATTGAAGTAGTGATTTCCCTAAATCACTAATCTTGTTGACAAAAAATATATAATTAATAAATGTTTGAGTTTGATTCTGTTGTAAAAATAACAAAAAGAAAATTTGCTTCATTGGAAACAACTATAAACTTGCATAAAAAAAATAGGCTAGACTATTCATGTTCCAAAATAAGCTACATTTAATGTAGTAATAAAAAATGATAAATGCACCAATATTCAAAGGAACTGTAATTAATATAATAATATTAGCAGATTTAAACAGATCTTTCTGTATATATTATTCACCCAATAAATTTCTTCGATCAATATTCCAGATGTGTTGTGGTGGGTGACGGTGCGGAGAGTGAGATACAAATAATCATAGAATTAGTATAGATTCTTGGGCCATATTATGTTGTTAGTTATAATATAAAACAATATTTTTTTTTAGTTTGCATGTAATGTTTGCTAAACTTCTATATTCCATTATTTTATTTTTCATTATTCCAATATATATCATTTCTTCATCGTCTAGAATAGTGTGAATAACTGATTCATACCATAAATAATGTCATGTACATTATTATAATGCAATAAATTTCTACCATTTTATATTTTTATGCTCCATTTTTAATTTTTAATGTAATGAATTGAGTCATAGTATTCATATTACACTAATATTCTTTAAGATCAGTGTAAACGTTGAAAAATTTATTAGCATGTGGCGATATTATTTTTATGGTATCAATAAAGAAGTACGTAATCTCATTTTCATTAGATATCTTTTTAACTTTAATAGTGAAATCCATTAATTTTTTATTTTAGTAATATATATTGTCAATATATTTGTACTATGCGACTGCCAATGACTTGAGTTGATTAAAAAGTTCCTATTGAATTGAAAACAGATAAGTTAACAGTAATGGTGATTATCATTAATCAGTTCTAGCAGTGTCAAAATGTTATATTTTTTATGATAATAATTTAATGTTTTGAATATTATAAGTTGTGGATTGACTATTTTATTAAAAAAAATTGATTCGTGTTTTTGTAGTAGAGATATGTAGAGGTTTGTTAAATGCCTAGACATGATGTACTCTCTCTTCACTGCAGTCCTATTAACTGGGTTTATTTTGATTTCGTTTTAAGTTTATTTAATTTTATGTCTACCGTGAATTCTTTTTCTTATACTTAAATTGTTCCTCATTCGCTTTATTAATTGACTATATAAATATATGGATATAAAAATAAATTGATTTGTCATCGAGGATTAATACTAGTATCAATAATTTACTACTTTAGATAGAATTTTGAATGTATAGGCCAAGTTTAATAAATGAAAGGGAAAACGGTCTCTAAAACCATAAACTTTGCCTAAAATTTGATATTTTCCACGAACTTTAAAATTAGTACTATATAATATCACAAACTTTACACTTTGTTTGATATTTCTCATTACATATCTATTACTATATTTGACTAATTTAAGAGGCTTTTTTTTTTTATCATACTTGACACAATTAAATCAACGTGATTTTCAACGTGACCTTTTATCCTACATGTTATGAACTTAAAAAGTGGTTTAAAATATTATAAAACGTATCACGGTTGCCTACGTAAAATAAGATTTTGATGAAAATATCTTATTTGAGTGAGTTTGGGAAATAACAAATAAAATGCAAAGTTTGTGATATTATAGATCAATTTCAAATAGGGGTGTGCATTCGGGTTTCGGTTCGGTTTTTTGCCAAAACCGAACCAAAATCGAAAAACCGAATTTAGTTCAAAATCCAAACCGAACCGAACCCGAAAAACCGAAAAACCGAAACTGAAAAACCGAAAACCGAACTTAAGAAACCGAAAAACCCGAAAAACCTGAAAAAAATAAATATAATATAAATATATATTTATATATGTGTATTTTATTTTATTTTATATATACTAATAGAATATTTATATTTAATATAAAATTAATAATACATATAATATATATTATATAGTAGAGTATATTAAAAGAATATATATATTATATATAATATAATATATTAAATTAATAGAATATATATATAATTCGGTTTTTCGGTTATTTTCTTCGCCCGAACCGAACCGAAAAACCAAAAAAACCGAACCGAATTTTAAAATTTCGGTTTGGTTCGGTTCGGATATTCGGTTTTCAGTTTTTTTGCTCACCCCTAATTTCAAAGTTCATGGGAAATACCAAATTTTAGGCAAAGTTCATAGTTTTAGAGACCAATATCCCTAAATGAAAATATGTGTATTTATAATTCCTTGAAAAAATTCATTATGAGATCATCTAATTACTTAATGATAATAATCTAGTTACTCTCGTTGATTGTGAGACTGAAAAGATGGAAAAACAAAGTAAAAAAGTTATATTTTTAAGAGATAAATGGAGTATATAAGTACAAGAAATCTTTGTATAACTGTATTAATCCAAAATTAGAAGGATAAATATGTTAACGTTTTCCACTTAACCACATATGTATCCCAACATTATGCACGCCTTTACGACATCCACAATGATGAAAAAATCGTCTGGACGATCTGTAGTTCGCGCTATCGTTCGCAGTTGTCCGACCGTTGTAGGTCGACGGATGACGCGAAGGACGATCGCCACGCCCGAACTTTCGGACGGTGACGAAGGGGCGCCCCAGCCTCGTCCGCCCATTGCAGGCCCACAGACGAGGACGAGTGACACGTTTTCTGAATATTTTTTTCAAACCTTTATATATACTCCCTCACAATTCATTTTTTCCTCACACACTCCACTCATCTACTCTCTTCTCTTCTCTTTTCTCTATCAAATATGAATCCCAACAAATTCTCAAACCCGAACAGTGCCAACGACGGTATGCTGATGTTCAACAGTGGCGGCGACACCCGTTGGCGAGGCCATGAAAACTACAGTGGGCAACCGTTTACTACACCCGTTTTGATTGAAATGGTTTCGTTGTTGGCGACCGTTTTGATTGAAATGGTTTCTGTAGGGTCCACATTCAAGTCGGAATCTGAGTTCAAACTGTTCTTCAACACCGACTCCTATAGGGTCGATGAGATGGAGCAGAGTTGTGGGCAACCTTCAGCTCCGGAGCCTTGGACAACGATGCTAAAGAAGAGGGTGGCCCGGAAGGAAAATGCTCCAACCGTCCCACTCCTATCCAACGATCCCAACTACACCCCAGAAGAGTATACGAAGGTAGCTCAGTGTTGGATCGATATATCGGAGGATTTAATATACTCCAACCACCAGACGACGGCCAGGATATGGCATCTCATTGAGGCTAGGTACAACACGGTGAAGCTGAAGTGGGCGTACAAGCGGAATAAAGAGCAGCTCCGCAAGTGTTGGGATCGGCTCAGAGTCCGCGTCAACAACTTCAGGGATATTTACACGAAGTTGAGGGACGGAAGGGGCAGTGGCGAGAGCATGGAGGATGTCATCCAGAAAGCAATGCCTACCAGTCAAAGTACGTGCAGTTCAAGTTCTACAACATTTGGCTGATGATGAAGGACAAGCCGAAGTTCGATGAAGGGATAGCGGTCGCGTCCTCAGCACTGAAGCGGACGAAGAACACCTTCAGTGGCGGTTACACGAGCAGCGGTGGCCCGACGCCTATGGATCTCAACGCTGAGCCGGAAGGGAGTTCCGGCACGCCAACGTCTACTTTTATGCGTCCCGTTGACAACAAGACTGCCAAAGCCCAGTTTAAAGAGAAGGCGGTTGCGTCTGGATCGGCTCCCCCGCCTGCGCTCGTGTCCTCAGCGCTCGCTAAGTTCGGTGACTTTCGCAAGAGTAACGGCTATAGGTTGGTAACTAACGCGACCACCATCCGTGATAATGCTACCGACTCGAACACCCGCCGGATGTATGAAAAGATGATCAAGAATTTGTTGAAGAAGTTAGATTTAGATGAGTAGTGTAGGTTTTTTTAAATTTAGTAATGTAGGTGTTTGTTTAAATTCATCGTGTTTAATATAATATATTTTGGTATTTAGTACTCCATCTGTTCCATGTTAATAGAGTTATTTTTCTATTTTAGGAAGTTCCAAGGTAATTGAGTCATTTCTATTTTTTGGCAAAAGTAATTCTTTCTTTTACTTTATTCTCTCTTCATCTCTCTCACTTTATTCTCTCTTACTTTATTCACCAACCATTTAACACACTATTCTTAAACTCCGTGCCGAAAAGAAATGTCTCTATTAACATGAAATGGAGGGAGTAATTGAAAATAAAATAAAAAACTAAATTTAAATATAAAGGTGGGTACTTGTCCGACCACTACTTCGAATCACCGCATGAGAGTAGGTCAAACTAAGAAATGCTAATATGGCGACCACTAGTCTGCTCACTAGGGCAAACACTAGTCCGAGCAATAGATGCTCTTAGCATTATGCTGATTTTTCATGAGAAATTCAATAGACTTACGTTCAAAACTTTTGCAATAAGAATTAAGTTATGAACATTAGTAAATTTCAATCAAATAGATTCTATAGAGAGTAGAATAATAAGCCAATGACAAATAAAAATGATTACTTTGCACAAATAAATTTCTCTCTTAACACGCTATACTGAATAGAAATCTAGTAAAGCAAAATGAAAATCTTCAAAGCGCAAAATGCGTCTTTTCCTTTAGTTACAGTGAAGAGGAAAATGTGGGTCACATGTGATAATTACAAATGAAATTCTGAATTTCCACTACAAGAAACAAGTAATAAGACATTACTAAATCTTGATCAAATAAACCTCCAACTCAATCTAAATTCTCCTACATTTTACAAGTCTTTCAAAAATAAAACCAATAATTCCAAAACCAGTTAAATTTGAAGGAACAACAGCCTTTATATATTCTTCCTTGCAACGAAACAATATCCCTAAAATTAAAATTTGAGTACAAAGATGATAGCAGAAATCATCTCAATGCATAAAAGAAAAGAAAAAAAACAAGATTTCAGCTAAAAAAAATCTATCTCATAGTAATTACCCGAAGGCTTCACATCCACACCTTGCCCCTTCCCAGCCCCGGCCGGCAAGGGCGAGGGCGCAGCAGCTGGGGCTGGAACCGCAGCCACCTCGCTCATCACGAACGGGGGTGGCACGTCAGGCGGGCTAGCGCAACGAATGAGAGCCCAGTTCACACTCTGGAAGAAAGGATGCTGCTTGATCTCGGTCGCACCCCTCCTATAAGCGAGGCGATGCTGCGGCTCCTTCACGAGCAGGCCACGGATGAGATCCCTCGCAGCAAAGCTGACTGTGGGCGAGTCCGGGAACCTCAGAGGCTGCCCCACGACATTGAACAATGTGGCTCGATTCCCTGCTCCTTTGAAGGGCGTCCGCCCAAATAAGAGCTCGTATAGGAAGATCCCGAAGGTCCACCAATCCACTGCACTGCCGTGGCCTTCTCCCTTGATGATCTCCGGTGCTAGATACTCGTGTGTGCCCACAAATGACATGGATCGAGCGCTTGTGGGCTCGGCTATCAGCTCTGGGAGGGGGGTTACCTGGTTGTATACCTCGGTTTTGGGTTTGGACTTCTTGTCTTTCTTGGATTTGCCAAAACGCGGCCCGAAACATGTAGGTTGGATGCAGGCGGGCTGGATCGCGCACGAGGGCTCCATGCAGGTGGGCTGGACGCAGTAGCCCGAGTTCTTGGACTCTGCATTGGTGTTCGAGGACTTGACCAGCGTCGGGCTCACTGCACACCTCAAGGAGAGGTCGAAATCGGAGAGCATTATGTGGCCGTCGTCTCTCACGAGCACGTTCTCGGGTTTGAGATCTCTGTAGATGATCCCAAGCATGTGCAGGTATTCAAGAGCAAGGAGAACTTCAGCCAAATAAAACCTGCAAGAGTTGAGCATAAAATGAAGTAATTTCAAGAAACCAATATTGAGATTTCAAGAAATTCACAAATAAACTCTTAAAATCTTCTAAAACAAGGATGCGTAGCACGAACAAAGCGTTTTCGTGGATCAATCTAAGTTCAAAAAGGTATGTGTATCAATACTTTCTTCTGACAGATTCGATTCAACAAGAAAACTATGTGAAATTTGGAATTCATTGAATTCTACCTTGCAGCATGCTCGGGGAAGAACTTCCCGGGCTGCTTCTGCCTAAGCGCGTGCAAATCTCCCCCGGGGCAGAACTCCATCACCAGGAACGAGAACTTCTCCGTCTCAAAGTGAGTGTACAAAGTGGGAAGAAATGGGTGGTCGAGAGACTGTAGAATCTCCCTCTCGGTCTGAGCTCTGAGGATCTTTTTCCGGCTAGCTAGGGCTTCCTTGTCCATCACTTTCATGGCGAACAAAGTCCTCGTCCCTATCAGCTCAGCGAGATGGACACTGCCGATATCCCCACATCCCAATCTCTTGAAAATCCTGAAATTCTTCAACTCCAACGCCCCACTGTTACAAGACCTGACAGCTAGAATCGCTTCCCACCTCGTGTCATTAGCTTTATGCGGCTTGTACATGGCGCTGCTGAAGCTACTGGAGCTGCTCTCGTCGCTGACATCACTGCCCGTGCTCCCTCTATATATGCTAGTCTTCCTACTCTCAACAACAAAGTCACACGAGTTGCTGACTTCACCACTCTCAGACTTCCCACACTCACTCACTTCAGTGTTGGTGAAGCTCTCTTTAGCTTCTGCATACTGCGTCGTGGAGTAGAAACTGCCTTGAGGGCTCGGACAAAACCCACTTCCTACTTTAGCCTCTTTAGCAGGCAACGAATCAATCTTAACCGGCTCCACTCCATTAGAATCAGAAATCTTGTCATCTTCAGCCTGTTGCTCGATCTTACCATTGCTTAATGGCTGTTTCCCTGTACTACCCGGTTCCCCCTTCTCTTTCTCCATTCCTTCGTCCATTCCACCAACATCCCTGTCTTTTCGCATGACTAGATGAGCAGTTTTGTAGGAGCGTTTAGAGACGACCATAGAGCCAGACGGGGCGTAGATTGTCTTCATTATATGATCCTTAGGCACCGAGTCCTTGGGAACTGCATGAGATCCGGATGAGCCTCCACCGTTCCTGTAGTGCTTCGTAGAAGGATGGTGGGGTGGGCGGCTCGATGGAGGTGCAGAAGAAGATTTGTATTCCACCTTGCTAGCACAGCTCATATCTATCGAATCCACTCCTTGGATAAGGGATTCCCTAGCGTCGTGAGGCATCGACACTGCAACACAGCCACCAAATGAGGATGGATTCAGCCCAAATTAACACAACCTCAACAAGCTAAATCATAAAAAGTTGATTCTAAAATTCAGTCAACCAACATCAATTTTGAGATACATTTCTACCAACAACAAACATTATTCACAAAATGAACACTAAAATCACTCAACCAAGATCAATTTTCAGATACATTTCTATCAACAACAGCTCTTCTACACTACTATATAACATTATTCACCAAATCCCCACAGAAATCACTCAACCAAAATCCCTTTACGATAAACTAAGAAATCCCAACATACTAATTCATGAAAACTTGATGCACTCAGAATGCATATGAATCCACCAACTAAAACAACTTTTTCCACTCAAATTCGACTAAACTACAAGAAACCCCCTCAAAAACCAACAATGTGTCTAAAAATATGAATCCCATTAACCGCAAAAAAACATGAATTCCCAAACAGAAGACGAAATTCACACTGATCATTACCAAATTCAATTCTCGAGTCCCATTAGCCAAGATTCCTTTTTTTTTAATTTCACTCACATTATATACATAAACAAAAATCAAACAACACGAAAAGAGAGTGGAGTTCTTGAATTTACCTAATCACAATCCTTCATCACCCATGAGAAAGAAAAGAAAACTCCCACAAAGTAAATGAGCTTTGTGCAGCTTTATTATTTAAAATATTTTCCTTTCTTTCTCCGGAAAATGTTGTTGCGCAAGTCCCTTTCAGATCCGATCGGAACAAGAAAGGATTTCAGGATTGTGGCAATAACGATAAAACGCAGTGAAATTGATTCCCTTCGTGTCGTTTAATGGAACGGAAATGGGAAGGAAAGGGAGAAAGAGAGGAACTGAAGCTCAGTTCACAAGCAATGATTAAAAGGGTATGGGAATAGGAAAAGAAAAATACGTTAATACAAAATGTTTTACCTTTGTTTCAATTTAATACCATGTGTATTAAGTTTACCTATTTCATACAAAAAGTTACATTACTGTTTTAAATTAATATATTTTGTTAAATATTTTAAACACCGTTAGTTAATTTATAATTTATCCAACTTATCATCATAATAAAAGAATAATTAGAGATTTAATACAATTAATCACTTAACATCCAATATCAATTCTTCCAGCAATTGATCGTGGTTTAAAAAACACCCTTCTCTCAATATACTCTGTTTTTATTGTAATATTTATAGAACACAATATAAAATAAGTCCATATTTCATATTTGCAAAATGACTAATTTGAACTTCAAACAGTCAATAAGTCAATATTTAATTTTTTCAAAAAAGATTCAATATCTTTTTAATTGTATTCTCCATTTTTACATGAGAAAGCTTCGACAATAAAATGCAATTCGCTAATTTGATGGTGAAGAGTGGTGATTTTTTTTCTCTGTATTTTATTTTTGTGAGTAATAAAAATAATTGTGTTTGAAATAATTAATGGAAAGTTTTAATTTTAAACTTTTTGTACAAATTTGAAACATTGATGAAACTTTTGTATGTATGATGTAATTGGAAGTAACGGTGTTAGTAGGGACTTAACGGAATATATTATTTTGTAACACTAAGTAATTTTTTGTATTAAATATATAAACTTAATACTTTTTGTACTAAATTGAAATAAAATTAAAATATTTTGTATGAAACATGGAATTACCCGAAAAGAAGAGAGCCGAATTTTAAAATCAAATTTCTCAGCTTTTCTTGTTTTTGTAAATTTTGTAACGCTCTTCTCGTTGTCTGTGAAGTGTTCAAAATGTGCACTTGATTTTCATGAAGAGAGTTAATGCTCTCTCTGTGTTTTATTGTTAATTTAAATGATTTTATTGGGAAACTTTTTCTGCAGACTGCGATATTCTAGGAAGGTTTTCAAGTTTTCAATTTTAATTTTAATTTTATTTTATTTTTATAATAGTGGGGACTTTTTCAATTGTTGGTAGAATATTATACTAATTGTACTCTATTAATGCGTATTTTTCTCCGATATGTAAAATGTAGGGATCTTAATCTAATAAATTTAGCCGGTTTTGTGTCAAATCCACTTGGATCACGGGCTAATCAAGTTGTCATTTTTTGATTTAGAATTTTTTTTACTCTACATTTACACATTCAAGTTTTGGGCTAGCCTACTGTGTTAATTATATTGCTATCAGTAAATTTAATGTTAGATTAATTCAATATATGATAATCTAAATTAATCATATTTTATAGTTAAAACATTTTATTGTGATAGTTTTGAAATATATATGTATAAACACAAACATCATTAAATACTAATTCAAGATTTATATGAATAAAATAAAACTTGCATTTTTAGAGAATTTTCAAAGCATGTTTTATAATTCAAAATATTTCTTATAATTAATACTCCATGTTTTTTTATTATCTATTACCTATAGTAGTAAAAATTCAACATATATATTAAACATAAAATTAAAGGTTTATTTTTTATACTTATTTTATTATTTATATAATAAAAATTGTTAATGAAATATCGAATTACTCGTTAAACTAGACAAAACAATAGATGATAGTTGCACCAAGTTCCAACCCATCTGGTTAGCCTTACTTAGATTGTTGGCTAATTGGATTACTCCATTCTTCTCATAAAAACATGTGCATTTTCAATTTTTGTCCGTCTCACAAAAATGTGTATTCCATTTTCGGAAAATTATGCAATTTATTACCACAACACATCAACTTATTTACAACTTATACCACCATTAAACACACTACTACTAATAATGTGGGTCTCACTATCCACTAATCTACTACTTTAATTATCCTTCTATTCTCTCTCTTACTTTACCAATTTTGTCTTAATTCACGTGTCATATCAATTGCCATATTTAATATTTTTATGAGACTGACGGAGTATGAATTTATCGGGCTATAAATTTTCAAAACTAACCCTCGAAATTTAGTGGGTTATTTAGGTAGCTAATAGTTTTTGGACTGCACTGGCGTCCCTAATAAAATGTACTCTAGTATTATTTTCTTGCTCGTGTGTATTTTTATTACTAAAATATTAACAACCGGATTTTTGGAACATGCTAATATTTTCTCGTGTATCTAGAAATATATAGTCCATCATAAAGTTGATTTAAAATTTTAATTTCTGAAAAAAAGTTAGATGGGATTTTGTAAAATTACTTCATCTATTTCATTCCATTCCATTTCATAAAAATAGAGACTTTGCATATGCTACAAGTTTTACTATAAAATAAGTAAAGTACAAGAGAATTAGAAAGATGAAATAATTAAAGTATTATTAATTGAGAATGAAGTCCATTTTATAGTTAAGAAAAAAAATAAAAATAAAAATAAATTAATTTTATGGGATGTACTAAAATACTACTAGTAAAGAAAATTATTTTTTATAGGAACGGAAAAGCACTATAAATTATTTTCTGAGACCTTTTGTTTTGTTCTGTTTTAGGTTCGATAGAAATGTTTAGTCATTTTTAGATGAAAATACCCAACGGCAAACACTACATCAATTTATTATTTAATGTAGTATATGACATAATACGATTAATTCAATGTTTTTATTAATCGTTGGATGATATTTGTATCTTCTACCATCAACTTGTTGTATACTACTAATTCAAATACATAAATATTAAATATATATTCGTGTGCATAGTGAACACCGAACACTTTATTAATGTAGGCAAATATTGTGCATGCTACATATTTATTGTCCATTTATAAATAACACTATAATCACTCCTAATTTATTTGTATACGTGCATAAACTGGTGGAGCTAACCCAGATTTAATTAAACCCATATAAATACAAGACAAATAATTGACATTGGATACTCATAAACCCACGTATTTTTTGTCCTATTTATATGTATTACTACCATTTTCTTTATGTTCAAATTAATTATAGCTTTATCAATTATTGTGTGATTAAAGTAAATGCACATTAATTTACGTATAGCGAAATTAAGGAAGAGGCACATGCATGCACGTGAATGAGGACCAAGCCATGTGGGCCGCTGACAATAATTATATCTATTCAAGCACAATAATCGTAATTCCTAAGTCCTAATAATTTTTAATTATGCTCATAAAATTAACCTAATCATACAGCTACGTTAGGATTAACACAAAGGTCAATCATCAAATTATTACATTTTTAAAAAATATACATTGTTAAGGATTCGGCAATAATTGTTTTTGCCGACACAATTCGGCAAGTTCTTTTTTGTTGCTATATTTAATACTATTACTAAATACTGTAAATGTTTTTCAATCCCTGGTTATTTTTAATCAAATGATTAGGGAATCGATCTCTGTCTTTGAATATAGAGCTGTCATAATTGTTGGGCCAGTTATTTCACCATTTAAGGTGTCTGTAAACATACACGGAAAATAACTTCTGAGTCTGCTATGAGTACATATTGATTAAAGGGTATTAAATAAAATAAAAGATGGATTAAGAGAATATGTGTGTCAAATACCATTTGAAAAAATATGTTTCCATATAATTTGGTACTCGTAGAACGTATTATATAATTTTTGTCATTAACTTTTTTTCTCTGCTGGTTACGATTACAACTTTACATACATTGAATTAAATGAATTCATGAGTTATTATTAAAGGAAAGTGTCACGTCTTACTCTCTCCGTCTTAATTGAATTGAATTATATTTTATTTCATATTATCTCAAATTAATTGAGTTATTCTCTTTTATATTTTCTTATATTTTATTGTCTCTTATATCTCGTACTTTTTTCTTTATCTCTCATACTTTTTTTCTATCATTTCTTATTCTATTCTCATTTAATCTAATTTAGTCTCTCTTATTTCTCATAATTTATTCTCTTATCTATTACTTTATTGTATTTTATTTTAACTTTATTTAACCTATTAAACTTAATTTTCTTGTTGAAAATAAATGCTTCAGATGAGAAATAGAGTACTAATTAGATCCTATTCATCGCCTTATCATTAAATTTCTAAATTTACAAATCCGCAATTTAAGAATAAGTAATAAAATATTGTATAGTACTCTTAATTATCATTAGATCGGCACTTGCCACCTAAGGACCAGCCGGGTAAAATGTACAGACAAAACAAAACAGCTTATATTTTGAGCCATGTTTTCTATTCTCCTCACCAAATTATTTACTTTCATCCATAAATTTTTGTTCCCAATCCCATATCATCCATACGAAATTAATTAGGAAAATCTAAAATTAAAAAAGGAAACGAATAAAACTTATAAATTGACGGTTTACATGAGACCGAAGAATATATTTTTGATGAAATATACTTACAGAGAGAGCCTAATATTTATACCACCGATGGCAGGGAGGACGCGGAAGCAAGGGAGAGGGAAGGGCAAGGGCAAGGACACTACCTCGTCCTCGCGTGCGGGGAACGAGGGTGGAGCAGGGGCCGAGGAGGAGGGGGATGAAGCCGGCGGGAGAAAGAGGACCATCTGGAGCATAAGGGAGTGCGTCGCGCTGGCGAAGGCCTGGATCAGTGTAGTCGAGGATCCCTACTCGGGGCTAACCAGCATATCAACAGAATGTGGTGGAGCATTAGCCAAAGCTACCTCCAATTCAAACTGCCAGGTGGGAAGCCTCACGATGGAGAGCAATGCCGGAAACAGTGGGAGCGGCTGAGGAAGCAGCTCAGCCGATTTGTCGGCATCTACCAAAACAACCTCCGCACGACAACCAACGTCATGTCCGCCGATGATGTGAAGCTTTTGTCTCACCAGCAGTTTCCCGACAGTGAATTGGGTTTCGGGGAATTCAAATATTGGGAGGTCTATCTTGTGGTGCAGACTTCCGCCAAGTTTAGTTCGGGTGTTGAAGCTGGCTGGCTGAAGCGGACGAAGATCAACGCCTCCGGGGAATACAGCAGCAGTGCCAGTTCCCACGAACTCCCTGACGTCGAGGCAGAGTTCCCGACCCCTCAATCGTCTTCCCGCCGCCGTCGTCCTATCGGCAGCTCCTTCCCAGATCGATCCCGAGCTCCCCCACTCGCCCGCCATACAACAACATGAGACCCTGATACACACCATGGAGAAGTGGTATGCAGCGACTGACCCCTTATATAACTTGATGCTGAAGGATGTCATCGACAGTATGCTGCGCGATTTGGGGATGCCATCCCTGCCCGTGAGTGACGCCGGGACCGGCCACGGGCACGACGGGACTGGCGGCGGGGACGACGAGGAGGGAGACAGGGGCCGCATTTGTCGAAGCTTGAGGTTGTTTTTTTTAACTATGTATTTTTTTTATAATAATTATGTATGTTTTTTGTTTTAAATAAAGTGGTTGTATTTTCTCCGTATTCGTGTCGAAATTTTAATTCCGTAAATTGTTTAATTCCGTAAATTGTTTAATTTGGTGAATTTGTGAATTTTTATTATTGTGGATGTCCGTCGGAATGTCCGTCATTGTGCAGTGGGATGTGCTTATGACGTGTCATTGTAGTGAGATGTCCTTATGACGTGCCAGTGCAGTGAGATGTCCTTATGACGTGGCAGGATGTGTTTTTGAGAAGTCTGTCGGGATGTCCGCCAGGACATCCGTTCCACTGTGGATACTCTTATGGGGCCTTTATCAATAGCAGTAGTTAAATGGGACCACTAATGTCACCCATCAACATAGCATGTTTAAGAATAATCATAATCAGAGTGCAGACAGGTATCATTTCCTCTCTTTTTCTTTAACTTTATTTCCTTTTTATTAAAATATAAAAATAATCCTTAGTCCATCCATAATGACCTCTATATTCTCAAATTAGCCCCATCATTACATGTATCTTCTTCAATGAGCTGGGTCTGTTTCATCAATATATAGTAATCCCTTCGTCCCATAATAGATGTCATACTGAGAGATGCCACGAGATTTTAAGAGATGTTATTTTGTGGGTTAAGTGGTGAGAAAAAATATAATTTTATAATTAGTGTGAGAAGGAACTTTTTTTCTAAAAGAGGAAATGTGACATCTTTTGTGGGACAAACTAAAAAGGAAAGTGTGACATCTGCTTTTTCACGGAGGGAGTATTTATTAGTACTATTATAAACTATAGTCCAAACATCTCTAAATTAAAGAACATATGATTAAGTTTATTAATAGCTATAAGTTGTTTTGAGAAGTTTATAAGCTCACCCAAACACTCTCCTAGAACTTATGAGATTATACATGTTTAAATTTGTAAATTGTTTTGAGAAACTTATAAACCTAAACCAAACATCATCTTATTATGGTTAAATACAAACCTGATTAAAAAGTTGACAGAATAATCTAAGAGTGTGTCCCTTTTGTTTAGTTGTAAAATTACTATAGATGGAAGAGAAAATTCTCTTTTCAGAAATCGTATTTCTTTTCCATCATTTTCTGCATAAATCAATTTTTTTTCCCTTCAGTGACCAAATATAATAATGTTTGCTGTAACCGAGTAGTAATGGCCCGAAACCAACAAGCCAATGTGTATCATAAAATAAATTCAAATTTTACATACGACCATAACTTAAGACATAAGTTAATAAAAAAATTTAACAGGATTGTTTTGAATACGTGACATCAAGGCCACAACAGCCCTGCGCTGCCAACTGCGCTACAACCTATTGGTTCATTTTTTTTCTATTTTGATTTGACATAAAAATTAATTTCCTTTCATTTATTATAAGTTACTACATATAATTAAATAAGTCTCATTTTCTACCAATAATATTCCATCGTTATATTTTCATAAATAAAAAAATTAAAATCATCAACGTAGCAAGGGGTGAACCGTGAATGGGCTTCACGGCAGGCATTGACGGACAACACCACATTCCTTCCACGCGCGAGTCCCACAGGGAGTTGACGCTAGCAATGCGTCCCCCCAGTTCCGTTCCCCTGTAACGTGATAGGGTATCCACGTTGCAAATGCCCTTATGGCTCGATCATAGCTTAATTCTAAATGCCATAATGCCCTTATGGCTCGATCATAGCTTAATTCTAAATGCCATAATGCCCTTATGGCTCGATCATAGCTTAATTCTGAAAGCTAGATTGGAAAAAAAATGAAATTAAGAATATTTTCTCCTAGCAACAAGAACTCGAAAAACTACACTAATATAATAATTTTACATGAAAGTCTACAAGCATACACCTCAAAAAAACAATTTGTTCTTGCATCTAATTCAAAATTCAATCTAGTAGGTGTGTTGAGGATTAGCCCTCCTCCTAAAGTCTTGCCTGTAATAAGGAGTTTCATCTATGGTGCTCCTAACATAGTCAATGAACGGCTGCGGTGTCCGAGGCGAATGCTCATTGACCACGGCCGGACTGCTGCGCTTGGGGGTGGCAGGCGCCGCAATGCCCGGGCTGCCGAAGGCAACTCGCGGCGGCGATCTAGCAGGTCTGTCAAGGTAACATATGCCAAAGGTCACTGTGAATATCAGTAGAAAGAGGAGAGCAGATATACCAGCCCAGAAGGTGAGGTTTGCTGGTTTCATGGCTGTTTCTCTGTCACGAGGATAGTAGCTAACGCTGACTTCAACTCTCTGGCCAGTTGATGGCAGCGAGAAAACAAGATGATCCTGGATTCTGGTGGGCCCACGGGCGCTGATCTCATACTTTGCTACAGCAGGATCGCCCCCGTGGATGGGTCTAACGATCAGGTTGTTCCTGTCGAGCCAACTGAGCTCGACGTTGGTGTTACCAGTTAGGGTTATGACACGCTTGTTGGAGTCTGGAGTCAGGTTCATATGCAGTGAGTTCATCCCATCGGTTTCAAGGACAAATCCTCCAACGAAGAGAGCAGATGCAGAGCCAGAAATTTGATGATCATCCGTTAGCGAAGCTCGAATAAAAACAAGCACCTGGTGTGGCGAATCTCCTCCTGTGTTGGCTGCTGAACGCGCTAAATGTTGAGGAGAGTGTGGGAAGAACAGGCAGTGCATGCTGCCAGTGTAGGGATCCTTCCACGGCCTGGCAAACCCGATTTTAGGTGGAGTAACAGCACAATCAAACGAGCTTAGCTTCTTTCTTCCAGAAACTTCATCATTAAACTTCACTGAGAAAGCATATCCTTCTACTGGAATTGGCACATTAGTGATAACCTCATTAGGAGCATCAACAGACACGATGTTCCCTTTCAACACTCTGACCGTTGTATGAAGCTCGAAACTCGAACTTGTACCCTCAAAGTGAACTAGGGCTGTACCTTCTCCGGTGGCTTCAGCTTTTCCAGAGAGACTTTCAATAGACACAACGCTCTCATTGGAACTGAACCACTGCCCTGATGCTGAATCCCCTAAACCTTTTATGTCGAAGTTGAGACTTGCTCCCTGGTGAATGACGGGATTCTGTGGATACAGCTGAGGACCAACAGAGATCACAGCATATATTGCTTTCCGAGGATTATTGACAAAAGACACTTGAACAAGAGCAAAACCTTCACTTTTGGCATGAAGATTGATAGTCCCATGACCATCATACTTGCCAATTGATACAATGTGAGGGTAGTTAGTTTCCACTTCGAACAGCATGATGTTATATGCCTCATGGAAAGGATTTCCAAGATCGTCATGATACCTGATGGGAAGGGCAAGATCAGCATCTAAAGCAACCATGTGAACATGAAACTCATCCACCATTCTGATTTGATCCAACTCCGCCACCCTTACACAAGATGCAACGTCAGTTCTTCCACTTGTCTTGTCTTTTGCTAGTATGCATGCAACACTGTCCGAGTCCTTAGTTATGATTTTAGCACCATCAATATATAAATCATTGCCACGTAACTCATCATTTTTCCCCTTTTCCGGTCCTAACAAGGAATAAGCAATGCCTTTATCACTCAAAGAAACCCCTTTACTGTAGGCATGTGAAGATAAAGGTAATAGATCAGAAGAGGTATAGTAAGAAGGAAGGATCCAGGTTATTGGTGATCCAAGAGCAAGGGGAAGATCAGGGACCACCGATACTGACACAGATGCAGTGTAAAACATTGATTTTGACAACGAATTGGAATTCTTGAATTTGCATGAGAACGAAACTGCAACTTTTGTCCTGCCAGCTGATATTCCGCGAAGAACTTGTACAAAGTTGAGGTCAAGCTCATTTAGGGATGTTTTCAGAGTTCTGTTGCCTCGACCATGCGCATGCTCTGCCCCTTGAAAATCCATAACATCTTTGTCTCCCACAGTCCACTTGAAATTGTTACAGAGCTCATAGAAGGAAAACAAATTTCCCTCTGACAGTGAAGGATATATTGGCATCTTGCAGTTAACAGCAAGTTGTTCACTCTGGACATTTAAAATGGCCGATGAAGGAATTCCAACTTTAACTATGCCATATGCTCGACAAAGCATGATATCACCAACACCATAAATTGTGGCAACAAGAGTACTGTTCCCTGGTGAAATTGCCGATAGTTTCCCTGAGAACTGGTGAATTTGAGCAGTTTGATCATCCAAACTGGAATACCGAACATGTGAACCAATTTTAGGGCCTCCCCTGACTGTAAGCACATAAGAAGCACCTGGTACAAGAAATATGTCACGGGGATGTACTGTTGGTGGTGCATATACTTCCACCTTAATCGGCTGGCTAACAATTTCATGTCCAGAGTGTTGGACAGCACTAAGATATATTGTTGTCACTCCAAGATGCGTGCCTTGCAACGTGAAAGTTGGCCCACCACGTAAGTATCTATTACCAACTAATGGAGTGTCATTATTCTCCATAACATCAACTATATCTTCTTCAATGTGGACACTTATTTTCATGTAAATGTACTGAGAAGGGTCAAAAGTACGCCCATCACTGACCCCAACCAAAAAGTTTATAGACTGCAAACTTCCCTTCTCAATGCTTATATGTTCTCCGGTTGAAATCTTGATCCAGTCCATGTCTGCAACTTGGACAGTCGAAGATGCAGAAAGAGGAGGAACTAGCCCAACATCCTGAACAGTTACAAGTGCAGAGCCTAGGCTTTTAGGAGCCAACGTTAGTTGTGAACAATCATAATCAGGGATCTGTTGTATTACTTCAACAATATGAGTATCGTTTACCAATGTGTCAAGAAAACAGCTCCCTCCAGTTATAGAGATATTCAACCTAGCTTCAGGATTGAAAAACAACAAGCTGAATTCTGGAGTGACTCCAAGAGACGAAACGAGTTGCAGCTGGATTGCATCTGTAAGAGTATTGATATAAGTTTCAAACTTAGCAGCAAAATCATTACGGCCCAAAGAGTGAAAGCTAACAGCGGTGGAACGCACAGTACAGAGTCCAGATGTATTCTGCAAGATCAAAAACCTTTCCCAGCTGGAATATAATGTTGAACTTTCAGTCTCATCCCAGAGAGCCAGTCCTTCACACTCAGCTAATTCCCAACTCAAAAAGATAGAAGATGAATTTGCAAAAGCTTTTCCCGAATCACTAAGACCAACAGCTGATGCCCGTATTTTACGTCCATTGGCTACTTTAATTGGGGTGGCGCGCATTCTGCTCGGCAACAGTTCAGCCCGAGCTGCAGACTGTATAGCTAGAGGCGTGTTCAAAGCTTCATCAGCTATTATTACAATTGATGATGGAAAGTTGCATATAAGCAACAACTGCACTTCAGATACAACAGGTAAATGATGGTCTTCTCCCATTAAGTTTCCACGTCTGAAAACAAGTCTAAAGGTTCCCAAGCTATCACACCCGATTCTGTATGGATTCCCATAGCTGGTTGGTATTTGATGGACCGAAATCTTATCTTTCACAAGACCATCCTGTTCAGCCATCACTGCAACATTCTCAACGTACTCCACATCCTTGCCCCATCTTTCTGGTCCCCCATGAAGCATTACATCCAAGTGAGTACCAGGCACAAGATACAGATAATCCAAACTGCCCAGCTGATTTTGAGATTCAGCATGAACCCAATTGAACCAATAACCACCAAACTGGTTCCCGTCACTTGCCTGGTGAATAATAAGTGGTAAAAATGCAGCAATAGGCGAGGATGCTTTCAAGACAACAGAATCCCTACCAGCATGTTCTGATAGTTGATGATCCCTGGTCAATGTTGCATGCACCAAAGTTTGACCAGAATTTGCAGCATATATGTTTGTCCATGAACACGGAGGACCATATGGAAAGGAATGTCGTTCAGCAGCTTCTTTTATGTCTGGAATAAATACTTCCGTACTTGTATTGACAATTATGAATGAGTCACTCTCAGTTTTCCATCTGATGAAGGACCGGAAAGCATCACATGCATAGAAATATGCACCAGTTGACGCTTTCAATGTAACGGACGCTTGAACATGTGAGCCAACAGGTGCTTCCGTTGGAAAGTTAGGCAGCAAGACCATCGAATGGGGAACGGAAACTTCAATAACCACCTCATCATAATTCAATGAATCAAAGATGGACACTGCTCTAATAGTTGCCTTCCCAGGCTTTTTTGCCTGAACGATCCCAGAGACAGATACAGAAGCAATAGACATGTCTGAAGAAGACCACTTATAGTCACTGGAGGACATGGAGCAACCTCCACTTGCTTTAAGCTCCAGTTCCTGATAGACACCAGTGACCCATGGGAGGAGAATTTTGTCCACATCACCCCTGTCTCCTTCAGTAATAAATTTTATTTGATCGCATACCATGACTTCTTGAAAAACCTTAAGAACTTCTTTCTTTACCTCAGGACCAGTGTGATAAGCCAAAGTTGCAGTAAGCTTTCCCAGACCATATGATTTTGCATCCAACATTCTATAATTGCTCATAGCAGTAGCACCTTCTGAATGTGGGAGAATATTCCAGAATTCATCTTGGTTACTGTGCAACTTTATTTCATCACTTTCTGTTATATAAATTTCATGTGCTCCAGGTCCTGGAGAGAAAACCTTTACAAGAATCATATATAGACGGCCAGCCACTACATACCAGCGAGACACGGAGGGAATGGGCTCAATATCCTCAATACGATCACCACAAGAAGAAAGAGGTGACATGAATAACAACATATTATCAGGTATGACAACATGAAGAGATGATATTTGCATGTGTCCTACGACCCTAGTATCTTCAACAGCAACTGCTGTAACCCCCAAGTTCAATGCATGAACTGTACCCACAGCTCTATCCACTTGAGCCACTGAAGAGTTCAGAACAGACCATTGATGGAACGGAGATGGTAAACTTACAACATGCGGAATATTGCTACGGATGACTTTAAGAGTATAACGAACAACAGCACCAATAAGGACATGTACGGGTGATGGGGGATCTAGAGACATTGCTTCTGCAACAGTTATTACAATTTCATCCCCCAAGTGCCCCGCTGATGGTTCCAGCAGATTAACCGAAACAATCTCATGGCCAATTTCAGTGCCCTTTACTACATAAAAGTCTGAAAAAACACCACTTTCTTCAAGGTTTATTTGAATATCCAAGTCGCCACAAAAGCCACTGCAATCACTCAATGGAGACTCCTTCAAAGGAACATGGACAAGGCTATGAGGCATTTCGTGGGTTTCAGGCATCAACTGCCACATGAATTGCAGGCCCACCAGGGAGGAGAAGACATTGTCTACATCACAACAACAGCACAAGGGAGAATAATTGGGTGAAAGAACGAAAAAGATGAGAATACAAATAAGTAGAAATAAACAAACAACCACCTCCATGAAGAACATAACACTAGTCACAGAACTAAAGTTTCTCTTCACATGAAAATCTCATGAGATAACACAAATCAGCTAATTTTAAGTTGCTTACAATATCTGAGAACAGCAGATAAAACACACATAACAAGAAGGCTCCAGGAAACCACAAGCCAAAAAGTGCAGACCAACTATATCTCATAACTTGCCTATATAAACAAAACCAAATTCAGTAAATCTCGTGTGACAAATCCATGCATAGATTATCAGTAAGGCATATGGCTTTCTTTCATGGTTTAAAAGAAGCATACAACAAGACTCTTCTAAATCTTCAAATCTAAGTCTATTTACTTTTATCAGTTTAAGAACCAGATACATGTACACAAATCAGATACACAGTATGCAAAGAGTCCACTCACATTTAACTGTAACAAATTCAACGAGACACTTACAGGCCCCAGTCCCAACATGTAACAGTTATGTATCATAGCCTTATAACGCATTGTAATTTGCAATTACTGAATACTGCTTAACAGAAAGCAATACATCACCATATTGCTGCTAAGTTCCTTTGTTCTGCATTTCTATGTCAGCTTGTCAGCAAGACCACATGTAGACTTTACATTCTTTTCCAGTTTGGGATAGAAATGGAGATAAGTGTTCTATCCGTTTAGATATAGCAACTCAGATTTTTATAATCGACGGCAATCATTCTTTTCTGAATGAACTAGAAAGTTATTTTCATAGTTATCGCTATTCTACTCCATACAGATAATGGATCCCTAAATGAAGCATCTAGTGCAAATGTGGACAGCAGCTACAATATTCTGAAATTTTGCGAGCACCAGATAAATTCGAACGGAAGCAAAATTAATAAGTAATACTGTAGCAACATTAAAAAAGAGAGAGAAAAAAAACCTTCAGAGTCAAATGCTCGAACGCGAAGAGTAGCGAGTCCATCCAGATCAAGCTTGACAGAGTTATGGAATATCTTAATCTTAGATATTGAATCCACATAAACCTTGCACCTAATCACCATTCCAGTGTTCAAGTCAGTGGCGTAAACCGCAGTCTCCTTGCGGCCACCGTAGGGCGCAATCGACCTCAACCGAGCACTAGTCGAGCAGCGGCTGCTCGCATTGAACTCCGGCAACACCGATAGTATGTCGTGATGATCCCACGACCTACAAAAAAAGTGAGTGGTTACAAAATCAAGCACTTCAGATGAAAAAAAAAACGATGAAAAATAAAAGGTACAACAAGCGAAGCACGGCGTACCACTTGAAGCAGCCGTCGCTGGCCTGAAGCCTGTACTCGACGGGGTAGGTCATTTTGGGCGGGAGGAGTATGTTGACGTCGGTGATGTGGGGACCCGGGGTCGGAAACGACGTCGCATGGTGGAGAAGGAAGAGGAGGAGAAGCGGAAGCATTTCTCTGTTTTCTCAGGTGAAATTTGAGTTCAATGAAGAAGAAGCTGTCAACATTGAAATGTTTTTGAGGAGAAAAAATTTGAGTTGGAAATTTTGGTGACACCAAGAATTTAGGGTTTAGGAGTAGAGACCTGGCCACGAGGCGATGGCTGATTGGGTGTGATTTTATTTTACTTTCTTTTAGAGCATCACACGTGGCGCGGAATTCCCAAAAACACCTTCTGTCACGTCATACGGATTTTCCACTGCAATGCCACGTCATAAGGACTTCCCACTGCACAGTGACGGACATCCCCAAAGACTTCCCGAAGGACTTCCCACAATTAAAAAAACCACAAATTCACAAATTAAACAATTTCCGGAATTAAACAATTTACTGAATTAAACAATTTTGACACAAATAGGGGAAAAAATTCCATTAAATAAAAAAAAGAAAAGTACATTGCACCAAATTAAAAAAAATTCAATAATTAAAAACCACATCAACGACGACCCTTCTGCTGCCATACTTCTTCAATAATATCGTTCTGGTCTGAGCCCATCTATCTCCTACATGAAATGATCTGAGTCCATCCAAATAGCCCAGAAAATGACAGCCATCAAAACTCCCGCCAAAATTTAGCGGCTTCCACACTTTCGCAGAGCCCGTCTTTTTTGCCAGACAGACGAAGTGGTTCTACAATCAATACTCCTTTCTTCATCAATTCTGAGAGAGTCAAATTCTTTTGAATCAGTGAATGACTGATTTTTTCAATCTTTTCGACCTTGGTTCCGTAGGAGCAAGTCAGAAAGATTGAGAAATAGAACCATCTGATTTAATTCGTTCTCAATAGCCAGCTACTCATGGAATAACCCACTTAACTACACCACCTCATACTCTTGAACATAATAGTTACGCCGAGCGTCGTCACCGCCACATTGTTGAAACTGGACTGACCTTACTTCACCATGCGTCTATCCCGCTAACATTTAGGCCTTTTGCTTTTCTTTGCTAAAGCAGTCTTCATAAAAGAGCTAAACACTAGAGGGTGCATTCAAGCTGCTAAACGAAAGGAACTCCTCAATCGGTCACTTTCTTCTTTCTATTAACAAAACATCCCCTTTTTCTTCGCTCTTCCGGAACCGGTACAGAAATGGGTGCTTTTTCTACGTTGTTTACCTTAGTTACTGGGGGGTTTCGGGGAAGACTTATGTGGGGCACCTTTTGGGTGTGGGATGCTCGTTTAACCTCTGTATCGTCTCCACTGGATCTGTTCCCGGGAGTACCCTCAAAAAAAGGAACCTTTCCTCTCCCCAGCCATTCCGGGTTAAGAAGATGTGAAAGCGCGTTTATCTCCTTTCAGTTGGCTAGAATCCGTTACTTGAACGAAACTGGATCTTGTGGAATCATATTGAATATTTGACGATATATTCCGTACCTTTCTAAAAAACCAACCGAACATGGGCTTGTCTTTGGCGCATGTCGGCAAATGCATGAACTCGATCGACATCGTCATGGGGTATCCCCATGCGTACATTGCTAGTGGCCACGTCGTAGCTTGGACCCGCAGCACCAGCATCATCATTGGTCCAATCAGTCAGTGTTGGACCTTCATCTTCGACAATCATGTTGTGCATGATAATACATGCGTACATGATGTCGGTGATGCTGTCAACATACCACAGTCGTGTTGGACCCTTCACTGTCGCCCATCGAGCCTAGAGCACACCAAATGTCCGCTCCACATCTTTGCGCGCTGCTTCCTGGCGACCCGCAAAATATATCTTCTTTTCATCTGTTGGGCATCTGATCCTCTTCACAAAGACGGGCCACATAGGGTATATCCCATCCGCCAAATAATATCCCATATTGTGCTGGTTGCCGTTGGCGATGAAGTTGACGGCCGGACCAACGCCCATGCACTGCTCGTTGAAAATGAGCGACGACTGGAGGACGTTGATGTCGTTGTTAGACCCGGCTACTCCAAAATATGCATGCCAAATCCATAGCTGGTAGTCAGCTACCGCTTCAAGGATCATCGTGGGATTCTTGGCCTTGAAACCAGTAGTATACATCCCTTTCCAAGCAGCGGGGCAGTTCTTCCATTCCCAGTCCATACAATCTATGCTGCCTAACATCCCCGGAAACCCTTGCTGATTCCCGTGCATATCCAGCAGAGCCTGACAATCTTCGGGGGTATGGCTCCGAAGATACCTATCCCCGAATATCTCCCTAACGCCCTGACAAAAATACTTCAGGCAATCGCGGACAGTCGTCTCGCCGATGTGGAGGTACTCGTCGAACATGTCGGTCGCGCCTTCGTATGCCAGCTGCCTGATTGCGACAGTGCACTTCTGAATCGGCACGTGGCCGGGTTTACCAGCCGCATCCTCCCGCACCCTGAAATACCCGTATCGATGCTCCAAAGCGCCCACGATACGCAGAAAGAGCGGACGATGCATCCTAAGTCGTCGCCGGAACAGGTTTTCCCCAAACCGTGGCTCCGGCGCAAAGTAATCCTCATACAACCGAGCGTGGGCAGCGAGGTGGTCCCAGGGTATTATAGTTCGACGATGGATGGGTCGAGGTAACGCCGACGCCAAGGCCGCTTGTTCCTCCATCTCCGCTGATTCCGGCACACGTGCATGAATCAGACGCATCATGTGTTCATAATGCCTACCACTACCACTACCACTACCAGCCATTCCGGATATATAAAAGAAATGTAGAGAGAGAAACTTGTTAAAACAAGTGGTGCGAATGAAATGCAGTTCAACGAGCCGTATATATAGAAATTTTTAAAAAAATTAATGCAATACACAAGAATTCCGCGCGGACGTCCGTGGGAGTCAACGCAATAGCGGACGTTCGCACGCTGGTCGCGACGGAATTCCTCGTAACGCCGCAGAACTGCGGTGTCCTCGGCGGAATTCCGTATCCGTGCATACCATGCACAATGGCGGACGTCTGCCGCGAAATTTCGGCACGCCGGTCGAAATTCCGCTGAGACGGGCGCCATTGCTGATGCTCTTAGGTAAATAGAGTTGTTTGATCTGGTTTTAAAAGTGCAAATACTGAAGCAACTGATTTTTGTTTATATTATTTGTAAAAATATAACTTTATGCGGCAGTTTTTTTAATAAAGAAATTAGGTATTTAATTACTCATCAGGCTACCAATATTGATTTCGGTATTTTTTTTTATTGCAGTATTAATAAATTCAGAGAGATTTAGGCCACCCGCAACGCGTCCCGCGGGTGGCTCGTATCTCGTCCCGCCGAGACGAGACGATGGCGAGACGCGTTGCAGCGCCCTGTCTCGTCCCGGTCTCGCCGAGACGCCCGTCCCACAGAGACACCTCGCGGGCTGTCTCGCCACGCGCGCAATAAATCACTTTTTTTTTAAATTCAAATTTAATTAAAAAAAATTAAATAAAAAATCAAAAATGGTAATATTACCATTTTTCGACCGTTTTCCTTTTTTTACTCTATAAATACTCCTATTTCATCCTCATTTCACAAACAAATACACATCAAATCCTCCAAATTATCTCCATTTCCTCTCCAATTTTCATCTACCTCTCATCACAAAATGTCCGGCGGCGGAAACTCTAGCGGTGGTGGCTCCGGCGGGTTTGACATCAACGCGTTTGGCTACTGGGGGGCATGTACAACGTGTTGGGTGGTTCCGGTTCCGGTTCGTCTACGCCGGGCACCCAGGGCTCGTCGACGCCGGGGGGTACCAACCACCCCATTTTGATGTGGATGCATACGCTCGTCCCTCCGCACCAAGGTATTCGCATAGATTATCCCAAATTCAGGAGGATTATCCGGATGAACCCCATCCGGAAGGAGGACGAGGCGGTGGAAGCTCCAGGGCATTCGACACCGTGGAGGAAAAGGCGGAGGCGACCGAGGATGATGAGGATGTAGGCCGGCATCCGTACAGCCGCAAGGACACGATGGCAGTGTACAACGCCTGGATCAGCGTCTCGTACGATCCCATCGTCGGGAAATCAACAATCCTGGAAATGCTTTTGGGAAAAGGTCACCGAGGCCTACAACGAGATCAAGCCAAGAGGTTCCTGCCACCGCACATTGAAGATGCTCCGCTCTCACTTTGACCGAGTCGACAGGGAGGTCAAAACATTCTGCGGCATCTACAAGAACGAAGCGGCTCATTACCAAAGCGGAGCCACGGGAGCCGACATTCTGAGATCGACTTTGTGAGTCTATTTCGACGACACCGACAAAGAATTCAGACATGTCGATGTCTAGGAGGCTGTCAAAGACGAGGAAAGGTGGGCCGGCGGTGTGTGGTCCAGCTCGGGCTTGACCTCGAAGCGCACGAAGCACACGGCGGGTGGCCAATACTCGTCTAGTGGGGGCAGTTCGGGCAGCGCCGCACAAGAGGCTACCTCGCAGGAGGTTTTGGGCACGGCAGACGATGCCGGGGGGTCCTCCCGTGTTCGCCGTCGGCCGCAAGGGACCAAGGCGGCCAAGGCGGCTCGAGGGAGGAGGGGCTGAGGCGAATCAAGCCAGGCAGGCTCGGGCTCGAACACCCTATTGTCCATGTACTTGACCGCCACGATGGCGGACACTTCCAGCATGACGCCTCCACAATACCAAGCCCATCTTGCCGGAATTGAGTATATGGCAAGACAAATTGGTATTCCGCCTCCAAGTAGCTTGAGTGCACTGCCACCGCCTTAGGGAGATGATTCGCCGGCGGAGTAGTTTTTTTAATTTCTATAAAATTACATTTTAAATTATGTTTTTTTATTTATTTTGCCACGAATTTAATTATGTATTTTTTTAAGATTTTAAGTTGTATTTTTATTTTATTTAATGAAGTGTGTTTTTTATTAATTGAATTTGTTGGAAAAAAATAATAAATGAAATTGAATGAATAGTGAGTTAAGAGATGATTAAGAGACGGATAAGAGATAGATGATTGCAGGTTCTGTGTAGCACCCCGAAAATTTGTGACTTTTTTTACCTTATTGATGAGAATGTTGATTGGGAAATTCAATTATGGAATTTAATTTCTATGTGATTGAGTTAATTATGTGAAATTAGTTGTTGTGAGTTATGTGAAATAATGTGATTAAATTTCCAATGTGTGAATTAAATTAAATGGGATTGAAGACGAGTTTTTCTGTTTTATATATATCGAGTGTGCACAGAAATAGATCACTGCAAGCGCTTGGTCAAGACACCACGCTCCTTAAATCCACTAGAGCACAAGGTCTATGAACTTAAGAGAACATAAAGTGCTTGGTCGTTGGACACACATCGACTCCCCTTCAAAAAATATAAATCCCTCAACCCGAATACTATGAATTAGTATAGGGAAGTGGGGTCGATCCCACAGAGATGGACTCGCAAAGTAGTGCTCAGAGACTTTGGACAGACAAATGGCTGCTGCCACGCAACAAAAGGGTTGAGAATTTTAAACTAACTCTAGACCTAGGCAGAAAATGTAAATGCTAGACCTAGGACATGTTAAACTTGTAAATTCAGACTTCGACAACAAGAAACATAACCACTTCCTAGACAGTGTAAACAACTACCTAATCTAGCTAAACAGAATATGACTGAAGGTGGGGACCATAATTCCAAAAATGGCAAGTACGGAAAGAACTGCAGATTAACAAACTGAGCAAAAAGCGAGATTCGAACAGAATATAGAGATTTGGTCGTCGTTATCTTGATGCAACTCGGAAACACATCAGATCTGCGTCCACTAGACGGAATGAAAGAAAATCACGTAAACTAAGCATGAAAATCAGATCGAAACTACTCAGATTCACGTCAGAATGCTTGATCCACTCCGGATCCAAGACATCCGAACCCAACAACCAACAAATCCAGCAAATCCAACCAAAATTCCTCCACAATCCAACTCCAATCTCCCAGATCTGACCATTAACCTACAATAACTCAGTAAACAGCTGCGAAACGCATCCAACTCAGACAATTTAAAACTCCAAAATCTCAATAAGCGAAACGATCAAACCAGAAATCAACACAATCGCCATAACGGAAAATTAAACTTGCATTTAAACCAGAAACTATTCGGTGAAAACAGCGAACCGAGCTTCGAACAACGAAGCTCGGCAGAGTAAGCAAAATGCGGAAAGCGGAAAATAAATTGTTTCTTCGCTCCTAACAAGAGCGGTGTTACACCATATCAGAAGCTAAGATGAAACCCGGACGTGCGAACTGAGATCTCCTCAAAACTAGTATCAAGTGTGTGTGTGGGAAAGTGAACTAAGCAACAGGCTGTGGTGAGGTCTCCCCCGGGAAGATCCCTCCAGCTTGCATGCTTCTGCCTTTTATAGATGCGGAAATAGCCCTTGAGTCTTCGTAGAAATCTCTATTCTACCCTTCAACTCTGGAGCTTCCTCCGTCGAGCAATTCTCTTCATAATCGTTCACTAAATCGCCAGTTCCTCGACCTTGTGATTTTTTGGTCTTCTTTCCTGGACCTGGCGAATTCCTTCACACACCTGGCTTAAAACGTGCGTTAGTCCTAGTAAAATCACGAATTAAATCCCTAGACCCATGCATGAAATTAGCCTTATCAGGGATCATGCATAATTATTCTAGCCATTTTATTGGAATTTTCGGCCCTTCTATTTATTGGAAATAATATTTTCTCTCTTGGATTTAATTAATTGTTTTGGGATATTTATCCAAATTAAATCCAAACCAAATTGTCCTTATGTTATTCTACATGATTTTCGGTCTACCTCTTGTTTTTAAAAGAATTGATATTTTGTTCCTATTTTGTGGGATCCCTTCTATCCAAATAAATATCAAATTAATTCCAATGCCTAATTCATTGAGAATTTAAATATTTTTTTCTTTGATTACTCCCCATATTACACGCCCCTCCATCCCTTCCTACTTGGAGATTCTTGAATTGTCGTGTTACCTTATTTATGGGATACTCAATATCTTTTTACCTATTTTGTGAGTATATTTCTCTCCAAGTAGATATCAGTCAATTTCTAGGCTAATTAAATAGCATAATTTTCGAAATCTCATTTCCTCACTACACGCCTATTTTGTTTTAAATTGGGGAATTTATTCATTGACCTCTATATTTTTTTCTCCCACAAATTTTAATTGTTTTATTTAAGTGTGGGATTAATCCTTGAATATAAATAGAAAACCCTAACCCTAACCCCCACATACACACGCCTCCTCCCTCTCCTCCCACACGCCTCCTTCTCCCTCTCAAGTGCCACACGCCTCCTTCTCCCTCTCAAGTGCTCCAAATCCATCATTCACAAACTCTTCATCCTTGCTGCGATTTGGAGTTGGAAACTCAGTATCCGTCGAGTTGTCAGTTCGTCAAGATAGCCTTCTGACTTCCCAATTGTTAGATTCACTCGATCACTCATTCCTCACCAGGGATGTTAGGATCGGATCGCTCTTAAGTTAAAGTTACTCCACTGATGCATCGGGTTATGAGAGTTTCTCCTTCCTACCGTCTCCTTTTTATTCCTGGGTCTGGTTACTACTGCTTCCTACCCTTAAATTTTTTTTTTTTTTTTTTTTTTCCTGGACTTCGTCCAGCTTATACCTCCGGTTTTATTATTTTAACTCCTCCCCTGGACTTCGTCCAGCTTATACCTCCGGTTCCTGGACTTCGTCCAGCTTATACCTCCTTTTCCTGGACTTCGTCCAGCTTATACCTCCAGAAACCCCTTTTTTTTCCGTCAGACTCTTCTCCCTAAGCATCAAGTGGTAGCCCATTCTTTTTACAAGTTAGCTCAAAGTGTATAGGCTTATAACTCGCTCTTATAGTAGGGCTGCACAACTGGGTTATCTAAGGCATCCTCTATCGTTCTCACTTCATCCAACTGACTTTGATTTATTAAGAGAAAAGGATTCACAATTTAGCATGTATTTTCTCTTCAATTACTCTCCCTAAGGGGCTTTTTGCTATTTATTTTACCAGTTATGCAAACACGAAACCTAAAAAAAACTTCTACAAACTCCTAGACCTAACAGAATATGTACAAGACACTAACTGCACTAACTGCGTCCCCCCTCCCTCTTCATTTATGCTTGTCCCCAAGCAATCCGTATGAAGTGGAAAGCAGGCCAGTTAGTGGCGACATGAAACGAACTCAACAAAACACAAACTTCTCACACTTAGACCAAGCATTGGGCTAAGTGGGAGAAGGAACAATATACAACACAAAACATGCTATGACATATAACCCCTTCTCACACTTAGACCAATGCCTGGTCTAAGTGGAAGGGTTCAACACATATATACAGAACCTAGCATGCTGACAGGTAAAACAGAAATAAAACGAAAGAACTGTTAAATAAAAGAAAGAAAAAGTTACTTGGGTTTGAGGGGAAATTCAATTCGGTGTCTGGCCCCCGTGGGAGCCAAACTTTGGTGGCACCGTCGGCTGGGTCACCTTTGCTTTCTTCCTGGCCGGCATCTCCGGCTTCACTGGTCTGTCATCAGCAGGTCGGGGTATGGCTGTCCTCAGGACCACGGGTCTAGCGGAAGAGGGGGTGATGTGAGGCCTCGGGCCTTGTGATGGCTTCTGCGCGGATACACTTCCTGAACTTAGCGTTGTAATGTTGCCGCTAGACCCAGGAATAGTTTCTGATGCATCCGGGAACTTTTTGTGCAGCCATTTCATCATGGTCGTCATCAAAGCAACACCCTCCGCCATCCTGTTGGTTTGCTCTGTTGACGAAGCCACCCAATCGGTGATTCGTCCCCTTAGGACTGCGGCCTCTTCCCTGCTTTTTCCGAATTCCCTTCGGATCTCAGTCATTTCCTTGCGTACCCCGTCGATTCCTTTCCTTACCTCCTCAACCTCTTTCTGAACTCCCTGAACCATCAGCCTGACTTCGTCCTCAGTGGCTTGATCCTTTACCTCCACACCATCGGGTTCCTGCTTGACTTGTGCCTCTGACTTACCGACCTCATAAAAACACACCTCCTTCCCTCGGGCGATCAGCAACCCCTTGTTGAAAAAAAAGTCGAAATTGAAGACTTCCGGGGCTGAGCACATCTTTACTACACGGCAGGCCTTGCTGATTTTAATTACAATGTTGCGCTGCAAATAGGCCCCGAGAAGATGGCACGTGTACAGATGCCGGGACGGGTTGGAGGTGACTTGATGGCAGGCTTGGGCTAACCAATAACCCAAATGAACTCGTACTCCTGTGGCCATGCACCACGTAAAGTATAGATCGGCGGTCGTCAGGGCGTTGTTGGCAGTGCCCATCAAGTTGTAGCTAACAAAAGTTTGGGCGAATCACAGGACCCGATTTTCTATATGGTGTGCCTTCGACCAACTTGTTTTAAATTGACCCACTCTTGAGTGAGTCAAGAACTCCCACGCACCTTGTGCCTGAAATCCTGGCGTCAACTTCGGCGGACCAACCATTCTGTCGTTCCACAGGCCCTCATCATCTTCTGTTCTCGTTAGCAAGCCCATCCGCAGCGTCCACTCCCGGATACTCATCCTATGTTCTTCATTAAAAAGCCTGAAAGCTATGGAATCCGCATCCAAATCGGCGGTGGATTTGAACCGGAAGGTGGAAAAGAATTCACGTGCCGCGTCGACTGGGACTTCGAAAGTGCTGTGCTTTAGTAACCAATCAAAACCGATTGCATCTATATACCCCCTGAACTCATCGTTAGAGCTAATATGTTTGAGTTCCGCCGGGTGGTACATTTTTCCGGACTTCGCCACCTTTCCCTCCGCACTCTTTTCCTTGTATATGGCCACACGTTTTGGATCGTCAAATCTTCTCATATTGTCTAACAGCTCGTTTGTAATCCAAATCTCCGTCGGCTCAAAGTTCAGTACATCCTCGTCTTGCTCCTCCTCGGAATCACTGGACCTGGCAGGATTCTCGGGCTCTGTGGCGTATGGTACCTTGGCGGGTGGAGGAAATGGAGATTCAGTAGATTTCCCCCTCTCCTTCTCGGTCGAGGAGGAAGCAATTTGTTTCCCTTTCCTCTTCTTAGCCCTCGCGCGGCGCCCCTCTTCGTCACTCTCCCTTCCACTCGGCCTGGGGGAGTCTTCCTGCGCAGACACGGCTGTCGCTAGGTCCAGCGTATCCTTTTCCTTTTGTTGGGCAGAAACGGCAATGTCATCAAGAATACTCCGACGTGTCCGTCTCCTTGTTTCCCTTAGATTAAGCTACGAATCGGCCTCCTCAGAGACCTCAGTTAAATCCACTATCATGTGGAGTCCTGCATCGACAGTTTCTTGAGCACCCTCAGATTCGAGTGCTCCACTTTCCTCTGCTAACAATGGGGTTGCCCCCGTGATATAAACAGGGGTTTCTAACCCCGTAAGATTTCCTTCAGGTTGGGCTTCAGTGCCCACAGATTTTTCGGGAGTCCTTCCCGCATCAACAACTTCCTCAGTAAATTGGGCTTCATCGCCCCCAACTACGTCTAGGGTTTCCTTTTCTACATCCTTCTCAGAATTTAGGGCTTCTCCGCCCACTTGAACATCATCATCATCAACGACATCCCTCTCAACAGACGCCTCCAGAACAGGGGTTTCCCCCTCAGGCCTACTGACAGTAATAGCGGTGTCTTCAACTACCGCAACAAGAGCATCTACCCCCCCAACAACACTCTCCACCAAATTCACAGTAGGAATATCAAGGTTTACTCCCTCTGAAACACCATCACCTCCAAACTTTAAAACAGGGGATTCCTTCTGAGAATCAGAACCTAACCTGGGTTCACTTACGGCCAATAACGTCAGTCCCGCGGCCAGATCTGTCTCTACTTCGCGAATCTCCGCAATGGGTGATCCTGGAACGTCGGGCACTGCATCGTCCTCCGGCCTGGTGAAGGTTTCTGGGACTGTGTCCTGGGCAGAGGTGGTTTCTTCTGGAATAATGGTAGCAGCCTCCGGTGCGGTTTCTTGTACAGCAGTGGGTGGTGTCTCGACAACCTCCGGTTGTGTCACGGTGGTTGTTGGAACGGCTGGCATGGGTTGTCCCATTGCAAACATCGCGAACGCTTGCATCGCTTTATCGGCCCCTCCGAACTTCTGAAATAGTTCATTCATGAACTCCGCCGCACTCTTCTCGGCGGATCCAGAAGCGCTGCTGGTTCCTTGTTGGTTATCCATGGTATTCTGCAGAAAATTTTGAAAAGAACTTGGGCGAAATTTTCAGATTAGGGTTAGAGAGAGATTGAAATTTGGGGTTTTTGATTTGGGAGAGAGAATATTTGGAGAGAGAATGAGTAATGAAAAAAAATAAAAAGGCCAAAACCGATCATAGTATAGGCATTGGAGAGGACAGTTTCCTTTTGCAGGCGGGTGCAGGTGGTGACGCTAGCGACCGTACGCCTCCCCATAAAGTGCTCTTTGAAATCCGGACCGGTGCCAATTCCCTCCAAAACTCTTTTACCCCACAATTCCTTGCTCAAGTAAATTCCTTCTGCCAAAACGCACTAAAAGAAAACATCAAACTAAAAAAAACAAATATGAAACGCCAAACTCCCCGGGTCTAGGATATGACAGCATCAAAAACATTCCCGATGGGTCTGGTGTTTCGAAAATATTTTTGGAAGAATAAAATTTTTTTTATTTGTTTGGATTTTTCTTGATTTAAAGAAAGCAATTAAATATTTACAAAATTGTTGTCAAGTGTTCTCAAAATTTCCTGGATCAGGGTATGGTTAAACTTTATATTACTAGACCCAGGAGATATTTTAAAAACACTTCCTTCCTAGACTGGTTAGGTGATATCAAAGAGTGCGCGTAGTGGCGCTTCGTCCACTACACACAACTCTGAGCTATCCCTAAAGACCTTTATCCTATGTCCATTGACAAGAAAAGGTATGGAGTTTGGTGCACTTCCCTGGATTTCAACTGCTCCGTTTGCTCGAAGTCCCATGATGATGTAAGGCCCAATCCATTTAGACTTTAACTTTCCAGGCATCAACTTGAGCTTGGATTGAAACAAAAGGACTTTCTGTCCTACCCTGAGTTCCTTGACCCGGAGATTTTTATCATGCCAAAGCTTAGTTTTTTCCTTATACCACATGGCAGATTCATAAGACTCAAGCCGTAACTCTTCCAGTTCCTGGAGCTGCATCTTCCTCTCTTCCTCACAAGCCTGCGGATTCATGTTGATCTCTTTGACCGCCCAGTATGCTCTGTGTTCGATTCCCACGGGTAAGTGGCACATTTTTCCGAATACCAACCTATATGGTGACATACCAATAGGTGTCTTATAAGCTGTCCTATAAGCCCATAATGCATCATCCAGTCTCTTACTCCAATCCTTCCTAGACGGGTTCACCGTTTTTTCGAGAATGGCCTTTATCTCCCTATTTGATATTTCTGCCTGGCCATTGGACTGAGGATGATAAGGTGTAGACAACCTATGGTGGACTCCGTATTTCTTCATGAGAGCCTCTATTGTACGGTTCTTAAAATGGGTTCCTTGGTCTGAGATGACAGCCCTAGGGATCCCGTACCTGTTGAAAATGTTAGACCGCAGAAATTTGGCTACTTCCACAGCTTCGCAGGAGGTCGTAGCTTTTGCCTCTATCCATTTCGAAACGTAGTCCACCGCCACAAGTATGTATGTATTCCCATATGAAGATGGAAATGGACCCATAAAGTCCATACCCCAAACATCGAAAATCTCACAAACAATCACCGGAACTTGTGGCATTTCGTCCCTTCTAGAAATTCCTCCAATCTGCTGACACCTTTCGCAATTCTGGCAGAATTCGAATGCATCCTTATGTAATGTAGGCCAGTAGAAACCACTGTCTAGAACCTTCCTTGCAGTCTTCCTAGGTCCAAAGTGACCCCCACAAGCCAAAGCATGGCAATGATTCAGCACATCCCTTTGCTCCCACTCCGGAATGCATCTCCTAATTACCTGGTCAGCTCCCATTTTCCACAAATACGGATCGTCCCAAAAGTAGTATTTGGCTTCACTTTTTAATTTCATCTTCTGGGCCCGGGAAATTTCGTCGGAACTGGGCACTTCTCTAGTGACCAAGTAATTTGCTAGATCAGCGAACCATGGCTCTGCATTCGCCTGGCATTTCCTTTTTTCAGCATCTCCTGGACCTGTTGCTGCCATTACTTCTTCCCAATTGATAGGTCTAGGAGAATCGTTAAAATAATAAAGATGTTCTTCCGGGAACGCATCAGGTATTGCTTCATCCGTCTCACCTTGGTAAATGCGACTCAGGTGATCAGCCACCTTGTTCTCCGTCCCCTTCTTGTCTCTGACTTCCCAGTTAAACTCCTGTAACAGTAACACCCATCGGATCAACCTTGGCTTAGACTCCTTCTTTGCCAGTAAGTACTTTATCGCAGCGTGATCTGTGAAGACTATCACCCTCGACCCGAGCAGATATGGTCGAAATTTTTCAAAAGAGTACACGACTGCCAACATTTCCTTCTCCGTGGTGTCGTAATTTTTCTGGGCTTGATTTAGCGTTTTTGACGCATAGAAAATCACGTAACTTTTTCCATCAACTCTTTGACCTAGCACCGCCCCTACTGCATAGTCACTCGCATCGCACATGATTTCAAACGGCAAACCCCAATCAGGTGC
Organism: Salvia splendens; assembly: GCF_004379255.2. NCBI lineage: Eukaryota > Viridiplantae > Streptophyta > Magnoliopsida > Lamiales > Lamiaceae > Salvia > Salvia splendens. Next base: position 28,835,904 of record NC_056037.1, on the reverse strand, counting down.
TCTGATGATGGGGGCAGATACTAATCTGTCCTTCAGCAGCTGAAAAGCCTTAATGCCTCCTCATTAAAAACAAACTCAACATCGTTATGCAACAGATGAGTGAGTGGCTGAGCAATTTTGGCAAAATCTTTTATAAATCTCCTGTAGAATCCTGCGTGACCTAGGAATCCCCTCAATTCTTTTTGATTTGTCGGGTGGGGCAGTTTTGATATCACGTCCACTTTTGCTTGGTCCACCTGTATGCCCCTTTCCGATACTACATGCCCCAGGACAATTCCTTCAGGGACCATGAAGTGGCATTTCTCGAAATTCAAAACCAAGTGCTTCTCTTGACATCTTCTCAGCACTACATCCAAGCTCGCCAGACATGAATCAAATGAGTCCCCGTATATAGTGAAGTCGCCCATAAAGATCTCGATGCAATCTTCCAGCAGGTCTGAGAAAATACTCATCATACATCGTTGAAAGGTGCCTGGTGCATTGCAAAGGCCAAACGGCATTCTCCGATATGCATACGTTCCGAACGGACACGTGAAAGTTGTCTTCTCCTGGTCCTCGGGGTCCACGTAAATTTGGAAATACCCACTATATCCGTCCAAGAAACAGAAATATTGCTTGCCTGCTAATCTCTCCAGCATCTGGTCAATGAACGGAAGGGGAAAATGGTCTTTCTTGGTTGCCTCATTCAATTTTCTGTAGTCAATGCACATCCTCCAACCGGTGACTAGCCTGGTCGGTACCAACTCATTCTTGTCGTTCTTGACAACCTGGATTCCCGACTTTTTGGGTACCATGTGTACTGGGCTAACCCATTCACTGTCTGGTATGGAATAAATGATTCCTAGGGATAACAACTTCATTACCTCCTTCAATACCTCCTCCCTCATATTGGGATTCAATTTGCGTTGAGGGTCTCTGCAGGGTTTCGCTCCTTCATTTAATCGAATGTGATGCATGCACAGATCAGGGCTAATCCCTACCAAGTCAGAAAGTGTCCAACCAATAGCGTTCTTGTTCCTTCGGATGACTTTCAGCAGCTCCTCTTCCTGTTCCTTGATCAAGTTGCTGTTGATAATCACCGGAAAAGTCTCATTCGCCTCAAGGTAAGCATACTTTAGGCCTGGCGGAAGTGTTTTCAACTCCTTCTTGGGAACATCTTTTTCCTGGGGCAGGGGGTTCTTTTCTGCAGCTCCAGTCGTCATCCCCTTAGTCGATCCAGGAAGATCTTCCTTGCTTGCCCCATAAAGTGTCTCCCTCGATCTGGCTAGCTCGGGCTTGGTGCAAAATTCCAGAATTGCTTCTGCTAGCTCTTCATCTGACAACTTGCTCGTATTCATTGCTTGGCACCAACTGGCCACCTCCTTATCAACAGCATGACTCATCTCTGGGTTCTCAATCTGTCCCTGCATTAATTCAGTCTCGAGGTATTCCTGGACCAAGGGGTTAATGATATCTACAGAATGCATATTTTCAACATCAAGTGGCTTCTTCATTGCCTCATCTATGCTGAATGTATATTTATCCCCATTGTAATCGAGACAGATAGTACCATCAAAGACATCAATGATAGTCTTAGCAGTTCGTAGGAAAGGTCTCCCCAATAATACTCCGCCAGACTCTACAGACTCATTATCGCTCATCTTAATCACATGGAAGTCAGCCGGGTACAGGAAGTCGTGTACCTTGACTATTACGTTCTCGAGCACTCCTTCAGGGCATATGCATGACCTGTCCGCCAATTGGATCACAACCTTCGTATCCACCATACCTACTCCCACTAACCTCTTGTATATGGACAGGGGTAACACATTTATGGATGCTCCCAAGTCACACATAGCATGCTCAATTTTTACATCGCCGATGGAAATAGGCAAGGTGAACATACCTGGGTCATTGCATTTCGAAGGCATCCTCCGCTTCTGAATTACCGCGGATACATTCTCGCCTATCAAGATTTTTCCACTAGGTCTAGCCTTCCCAGCTATAAACTCTTTGATGAACTTGCTGAAAACTGGCATTTTCAAAGCCTGTAAGAAGGGTAGATTTATCTCCAGTTTCCCGAAAATATCCATAAGATCCACTGGCTCATCCTTCTTTTTCTTTGCCTCTCCTCGGTTTGGGAAAGGTTTTGGTCGTTTCCCGGTTCCGGAACATTCACCTGCTGAAGATTCATCGACTCCTTTTTTCTCTACCAATTCCGGTTCTGGATCTAGGAAAAATGGTTCGATTGTCCTGGGCAGCCGTTTCTCTAAATCTCCTGCCTGAAGTTCATCTCTAACTGCAGGGTTGCTTTCAACCGAGTTTCTTGATTCAGTGGTTTTTTCCTCTGTTTCCTTATCCTTAATGGGGGTCGTGACCTCTCTGTACCTCATGACCGGCCCTTCGTACTCCTTCCCAGATCTCAGCGTGATCTGGCTAATATTGGCTTTGTCAGGTGGTCTTACCGATGCAGGAATCTTACCCTCGTTTCCCCGCATATCACTCAAGGACGTAGCTATTTGAGACAACTGTTTGGCCAACATATCCATTGCCGCCTTCTGTTCTTGCTGCGCATCCTGAAGCTTGTGGACCACATCATTGTTCGACTGTAAATTGTTCTGAATGTGCTGCTGGGAACTAACGAGGTCGTGAACCATCTCATCAAGGTTCCTTGGTCTAGAGCTTGGCTGACTAGGGCCTGGCCCTATATTTTGGTTTGTTCCACTTCCTTGGCCTGGGCGAATGTGCCCTTGACCTCCTGGATTGTTGTTGAAATTACTTCCTTGACCTGGGTAAGGTGCTTGGAAATTCCTTTGATGTGGTGGTACATAAGAATTCCCTTGATAATTTTGATTCTTGTTTCCCCAGGTCGAGTGATCTCCTTGATTACGGTTGTTCCAATTTCCTTGCCCCTCATGATTTCTCCAGTTACCCTGCCTCTCGGGCTGCGGTGCGGACTGTATACTCAGTTGGGGTGCTGGCTGGCTTTGCTCGTTTTCAGACCATCTAAAGTTCGGGTGATTCCTCCAGGGTGCATCTCTTTGTCTTCCTTGGTTCCAACTTCCATCAGGATTCCAACTTCCCATCGCGTTCGCCTGGGCCTGGTAATCACCTTCCTGAGGTCCGTAATATTGCTGGGGTTGATTATCTGCTGGACCTAACAACTTAGCCGTTTCCCTGGGTGCGGCTGTATTAGTTTTTTCGATAGCATTCAGCAAGGCTTTCTCCAGCCTATCAATCCTTGCTTCAACTTTGTCATCCTCCTGCTCCCTTAATGCATTCACAGAGCCTTTTCTCACAGCATTCCTCGTACTGTCATACGCCTTCTTGGCGTCGATTAATCTTCCCAAAATCTCTCTTGCCTCACTTTCTCTCTTTCTTGTAAAATTCCCCCCGCTCGAGGAGTTCATCAAGTCCTTAGACTCGGGAGTTGCCCCTTCATAAAACAGAGAGTAGGTCTCTGCCTCTATCATCCGATGATTCGGGCATGCGTCCAGCAATCCCTTGAACCTTGACCAGTATTGGCTCAATGACTCATCGTAATCCTGCTTGCATTCCACTATCTCCTTCTTCAGAGCGTTCGTCTTGTTGGATGGAAAGAAGTAATCTAGGAACTCCAATTTAAAGTCCCTCCAGGTGCGGATAGAATCCGGGGGTAATCTCAACATCCATGTATTTGCCTCCCCCTTTAGAGTGAAAGGAATCGCGCGCAAGCGATAGTCCTCCTCTGTCGCATCATTAGGCCTCCTTTGAATGCCACATAACTTGCTAAACTCGTTCAAAAACTCGTACGGGCATTCACTCCTTCGCCCAGAAAATGTTGGCAAGACACCTAACACATTCGTTTTGATCTCAATAGATCTCTGACGTGGGTTCATCACTATTGCGTGTGCTGGTTCTCCATCGAGATGAGCCGTTAGTGACCCTATTTCTGGATCTGGGTCCGCTACGTGTGCCATCTCAACTTCCTCTTCCTCCCCTGTTTCTCACTCTGTTTCCGATTCTGGTGGGGACTCCGGATCTGTTCGTCCTGAAGATTCCCAAGATTCGTCACTCAAAAACTCAGTCGGGAACGGATCTCCCGTCGTGAACCCTGATCTGGTAGTCACAGTGGAGGCTGTATCCTTGATCTTCCAAACGAACTGACCGTATTTCCAACCAGACGAGTTACTCCGGTGGAAGCTCCTGCTCATGTACTACAAAGAAAACAGAAAGAAAAAGTAAATTAAAATTATTCACACCAAAAACTCTAGGCACTAACACAAAGTACGCCATCCATCCCCGGCAACGGCGCCATTTGAAGACGAGTTTTTCTGTTTTATATATATCGAGTGTGCACAGAAATAGATCACTGCAAGCGCTTGGTCAAGACACCACGCTCCTTAAATCCACTAGAGCACAAGGTCTAGGAACTTAAGAGAACATAAAGTGCTTGGTCGTTGGACACACATCGACTCCCCTTCAAAAAATATAAATCCCTCAACCCGAATACTATGAATTAGTATAGGGAAGTGGGGTCGATCCCACAGAGATGGACTCGCAAAGTAGTGCTCAGAGACTTTGGACAGACAAATGGCTGCTGCCACGCAACAAAAGGGTTGAGAATTTTAAACTAACTCTAGACCTAGGCAGAAAATGTAAATGCTAGACCTAGGACATGTTAAACTTGTAAATTCAGACTTCGACAACAAGAAACATAACCACTTCCTAGACAGTGTAAACAACTACCTAATCTAGCTAAACAGAATATGACTGAAAGTGGGGACCATAATTCCAAAAATGGCAAGTACGGAAAGAACTGCAGATTAACAAACTGAGCAAAAAGCGAGATTCGAACAGAATATAGAGATTTGGTCGTCGTTATCTTGCTGCAACTCGGAAACACATCAGATATGCGTCCACTAGACGGAATGAAAGAAAATCACGTAAACTAAGCATGAAAATCAGATCGAAACTACTCAGATTCACGTCAGAATGCTTGATCCACTCCGGATCCAAGACATCCGAACCCAACAACCAACAAATCCAGCAAATCCAACCAAAATTCCTCCACAATCCAACTCCAATCTCCCAGATCTGACCATTAACCTACAATAACTCAGTAAACAGCTGCGAAACGCATCCAACTCAGACAATTTAAAACTCCAAAATCTCAATAAGCGAAACGATCAAACCAGAAATCAACACAATCGCCATAACGGAAAATTAAACTTGCATTTAAACCAGAAACTATTCGGTGAAAACAGCGAACCGAGCTTCGAACAACGAAGCTCGGCAGAGTAAGCAAAATGCGGAAAGCGGAAAATAAATTGTTTCTTCGCTCCTAACAAGAGCGGTGTTACACCATATCAGAAGCTAAGATGAAACCCGGACGTGCGAACTGAGATCTCCTCAAAACTAGTATCAAGTGTGTGTGTGGGAAAGTGAACTAAGCAACAGGCTGTGGTGAGGTCTCCCCCGGGAAGATCCCTCCAGCTTGCATGCTTCTGCCTTTTATAGATGCGGAAATAGCCCTTGAGTCTTCGTAGAAATCTCTATTCTACCCTTCAACTCTGGAGCTTCCTCCGTCGAGCAATTCTCTTCATAATCGTTCACTAAATCGCCAGTTCCTCGACCTTGTGATTTTTTGGTCTTCTTTCCTGGACCTGGCGAATTCCTTCACACACCTGGCTTAAAACGTGCGTTAGTCCTAGTAAAATCACGAATTAAATCCCTAGACCCATGCATGAAATTAGCCTTATCAGGGATCATGCATAATTATTCTAGCCATTTTATTGGAATTTTTTGCCCTTCTATTTATTGGAAATAATATTTTCTCTCTTGGATTTAATTAATTGTTTTGGGATATTTATCCAAATTAAATCCAAACCAAATTGTCCTTATGTTATTCTACATGATTTTCGGTCTACCTCTTGTTTTTAAAAGAATTGATATTTTGTTCCTATTTTGTGGGATCCCTTCTATCCAAATAAATATCAAATTAATTCCAATGCCTAATTCATTGAGAATTTAAATATTTTTTTCTTTGATTACTCCCCATATTACACGCCCCTCCATCCCTTCCTACTTGGAGATTCTTGAATTGTCGTGTTACCTTATTTATGGGATACTCAATATCTTTTTACCTATTTTGTGAGTATATTTCTCTCCAAGTAGATATCAGTCAATTTCTAGGCTAATTAAATAGCATAATTTTCGAAATCTCATTTCCTCACTACACGCCTATTTTGTTTTAAATTGGGGAATTTATTCATTGACCTCTATATTTTTTTTCTCCCACAAATTTTAATTGTTTTATTTAAGTGTGGGATTAATCCTTGAATATAAATAGAAAACCCTAACCCTAACCCCCACATACACACGCCTCCTCCCTCTCCTCCCACACGCCTCCTTCTCCCTCTCAAGTGCTCCAAATCCATCCTTCACAAACTCTTCATCCTTGCTGCGATTTGGAGTTGGAAACTCAGTATCCGTCGAAGGATCAAACCACTCGTCATTTCTACCGATTGTTTTTCAAGAGAAAGGTATAATTTGACCCACCTTTCTCATTGTTACTGTTTAAATCCGTAATTCTTGAATCCCCCCCCCCTCATGTATATAGTTGAGTGGAGAATTGTAAATCTAAGAACTAAATGGTTGGGAATGAAGGTTGCACAAGATGGTGTGTGTGCGTGCGTGTATGTATGTGTGTGTGTAAGTGTGTGGATGTATCGATTGTGAATGTTACGTGTGATTAGGAAAGGACGATTGTAAATTCGTATTTGGAAGCATGAATATGTATATGTGGAAGTATGATAGACAAACTAGGGTTTGTGTGTGTTGTGTATGAAAACTGTTGTGTTCGGGCAGTAGGTTCCGACGTCTGTTGGACCAATGCAACGATATTATTTTGACACGAATTTTTAACTGGATGAAGTTTTAGATGTCTTCTGTGTTGTGTCAAACTTTCAGCTTCAATTGATGACGGATGAATTTTTAACGAATTTTTCAATTGAACTGCGCAGTCCTGCCAGAATTGTGTTTCGTCTAGTGAGTTTCGTCTTTGATTTGACCGATCGAAAGATGTGATTTTGGTGTGAAATTTTAACTGGATATACCTTTATGTGTCTACTATGTGGTGACCAAATTTTAGCTTCAAATGATATCGGATGGAATTTTAATGATTTTTACAAAAAGACTGCGTTGTTCTGCCAGATTCATGTTTTGTTGAAATTGTATTTGTTGACAAGTTTTGAATGAAGTACATGATACATGTGTGAGTAAGGGACTTATCCTATGATGTGGTTAGGTGTTGCACGTTGATGTATGCTAAAGGGATCGTTTCGTTTATGATGGTGAACGATTAGGATGGGCAATGTAAGAAAACGATGAAAGGAACGATAGGGCATGCATGATTAATGTGTTGGTGGAAAACTGATTGTATTATGTGTTTATGGTGTTGACAAGGGTTATTGTGCGTACGTGAGTACGAAGAAGCAAGAGTCGTGATAAAGTTGTGAACTGTGAATTATAAGCGAGAGAGGTGGGCTTTCTTTTACTAAACTATTTTACGCTTTCAAAAGTATGATTATGGTGTAATAAGGGTGGTTTAAAGTGTTATGTCATGCCATGTTTGTTTTGATGATGAGATTGTGCCTGATGCCTAGTTTGTGAGTGCGCTCCATTAGGCTATAGGGCTATGTTAAACGAATTCGGGTCTGGGTAGGGCCGCAAACCCTATCAGGCTAGTGTACACAGGTGGGATCGTGAGCCGTCCTTGCTAGTCGGCCGGTCTCATGGGCGAATAGTGTGGCCACACTTTCGTCGCACTATGGTAAGAGGATGTGATTGGTTGATTGTTGAGAAAGTAGGGAGATTGTTTTGACTGGCCAGTCTATGAAATTGTTTTGTGATACTCGTTGATAATGTAAAACTCGAGTTCACTACGGTATGGATGACATAACTTTTATCAACTATTTTTTGCGTGTGTCCACTGAGTATATTAAGTACTCAGCTCTGCATGTGTTTTCCCTATGTGCAGGTTGAGTGGTGATGTTGCGGCGGATGTTGAGTCGAGCCTTAAGGATTTCCGGATGCATCGTGTCTTCATACATGGGCGTCATCTTATGACTCTCTCTAGATACCTTATTTCCGCTGCCTTGTTTGGAATTGTTTTTCTAAAAGTCTTCCGTTTTACTCCGTACTAATTTTATGACATTAAATACCTTGAGACATTATCCGCTGCTTAACTATTTAATAGATTAAAATATTTCTTTTGAAGTTTAGTTGAGTCTCGTGTTAAACGTTGCCTTTTATTGTTTCCCCATTTATTCCCCGCTTCTTAGTTCCTCCCCTAGTTACGAGTTCCCCGTCTTTACTATCCTTAGTAAGGGCGGTCGTGACAATTCTGTCTCTTAGTTAAGAGATGGAGTGAAAAATATAGTGGGGCCCATAAATAATTAAGGGATGAGACGGTTAAGAGACGGATAAGAGACAGCGTTGCGGATGGCCTTAAGGTAGAAAAAGAATTTGTCAATAATACAAGATGATTAATATATATAGATAATTAATATTAAAAAAATAAAACTGCTAATTGTATATTTTTTATGAATAAAAAGCTGTAAGTTAAAATAACAATCCAAGGATAATATAAAAAATAAAGGTAATGTGTATTGTATTTATTGTGGATAAGATTCCAACAAATATGATTATTAATACATTATTTTTTATGTGTTTGAAAATATCAAGAAAGTGGTAAGGATTTTGAACTTACATTAATATAGTAAATTGAATTCACTAATTATTGTAGTAATTGAAGTAAGATTTTATGATTAATGAATAATAATATAATAAGTTAATTGATAATTTAAAAAATATTTTTGATTGATTAATAAATTACCGCAAGAATATAATAGTAATCATTATTATTCTTTTTTTGTTATTCACGATTTTGTTTTAAGAATTTTTTGATAAATTATCAATTGACAATAAAATAATAAAAAATATTATCTTATATCGACGGTGGATCCAGGAATTAATAATTCGTAATAAAACTGATAATAAAATAATAACAATATTATTATAAATCATAATTTCTATAATTACATCAATATTGTCTTAATAATTTATTAAATTAATAATAACAACATTAAATTATTTTTACTATATATAGAATTATTGATCACCCCTATTATTTTGAAAATGATTCATAAATTTAAAATTATATTAAAACTATTTTAAGTTGTTAGTATTAATAGTATATATAATAGTATTAATAAAAATAATAATCCGTCCGTCCACAAAAAAAATCGTTCCATTTGTGGACGGCGCGGATTTTAATCAGAAATTTGGTAAGTGAGAGAGAATGAGAAATAGCAGATAAAGTAAGAAAGATATGGAGAAAAATTAAGTAAAGTAAGAGAGATATGGAGAAAAAGTAGGTAGAGTATGGGAGAGAGACTTTCCATTCACAGAAATGAGACAATTTTTTTAGGACATCACAAAATGGCAAAATGAAACTATTTCTTTTATGGACGGATGAAGTATTAAATACTTATAGATGTACCAATACTAAAATAACCACAAGACATCATTCACCTAGGTGAAGATGTCCAACTGGCTTGGCACATCTTTTGGGCATTGGTGTAGAGTCAGCTGTACTTCTGTACGTCCTTTTGAACTCGAAGCTAGTGCTTCCAAAGTATTTCGTACACATGCTCGGTTGTTCCATTTGTGTTGAGCGTTGTACTTTTCGATGACCCGATCGAAAACACTCGATATTTCTGGAGTTGATGATGATGGGGTCTTCGGAGACATCAATGAAGACCTTCATCAAGATCAACTTCTCTTCGGGGCTATAATTTTGAGGCTCGGTGACATTAGTCGTCGTCCTCTTGCCATTGTCCTTGCCCTTTCCACGACTGGTCGTGGCCTCCATCGCATTGATATTATAATAATTAGTGTTCACTGGAAACAAATCAATGTGACTGTCGGTGGACCCCGTCCCCGGACTAGGCGATATTGCATTGGATGACGCTCGCCAATTTTGGCTTCTAAATAACTCATCAATCTCCTCCCGTAGATCATGGTTGATGAAATCCATTCAAAAGAAATTTATATAGATTCTGGAATTCAAAATAATCTATAAAGAAGATGTGGTATATTTATGTAGATTTAGAAATTAAAAAAAAAAATTGACTTACATCGTGTCACCGTGCTTCTCAAAGGGCGTCGCTGGAGCGTCTGTGCCGCATCAACGATGATCACCCTACCCCTCCATCGACCTCACCCCTCCCATCGTCTGCCTGACGGCTCCCTCCCACAGTGGATGGCAACTCCTCCCCCTATTGATTGTGAATGCTCCATTTCTTCTACTTTAAAAGTTTCAAGAATACAATTATGACAATTACCTTTAAAAATTGATGGGAGAATTATATTAGTCTTTCTACTATTTAAAAATTAATACAAAATTTTGTTGTTTTATATGCAGTATTATATTAATTCTTTGTATTTATGGTTTTACTATCGGGATTTATTCAATGTCGAACTAATTTTAAAGACCGAACCAGAGACCAAATCAAATCCCTCAATTATTTTAATCTAACAGTCATATTAATTAAAACCAGATCTCATTATTTTATTAAAAAAAATCGGACCAAGGCTTTTTTAGTAAATCCCAATCTTGTGCAAATTTGTTTCCCAGATTCATGCCACACAAATATGGAAAAAAATCTCCACTGCACGATCCAAGATAAACTGCTTCTTCTTAATCTTAATGAATTCTTGCAATTTTTGCTTCTCAATTCCATCGTTCAAAATCTCTCTCTGAATTTCGTGGTTCATTTTTTCCATTGTTCAACTTCTGCTTCTGAAGTCGTTCGATATGCAACGATTGTGACTCGTTTTTTATATTGATATACTTATTTCGTGATCCATGGAGAATTCAACCAACACTACATCTATAAATGTCAATCGATAACATGAACAACCCCACTCCCATAACTGATGTTAACCGACAAGCAGCGAACGAACGTGAGACATCTCCCAAGATAATTATTTTCGGGGACGAGGGAACAATAATGGATGACTTATCTGAAGGTCGACTATTTGATCCTGGGGAGGAGGGTGCTTTTTGATCCGAAGAAGAAGAAGAAGAAGAAGAAGAAGAAGAAGAATGTCGACTATTCAAAATGATGCATTTTCAGTGAGTAGTCCGATTCAGAAATGCTTAGCTTTAATATCATTATGTCTCCATGTAATTTCCTAGTTGCTGAACTTTTTTTAATTATTACGTAGTTGAAATTTGTTTTAGTTTTGATGAAATATTTTACATACTTAATGAAGTATTTTTGCTAGTTAGTTCCAGTGTTATATTACAATAAGTTCATCTACTTTCGTTATCTTATAATGTAATAAGTTCACCCAAAAATAGAATCATTTTATGTTAATATAAATCTACTTTGAAAAATCCAAAACAAATATATCTCATAATCATTTTTATGTTAATATGTATCTACTTTGAAAAATCCAAAACAAATATATTCATTAAATAATATAACTTATTCATCTTCTACCGAAACCACTTCATGTACTGCAACCAATTCATATTACAAAATTAATATGAAACAAAATTACCCAATCAAACGATTCAAACAAAATATTGCAGATCATTGAGAAACCCAGAATTGATAACCAAAATAGTAAAAATTGAAGAGAAACAGATCTTTCTTCATCTTATAATGAAATTCAGTTAGAACATATCAAATTACTTCATCTAATAAATAACTTTCTTCATCCTATATTGGCATAAGTTCACCCAAATATGGAATCATTTTATGCTTAAATGACTCTACCATGAAAAATGTGATGGAAGGTGACTGAAATAAATTTGGATGGAGAATTGCTAAATGAAACCAATCATTAACTAAGGTGAAATATGTGTATACAAATTCTAAACATAAATAAAATTTGTGGAAATGTTCAGTGCCAATTTCAAAAGTATCCCAAAACATAAACCAAGAATTACATTAATTCTTTTTTAGGTAATCTGCTACATTTTTTCTACATCAATATCATTGTATTTGCTCGCCTCTTGACTACGATGTTATATGCGTTTGTTGTTGAGGTATTCATGACTTTTTCCTTCATTTATGAAAAAAACGAACTCATTACAATTACACTTAAATTCATAATTACACTATGTAATCACTTAATCATATAATCACATTTCTTTATCTTAAATTGTAATAACTTCACCTGTTTTTATTAATTTAATAAAATATTAGAGATGAGAAACAATTCATCTTATAATGCGGCCATTTTATTGATTTAATCAAGCATTCTGGTTAAAACACATATCTACGAATTCACATTAGACCATCTAATAAACAATCATAACTCCCCACAAATACACTGAAAATGGATCAAACAATCATAACTAAAGTAAGTAATCATTTCATATAATAATCAACTTTCTTCATCTTATACTCAACTTCCCAACAAAACACATATTTGTCACATCACCATAGAACAAATCAGTTCGTACCAAATATGAAGTGATTCAGTTACAGCATACCAAATTATTTCATCTAATAAACAACTTTCTTCATCATATAATGTAATAAGTTCACCCAAATATGTAATCATTTTATGTTAATATGAATCTACTTTGAAAAATTCAAAACAAATATATTCATTGAACAATATAATTTATTCATCTTCTTACTAAATCACTTCACATACTGCAATCAATTCATAATACAAAATTAAGATGAAACAAATATACCCAATCGAAGGATTCAAAAATATATTGCTGATCAATGAGAAATCCAGAATTGATAACCAAAACAGTAAAAAAATGTAGAGAAGTGAAACATTATCCAAACTATAAAAATAAAAATGAAGTGGAAACTACGTCAAACCTGGATGACGTTATTCGAGTTAAGAATGAACTATGGAAATATGACGTCCAATTCTTAATCTAATCCATCCAAAATCTGATCTAATGATTATATTTTGGTCTCTAATTCTACACTAAAGAGGTGTTTTGTATATATCACTACCCTTTACTATCGTATTTAGGTTTAAATTATTACTTAACAGTTTGTTTTGTAGACTCTTAAGATATCACAATTAATACGCATTAATCTTAATATAAAAATATACTAATACTTTATTTAAATTTTTTTTTATTAAAAATCTTGAATATGTTAGTACTACGGACAGTTTAAAATTTTAGATTACTAAAAAAGACTAGCTGCTCTTGACAAAGAGCGGCAGAATTAGTTTAAACTCTTAAATCCTAAATTTGGCCACCCCATACCTGTTAAATTTTAGTACTATTGCTTATTTATATTCTGATTTATCCAATAACGATGTACCAATGAGAATCTTTAGATTTAGAGCAGATTCAACCTTAGGCTATCACGTTGCAGTTTTGCTTGCCTATATATCGCAGATTGCTTATTATCTCTTATTTCGTACTCCCTCCGTCCCATTAAATATGCAACATTTGTTTTTCGGCACGAGATTTTATGTAGTGTTGTTTTGTGAGTTAATGAAGAGAGAGTAAAGTAAGAGAGAAGAAAAAGTAGAGAGAGTATTCTTTCTATTTTTAGAAACGTTTCATTTTTAATGGGACAGACCAAAAAAGAAAACGTTTCATTTCTAATGGGACAGATGAAGTATAACATATTGCTTGCCTAGGTTGTCATGTGAACTATGGTGTCATCACAGTGCACTGATTTCGTGTATCAGATTGCTTGAAATCATATATCAAATTGTTTGCTTATGTATCAAATATATTGCAGATTGTATATTACTTGTTGTCACGTTGTCACTTTAATGCATCCCTATAATAATATATATGTACAGTATGTTGATTTGGAGTATATTCAGTTAAGTAGCCCAGTTGGTTACTTCTATGGTTTTGCTTGAAATTGACCTAGACTCGAATCATGGATCCGACGTTCATATTCAATTGCACTTAGATATGTCTTTCCTTTTTCTATTTTACTTTTATCATATATATTTAATCATTTTTCAAATTCACTTCTATTTTATTTTCTCATTTATTTACACACATATTTTTCTTTTTAGTACTCCTTCCATCCCCAAAGAATATGCACTTTGGGTTTGGTACGAGTTTTAATGCAAAATTGATAAAGTAAAAGAGATATAGAGAGAGAAAAAGTAAATAAAGTATTGTTAGTGGAGAATGGGTCCCACCCTATTAGAGAGAAAAGAATTTCTAAAATTAGAAAGTGTATATTCTTGTAGGACGGACTAAAAAGAAAAGAGTGCATATTCTTATGAGACGGATGGAGTATTAGATTCTGTTGGTAACGTAGCATATTTTCAGCAATGACCGATCATTTTTTATTAGATTCTGTTACTAACCTAGCATCTTTTCTAATATTAAATTCATAATCATTGGCAAATAAATTCATTATGTTGGGCATGGGACCTTAATTGGCTACGGTCAAGTTTAATGGGCTCATCCAAACGATTGGGTTTCAAATAAATTTTTAAAGAAGAATATGAATTGTCGACGTTTAATTTGATCTGACATGTACTTTTGACATGAGTAAGAATACATTATTAGCATATATGTGGTGGGCTGGTGCTTAGAGTGTCAAAGGCGGACACCCCAATACCTCCGTCCCAGTTTTTATCTACAGCCCCAAAATTATTATACACAGCCCAAAAAATTTATTTCCGCCACTGTGGTAGACACTTCTAATAGCCTCCAAATTTTATAATTAATTTTCATTTTAAAATGTTTTCAACTTCAATCATGTATAATTAAAATCATCGCAATGTAAATAATTAGAAAACGAGGTAATTGAGACCGAATATTCGTTGTATTGAAAATTGTAAAATTATACAACGAATATTTAAAATAAAATACAAATAAAAACTCCGCCACCGTCTACTCGGTGTCGGAGTCGGCTTCCTCGTCTTCTTCTTCTTCTCCTCCTCCCTCGCTGCTGCCGGCCGTGGTTGCCCCAGGAGCATCATCAGCCAACCCTAGACGACGCTCAATCCGAGTGATGAGCTTCTGGTATATATTCCTGATGTACGGGTCATCGGTGACTAGGTATTTGCTGCAGACGTCCTGCAGTTGTTGCATGAACTGCACATCGAGGTTCTCCCTCAAGACCTCGTGGGGACCAGGAACCATGGGCTGTGCGACTGGGGAAAGCTGCGGGATGCGCGATCCAGACACGGATGATGATGGGCGGGAGGCACTTCTAGCCCCTCTGGCGCTGCGGATAGAGGCCTGTTGTCCCGGGTGCCGTCTTCGCCTAGTGTGTGTAGCGGCGGGCTCTTCGACTTGCTCGTCGTTCTGCTCGAACAAGTGCGAGCCGCTTCCGCTACTGTAGTCCCTGGCAAGGTTGTGTCTTGTACGCTTCGGCCCAGGAGCTCCAGTGACCTCTTGCGCTCAGATGTCCTTGAATTTCAGACAATCCGTGAGGACTAGATACTCCTCCCACATTGTAAACTTCGGTCAGCCCTCCGTGTTGTATAGGCCCATCGACCAGGCATTCACGTCTGCTTCGCTTCGGTCACTCTCAGCGTGGAGAAGGTTGTTCTGGCATATGCTCGCGAACCGCTTGGTAGACCACTTTTTGCGGATCTGTTCTGGGTCGCGCTCTCGGGCGCCGGCAGGTTTGAACTGGTTGTATGCCATCAGGACGCGCCTCCAAAAGCTCCCATCGGTCTTATCGGTGCCCACTATGGGGTCCGATGTGATGGCATCCCACGCTCTCACTACGGCAATGGACTCCGCTTTGGTGTAGAGCTTGCCTCGTTTGGAGCCCTCGCCACCGCCACTGCCGACGCCGCTGCCAGAGCCACCGCCACCGCGGCCATCGCCCCTACCGCCACCGCCCCCGGCACTGCTTCAGGTCGGAACGGGCGTTTCCACCCGAGCTGCAGGCGTATCCGGGATGCCGGAACTGAGCAGACCCATCATGATATCCAGAGCGTCTTGATATGCTTCGGTGTAAGGAGATTGGCTGGATAGGAAAGGGGACTCCGGACGCGGCTGGTTAGGCGCGTCGAGGTTGGGTCTGTAATCTCCAAATGCCGAGCGACTTAGATTCCGCTGAAAAGGTTGGGGCGTTGGAGAAGACCTCCACGACTGAGATGGAGGAAGGTTTGGACACGATGCCCACGGCGGGGGAGATTGACTCCAAATCCACGGCTGGGACGGAGACCCTCTATATCCCGAGGGCTGAGAAGGATAGCCGCCATATCCCGACGGCTGTGAAGGATTGCCGCCATAGCCCGATTCCTGCGAGTCGGGTGATTCGTCGTCTCCACCGTACATTTTTAGAGAGTGGAAGTGTAGATAGTGAATGAAGGGAGAGTGTGTGAAAATGGTGAAAAAATGGATGGTGGAGGAGTGGTATTTATAGAGTTAATTTTAAAAAAACTTAAAATTAAAAATTCGAGGGGCGCCGGTGCGCCTATCGCCGGCGCACTATGGTCGGCACGCCTATAGGCGAGGCGAAAGGCCGACCAGCGCGTCCTCGCCCCGGTTTCGCCGAATGACCATTCGCCCCCAGTTTCTCGTCCGCCCAGGGGCGGACGTCGCCTACTATAATCGGCCTCGGGATCGCCCCCGCCGGGACTATAGGCGCGACGGTCCCATTGTGGATACCCTTAATTGTCCCATACTAATTGTGACTTGTGAGTGTGTGAAATCACCCCCTAAATAAACTAATTTTTTTTTTCTAAATATTTAATTTTTGTTATTCTCTTAATTGTGAGAGATCCACAAATTTAACCTTGATATATTATTATATTAAACACTTTTGAAATGAACGGTTGGAAATCAAAATCATGTCTCTTTCCCACTTCTTCTAATTATATTGTTTTGAAGCAAACAAAAAATTATATCCACACAAAACTCCCAAAAAGAGAAGCATCAAGTTTACGAGTTCTAACATAATAAAAGTAGTAGTAACATACTCTTGTTATACCTCTTTTTTAAAATTTGACTTATCTTGCATGTATAATATACATACTATTTTCTATAAAATAATTTATGGGACGTGATCAAATACAAACTCTAAACTATGATCTGGATCGTTAGAAAATATCAACAAATGATAAAATATCAGCACCAGAATGTCAACATAATGTCAACGGTTGATGCTGTGTTGAAAATGTATTGAAACTGTGTTGACATTTTTTGTTGATGTTATTTTGTAATCTGTTGATATTTTCTAACGATCCAGATTATAGTGTGGATTTTGTATAATATATAGAGTTTGCATTTTAACACTACCCACAATTTATGAAGTATAATACAATTATACACAACTCAAGTATTATCAAAACCGACACATTTATTAACCAAATTATGCACTCAACTTTAGATTTATCAATCTAAATAACAAACTACTACTGCTCTTTATGACTTTATCAATCCAAACAGTAGTAATAAACTATATAAGTTTACTCCATTTAATAATTACAAAACTAGACCGAAAACCTACAAAATTGAATTGGAATAGAAAAATATAGTACTACCATGCAATAGATTTCATTTGAGTATCCAAATCATCCGCTACTAATTTAACTTAGCAACCCAAATATTCGAAAAGGATTTCACTTTCAAAACAAGATTCTTGACGGAAAAAGAATTGATTTCACCCTTTCATTCTCAAACAACCAAAACCAGAAAAAAAAACAATTAAAACAACCATGCCCACAAATAAATAAAAATAAACGAGTGGGAATTGAATAAATTCAGATTAGCTTTACCCTCAACTAAAAAAACAGAAAAAATGGACTCACTTATCTGCGACGAGCTTCTCCAAGAAATCTTCCACCGTCTCCCGCCTTCCTCCGCCGTCGCCGTCGCTCTCGTGTCGCGGCGATGGCGGCGCCTCCTCCGCTCCTCAACGACCTCCCTTTCCCTCAACTTCCCCCCTCCCTACAACCCCACCACCATCACTTCTTTCTCCACCTTTCTTCACCACCACCCCTTTCTATCCTCCCTCTCCGCCTCCGCCGCCGCATACGGCGGCGACGGCGAACACCCTCTCCTCCTCTCCGTCGCCGCTTCCTGCCCAAATCTCCTCCACCTCCGCCTCTCCAGCCCGCCTGTATCTTCTCCATATCTCTCTAATCTCTCAAAATCATGCCTTCATCTCTCTTCTCTCTCTGTTGATATTTTGAGGCCTTTTTCTCTCAATTGGCTTCCTTGTTTCAACTCTTTGACACGCCTTTCCCTCTCTGTGAAAAACCCTTTATCGGAAATCGACGATTCCGAGCTCGGGAGCGAGAAAGATTCAATCTTTGATGTTGAATTGCGTTTGCAGAGCCTTAGCTTGGCTGGGATTTCACAGAGGGATTATGGGGTTTCCTATCTTTGGAGAAACTGCAAGAATGTGACAAAATTGGAGCTCAATTGCTGCGAGGGTTTAGGAGATTTCTCATCTTTTTCTGATTTTTTGAGTGATCTTCAAGAATTGGAGTTGAGATCATGTAGAAGTGTAGCTAATTTTGTCCTGTTTAGTTTATCTGAGAATTGTGTCAATTTGAATTCTCTATTGATCTATGATGGAGGGAGCAGAGAGGGTTTGCTTCACTTTTTGAAACAGGGAAAGTGTAGTTTGAGGAGTCTTGATTTGAGGCTGCCACTTGATCTTGACAACTCTCACATGCTTGCAATGTCTGAGAATTTTCACTTTAGGGGATTGATGAGTTTGAGGCTGCAAAGTTGTTGTTTTGTGACTGGGGAGGGGCTGAGGGCAGTGGGGAGGGCATTGGGTGGGGCCCTCGAGGAGCTCTCGTTGATCAACTGCGACATTGTAGTGAGAGAGCGCGGCTTGCTAACGACGTTAGGGCAGGATTTTAGGGGATTGAGGAGGTTGGACTTGTCTTACAATGGCATGTTGGTTGATAGAGAGGTTGTGTCAATGCTTGCCTCTTGTGGTTGTTTGGTTGAGCTGAGATTGAGGGGTTGTAGTAGGCTGAGTGATGCGGTTGCGGATGCGATGGTTAGGAGGTGTAGGCGGCTGCAGGTTGTCGATGTAGCCTGTTGCTGTGGGATTCGGGTGCAGGGAGTTCAGCTCATTGTGCTCAACTCCCCGGGCTTGAGGCGGGTGGAGGTGGAGCGGAACAAGCTCTCGGAGGCTGCAATGGCACGGGTGGCGGATAGATTTGTGGAGGTTGTGTGTTGATTTTGGTTTGATTGTTGAGGTTTTGAGGCAGTTCTCAATTTGATTGCCTTTTAGTTGTGTGCAATGTGTCAATATGTGGTGTTGTGTTGAAGGGAATAAAAGAATTTGTTGGATATACTATAACATACTCCTAACTAATTTATTGAAAAAAAAATGATAGATTAGGCATTTCATATTGTCGTTAGTTTATTTTCAATTCAGGCTTAGCCTACTTTCTTTACCATACAAAATTTCTTTACCATACAAAGAAAAACTCAAAGTTTCTTGGCCAAACTAGTTACCCCAAAAGCTATTTAAAATATTGCATTTGTCAAAAAAATAGTTCATTTTTGTCATTTTTGCAAATTTTATAGTTGTTGAATTTTCCACCGCCGTTTAATTTTCTGTTCTCCACTAAATAAACCGGATTGCACACTCACATAAGATAAATACTACTAGTACTTTTTTTGTTACATTTTTACTATTGTATTAGTCATAATAATCTAAGTGTATTTAAAAATATAGTGAAAATATAAATTAATTTTTAAAAGCATAGTATTTGATAAGAAGAATTAAATTTTTTTATCATAAATAATTATCAACATATTACTAATATTTAAAGAGTATTTATATAATTTAGATCCGTTTGGGCTTATCTAGTTCGTAATCATAGTCCCGATAACGGCCAAGTGTAAAGAAATATAAGCCGGTTCATAGCCCGACATAAAGAAATGTACGCTCAGCCTGAAAATTTAAAATACACGAAGTTTTCATTATCTGTGGGGCCCAAAAATATTATGTCTCGAGTAATATATTTACTCGAGACACATGTATTCTCTTTTGTGTACACAACATTTACCAATTTTTAGATATGATTTATTTTTCCAAACAATAAAGTCATTTGTTCATGAAGTGTTTATGATTCTTTCTTTGAAAAGTTATACTATCATAATTTTTTGATTGCCAATTAAGATCAACATTCATCACCAAAACCTCTTGATGTGTGTTTATTTAAGGATGTGTAAAATGGAATAGTTCAACATTTATTATACAATAAGATGTTTGATGTAGAGTCGCCTTGGGCGAGCTCTACTGCAACAAAGAAAACAAAACGAGGCGGATGCCGTAAAATTACCGCCCACACAATGCATCAGTGCACAAATATTTTGGTCATGACCACAACCTTTTTTATTCTTTTAAAATAAATATTTTATTTTAAATTATTTTTTAATATTCTATTTTCACTATTTATGGTGATTTTTGGTAGAAAATACCCTCCAAACTAATTTTATAGCCGGAGAGCAGTTTTGTCCACTCATAAAATTGGGATACCTACCATGTACTTGGTATAATATTTTCTGTATCTCTCTCTATTATTAGGTTTGATATTTTCTTATAATTTTTTAGTGTCGGAAATGATATCTTTCACTTCACTTTTTCAATCATTCTATGTCAAATTCTCTTTTACTCTTTTTCTCTAATATTTTAGAAAGTACAAAATTAATTGGCCGTGACAACCGTTTGTTTTTCATGCTAACATGGCGTGATGACCCGCAGTGTGTCGTAGCACCAAATCTCGCCCCTCGAATGCAGCCGGTCTTGATCAGGTCACGTTGGATGCCGTTACATGGTCGTTTTCAAGAAGCAAAAATGTTCACTTAGTGAAAATTAATGCCTTCAGATTTGTTGTCCTTGCCACTTTAGTCGTTGCTGTTGTCCCCATCTTGGAGAAAAAAAATAGAAAAGTATAAAGACCAAACTTGTAATACCCCGACTTCTTCTACCCTTTTTATTTGTTCTCGAAAGGAGGTCGTTTACGCATCTGAAAATTTTTTTAGCCTTTATTTCTTTTGTCGAGAGAAGTATTTCATTTTTTGGGTCTATAACAATTATTCTTTTCCTATCTCAATTTAGTTATTCCCAAGCCCAATCATTTTTGGAGAATCCAATATGAGACCAGCCGTAGATATGCTCAAATCTCCCATTCAAATCTTTTTCCATGGAGATATATATTCCAGGCCCGGCCCTGGGGGGGGTCGAGCAGTGCCCCCGCCCCGGGCCCCCAAAACGTTGGGGCCTCCAAAATCCAAATACATACATGAGTATATACATGCTACTGGGCCAGGTCCAAGCAAGAAACAAGAGCCCACAGCAGAGAGCCGCAAAGGCAGGCAGCGCTAAAGCCTAAATACAAGCTAATAAGCCTCACGTAAAATGATTATGGGGCCCCTCTTTTAGTTCCGCCCCGGGCCAATAAAAACTCAGGACCGGGCCTGATATATTCCATCGATTCCATATATTATATTATTCAATCAGTTTCCACAAAATCAGCCACTCCCTTTCAGTAAAGTAATTTTCGGCCATGTCCTGCGTTTATATACTATCACTACAAGTTTTCCCATAACTGCAAGTTACCACTTTCATTCAACTCCAAATCTAATGAGAAACCGAGAGATAGAGAGCGATGGTAACCTTCACACCAATTCATGAAATCAATCTCCCTAAATCGGATATCACTGGGCGACGGGCGACGGAGAATGGAGAGACGGAAGGCGAAAGCAGCGCGGCGAGGCTGCTGAACGACGTGCTGGAGGAAGGCGGCGGCGGCTCGGTGCTGGCAGCAGCGACCACGTCTGCCCGGCAGCACAATCTGCACCGTGACAGTAGCGACGAAGCTGTCAGCATACAGTGACAACAGCGGTGTGAGGAAGGCAGCGAAGGAGATGGAAGCGGCGACGGCGCTGCAATTTGGAGCGTGGGGCAGCGGCGACCGGAGAGACCAGGCTGGACGGAGGCGGGTGGCGGCGCTGTGCAGAAAAGAGGAAAATAGAGCAACGGCGGAGAGGCAGAGGTGCCCCGAATTGAGAGGAGAGTAGAGATTTCAATTTTGTAAGTCTCCTGATTTTGATAAGAGAGAGAGAGAGAGAGATTGTTGTTCCAAATTTTTGAGAAGGAGAATGATTTGAAGAAGAAGACAATAAAAGGGGCTCGCTGTTTTTTTTTCCAAAAGTGAGTTGACTCATTTTGATTTGGGCTGCTGTACCATCTTTTTGGGCTAATGTACTAATTTTTTTATTGTGGCCTAGAGTACATCAAATTAATAGTTAACGTCATGCACGCTTTTGAGGACGGAACGAAACACAAGTTAAAGCTTTAAACGAATAAGGTGGGCTTTCGAACTAAATACTTTCAAGAGCTTTAGTTTTAATATATTTATTCGAGCATCATTTTATGTGACGAAATTCCTTTTAACTGAGATTGCAACTATTATTAATTTTATTCGATGATGATGTGATTTATGTGTTTAAAGTGAAATGATTTAAGTGAAAGTGATGTTATGTGATATATGTGTTGATTTATCGAGTGATTTGTGATTTACTCGACTTGTTGATGTAATATGAGATGATGCTCGACCTTGACAGAGAAAAATGATTTATGCTTCAAATACGTTTTTGAGGAAAATAAAGTTTGCAAAGGGAATGTCATGCCATGCTTTTGTTTGAGGAATGCCTATCTGTTTGTTTAGCAAGGGAGTTGTCCCTACTAGACCTATTGAAATCGAATTCGGGTCTGACTAGGAAGTGAGTTCCTACTCAGGCTAGTGTACACCACGTAGATCGTGCGCTATCTCTTCGAGTTGGCCGGTCTAGTGACTTTGAATGTGGCCGCATTCCTTGTCATATATGTTGAGATTGTTGAGATGATGTTGTTGAGGTTGTTGAGATGATGATGTTGATGATTGCTTAGTGGGGAGTGAGTCCCTACTATGAGTTTAATCGAATTCGGGTCCTAGCAAGGGTGCATCCCTGCTCGGGCTAGTGTACACGATGAGGACTGTGAGTCATCGAACGGGTTGGTCGGTTTTCGTGCTCGTGGAAAGTGGCCCCCTTACACGGCACCCTAAAGAACAGATATGACAATTTCTTAAATAAATCAAGGAGAAATGGTTGTGTTTTGAAATGATGAGGAAAAAGGATTTGAGGATGAGTTGAGAATTTGTATTTGAGATATTTTTAGTGTCTCGGGCCTTTTCAAGTTAAAACCCCGAGGTCACTCATTGGTGGCATGATATAATTGTTTTTTTAAAATTGTTTTGACATTTGTCCACTGAGTGCATCAAGTACTCAGCCCTGCATGTGTTTTCTCTATGTGCAGATTGAGCTGTGACGAGCGCGGTGGGTGTTGAGCATAAAAGTGAAGAATGTCTATCAAATGTCTAGAATATGTTGTGTCTTCATACATAGCATTATTCTACTCTCGAAATGCTTCCGCTAAATATTGTTCCTTTTGAGTTCGTGTATTGTTGAGATATTTCATTTGGAGTTGTTGATTGTTGAAATGGTACTCTGATTTTATTCGAGTTATTTCCATTGATTCGAGCTATGGTGGAGTTGTGTTAATTTCCTCATTTCTTCCCCGCTTCTTTAACCCCCCCTAGTCGCGATCAACCGTGTTTTCTATCCTTAGAAAATGCGGGCGTGACAGAGTGGTATCAGAGCAAATTTTTCTTTCTGCTCTGGACCCGAGAGTCTTTTTCTGTCTTAGTCTAGACTTGTTTCGCTAGACTAAAATAATAATGATAATAATAATGATGATAATAATAGTTATGCATTGAAGGCTCAACATCCCGACTCGTCGCACTCAACCGAGAAAAAGGTAACATGTTTTTTTTAGAATGTTTTTATGAGAAAGTTTTGGAGAAAGGAAAATGAGAGAATTTTGAGAATGAAAGAGGTGAAATTTTTATAAGAACGAGGAAGTGAAATCTTTCTCGCGAGGGATTGATTTCAAATTGAGAATAGTATTTTCTGATGTTTAAGAAAAGAGCAAGTTTCGAAGAGAAATTATGAGTTTGATTTCAAGTTTGAGTTTTAAAGTGAGAAAGATAGTTCAAATTTTATTTTTAGATAAGTGAGTTTTATGAAGATGCTTTGTTCAGAGTCAAAACTTTTACTTTAAAATTGAAAGTAAGATTTGAAATTTTTGCGGAAAAGGGTGAGAGTTTGAATAAAACTTTTGTGTCAAAATTTTATGAATGTATATGTGAAGTGCATGAGTGTCTTGTTTAGAATGCAAATGTGATATGAGTTTATACTTGTTATTTGAAGTATGAATGACTTTGAATGTGATATTTGTTGATCTATGAGGTGGTGAAATGTGTTGTGAACTTAGAGTGCCTAAGACTAAGCAAGATGGAACGTGCGCGAACATTAGTTTTAAGTTGAGATAATCTACCACTTTCCCGAGTGACGAAAACGAACGAGAATCTGAAAGTTTGGGGTGAACCCCTAATTTGTCAAGGCACGACGAGGCAATGAGATCGAGATAGAGGATGGAGACCAATGGACAATGAAAATTTTCTATTCTTGGAATGGCGCGAAACGTTGGAGCAAGCTTGATGTGTGAACTATTTTACTATTTCCTACGTTTTTCCTGAACGACAAGAACAAAAAGAATACGAGGAAGATTTCAAGAAGTGGAAGATAGCAAAGGCGAAATGAAGTTCAAGCGCAAAAGATGGTGCAAGACAAGGAGGGATGATGCGAAGTGCGCGATTTAATTTAATATAGTCTAACCTCGCGTAATTTATTAAAAGTGGCAGCGATGTGACTTTCGACTACAATGTTAACTAAACAATATGAGGAAGGTGCTTGGAAATTGGAAGACAAGATGATGGAGAAATTCTATATTCGAAGGACGTAAGCAAATTTCGGGACGAAATTTTTGTTAAGATGAGTAGATTGTAATACCCCAACTTCTTCTACCCTTTTTATTTGTTCTCGAAAGGAGGTCGTTTACGCATCTGAAAATTTTTTTAGCCTTTATATCTTTTGTCGAGAGAAGTATTTCATTTTTTGGGTCTATAACAATTATTCTTTTCCTATCTCAATTTATTTATTCCCAAGCCCAATCATTTTTGGAGAATCCAATATGAGACTAACCGTAGATATGCTCAAATCTCCCATTCAAATCTTTTTCCATGGAGATATATATTCCATCGATTCCATATATTATATTATTCAATCAGTTTCCACAAAATCAGCCACTCCATTTCAGTTGAGTAATTTTCGGCCATGTCCTGCGTTTATATACTATCACTACAAGTCTTCCCATAACTGCAAGTTACAACTTTCATTCAACTCCAAATCCAATGAGAAACCGAGAGATAGAGAGCGATGGTAACCTTCACACCAATTCATGAAATCAATCTCCCTAAATCGGATATCACTGGGCGACGGGCGACGGAGAATGGAGAGACGGAAGGCGAAAGCAGCGCGGCGAGGCTGCTGAACGACGTGCTGGAGGAAGGCGGCGGCGGCTCGGTGCTGGCAGCAGCGACCACGTCTGCCCGGCAGCACAATCTGCACCGTGACAGTAGCGACGAAGCTGTCAGCATACAGTGACAACAGCGGTGTGAGGAAGGCAGCGAAGGAGATGGAAGCGGCGACGGCGCTGCAATTTGGAGCGTGGGGCAGCGGCGACCGGAGAGACCATGCTGGACGGAGGCGGGTGGCGGCGCTGTGCAGAAAAGAGGAAAATAGAGCAGCGGCGGAGAGGCAGAGGTGCCCCGAATTGAGAGGAGAGTAGAGATTTCAATTTTGTAAGTCTCCTGATTTTGATAAGAGAGAGAGAGAGATAGATTGTTGTTCCAGATTTTTGAGAAGGAGAATGATTTGAAGAAGAAGACAATAAAAGGGGCTCGCTGTTTTTTTTTTTTCCAAAAGTGAGTAGACTCATTTTGATTTGGGCTGCTGTACCATCTTTTTGGGCTAATGTACTAATTTTTTTATTGCGGCCTAGAGTACATCAAATTAATAGTTAACGTCATGCACGCTTTTGAGGACGGAACGAAACACAAGTTAAAGCTTTAAACGAATAAGGTGGGCTTTCGAACTAAATACTTTCAAGAGCTTTAGTTTTAATATTTTTATTCGAGCATCATTTTATGTGACGAAATTCCTTTTAACTGAGATTGCAACTATTATTAATTTTATTCGATGATGATGTGATTTATGTGCTTAAAGTGAAATGATTTAAGTGAAAGTGATGTTATGTGATATATGTGTTGATTTATCGAGTGATTTGTGATTTGCTCGACTTGTTGATGTAATATGAGATGATGCTCGACCTTGACAGAGAAAAATGATTTATGCTTCAAATACGTTTTTGAGGAAAATAAAGTTTGCAAAGGGAATGTCTTGCCATGCTTTTGTTTGAGGAATGCCTATCTGTTTGTTTAGCAATGGAGTTGTCCCTACTAGACCTATTGAAATCGAATTCGGGTCTGACTAGGAAGTGAGTTCCTACTCAGGCTAGTGTACACCACGTAGATCGTGCGCTATCTCTTCGAGTTGGCCGGTCTAGTGACTTTGAATGTGGCCGCATTCCTTGTCATGTATGTTGAGATTGTTGAGATGATGTTGTTGAGGTTGTTGAGATGATGATGTTGATGATTGCTTAGTGGGGAGTGAGTCCCTACTATGAGTTTAATCGAATTCGGGTCCTAGCAAGGGTGCGTCCCTGCTCGGGTTAGTGTACACGATGAGGACTGTGAGTCATCGAACGGGTTGGTCGGTTTTCGTGCTCGTGGAAAGTGGCCCCCTTACACGGCACCCTAAAGAACAGATATGACAGTTTCTTAAATAAATCAAGGAGAAATGGTTGTGTATTGAAATGATGAGGAAAAAGGATTTGAGGATGAGTTGAGAATTTGTGTTTGAGATATTTTTAGTGTCCCGGGCCTTTTCAAGTTAAAACCCCGAGGTCACTCATTGGTGGCATGATATAATTGTTTTTTTAAATTGTTTTGGCATTTGTCCACTGAGTGCATCAAGTACTCAGCCCTGCATGTGTTTTCTCTATGTGCAGATTGAGCTGTGACGAGCGCGGTGGGTGTTGAGCATAAAAGTGAAGAATGTCTATCAAATGTCTAGAATATGTTGTGTCTTCATACATAGCATTATTCTACTCTCGAAATGCTTCCGCTAAATATTGTTCCTTTTGAGTTCGTGTATTGTTGAGATATTTCATTTGGAGTTGTTGATTGTTGAAATGGTACTCTGATTTTATTCGAGTTATTTCCATTGATTCGAGCTATGGTGGAGTTGTGTTAATTTCCTCATTTCTTCCCCGCTTCTTTAGAAAATGCGGGGCGTGACAAAACTGACGTTGCTTACACATTTTTCACTTAGCAAAACATGCATATACTGCTTTTTCTTGTACTAATATTTATCCTCTTTTCACCTGAATCGAAATAGCTTTATTGGCCTTGTTCTAAATATAATTCTATATTTTTTTCCCGGCGCTTTCCCATTAAACAAGGAATGCGGGATTGATTTATTAAATTTTAGATAAAAAATTAATATATGATAGTAGTATCTATTGTTATACTCCCTCCGTCCGTGAAATATTGTCCACTTTTGCCATTTTAGTCCGTCCGTGAAAAGTTGTCCACTTTGTTTTTTTTCTTTCTATTTTTGGTAAATGGACCTCACTTTCCACCAACTCTTTATACTCACATCCTATTATAAAACTAATATATAAATACAGAACTTTCATTCTACTAACTTTTTCAACTCACTTTTCTTCACATTTCATAAAACCCGTGCCGAGTCAAACTTGAACAATATTTCATGGACGGAGGGAGTATCATATATATATTACATACTCATATATGCCTTCCAACCATGAGTTGTTTTTTTTTATGTTGAACTAGTACACGATGTGTGAGATGACATTTAAATTTTTATAGTATTATATGGTGTAATGAATGGTAATTTTTAAATATTTTAAATTGTTATTTGAGTAATATTAAGATAAATATAAAACAAATTAATAAAAAGATTAATATATATTGTTATTTTATTCATATGTTGTTTTTTATATTAGAGTAATATATATTGTTTTTTATATTTATGTCACTTTAAATATCTTACTTTTGAAAAAAATTAAAAGAAAAAAAAAGAGAAAAAGAAATAAGAACAAATCTAGCAGAATTGAGTGGAGTACCTTGCAAATATGTAAACTAGAAGAAAATATAGGTTTCGCAACCAACTTTTTAAAAAACATAAAATATATTTGAGAATATATTTTTCAGAGATTTGGATCATCGCTAGGGGCTCTTGCCTAACAATTCACATAAAATTTGAATAAATTTAAGTACTGTCGATGGAAAAATAGATTTGTGTATGTGTGTCTGCCACTGGATACTTTTGTTAGTTTACTTTCTTCCTCGGGCATAGACTCCTTATGTTAAAAAGATTCTAAATTCATTTTTTGCATATAAATATATAATTGATGTAAACATATAACGAACGTAGAATACTACACATACACCTAAGTAAAAATTGGACAATAATTATACAGGGAGTAACTCAAAAGGTTCTATAGAACTACCCTAACTGAAATTTTGGGATGGAATCGTCAATAATTGAAGCCCAAATCAAATTATACAGTCATCATTATGGCAATGTTGTTAGATTAATGAATGAACTGCACCAAATGGCCCTAACTTTTCGCTGTGTAATGGCAAATGCCCCTAACTTTTAAAAATCCCACCAGAGGGATCTAACAAAATATGTAATCACAAATCGTGTATTTTCGGACCATAATACCCTCAGGGCTTGGAAGGGCAAAACCGGCCTTTTGTATGGCCGCCACTACTGCATGGACTGTTGATGGGACCTGCGAAAAGATTTGATGTGACTGCAAAGCATGGTTCTTGTCCCCTATTATTTTCAAACCCTCGGACCTGCATTGTAATTTCCAATTTTGTAGCCATTTCGCCAAAACAATTAGGCGGTAGTTTCTCTTTCATTTTTCCCTCCAATCCGCTTTAACTGCATCATTTTCGTCTGCATAACTGTATCTCACCACAATTTTCTACTAATTCTTGGAAAACGCCGCTGCCTTTCACGCCATTTTCATCAATGCCTCCTAAACGGAGACGAAGTTCCGGCCGTAGTTCTTCAAGGGGCAAAAAGAAGCCGCCAACGCCATCTTCTGCGTCACCATCACCTCCGGCATCACCTGGATACGGTAGAAGGGGTCGACCGGAGATAATCGACGTAGACCCAGAAACGTGGAGCCTTCGCGATCCTCGGTTGGATTTCTTTGTTCCGGAAGACGAATATAGTAAGTTCAAATTTAAAATTCCAAGCAAGCGATTTTGACTGTGATTTAGGGCTCCGAAAATTGGTTGTTTTGTGAAATTGTTTTGATGTCGTCGCGTTTGGGAAATTAGGACTTTATATGTGAAATTGTTTGGTTTAAATTTGGAAGTTTTCTAATTCTATACAAACCCCCTAACAGGGGACCATGTCGGGATGTTTTCTGTCGCTTTTCATCACGGAGGGTCAATCTTCGAAATCAATGGACAGAAGAAGTATGTTGGGGGGCAATTGACATTCTTCGACTATTGCTGGATTAGCCAATTCGAGCTCTTAGATCTTTCCGCAATGGTGTTGCGGTTGGGGTACAATAGGAAAACCATCTGTGAGTTCTATTACGTTCATCCAATGTACAGTTATGGTTGTATGGGCGTGGACATAGGAGGTCCATTGCTGCCCATTACGGACGATCCACATCTGGTCCCTTTTCTCGAAGTCGCGGCTACTAGCACAAAGCTTGTTCACATTTATCTCGTGGAGCTAACAGAGGCGGCCGCCTTGCTCAAGAAGCGAAGGGAAGAAGCAGAGGAGCTTCTAAAATTTGTGAACGCTTGTAAAAAAACCACTGTGGTCATTGAAGAGCTTGACGAACCGGACCCAATTGTGCCGAAGAGTAAGAGTAAACTGAAAAGGAAGAAACATCAGCACGAGGAGCAGAGGAAACCATCGGCACCATTATTGATGCTTGAGTGGTACCCTAGGGATATCGAGTTTGAAGAGTATTTTACCAAAAGCTTAGAAGACAAACGTCACGAATGGAAGAGGGAAGAGGATGCATCAAGTAAGAATTTGATGGATGCATTTGCATCATGTAGTGCAGACCAAGCAGAAGCTGTTGTGGTGGAGGTTGAAGAGAATGAAGCAGTCGATGGAGTTATTGGACAAGGAGATGTCCATGAATGCGAAGATGGAGATGAGATTGAGGTAGAAGATGGAGATGAAGGTAGCAAAGGTGAACACGTTAAACAACATGAGGTTGAGGTTGAAGCAGTTATAGACCATGCAGAGGTTAGTACACCACTGTGGAATATGTTTGTGATTTATTGTTTATGTTTGGTATTCATATGTGATTCATCTTTTGGTCAGATTCTCCTGCATAAAGATGAAGCAATTGTAGACCCTGATAGCGTGGCAGAGGTTAGTGCACACCTTTTGTAATATAGTTGTGATTTATGCTTGTATGTATGGTGTTCATTTGTGATTTTATGTTAAATCAGATGGGGCAATCTATTCATAGTGAAGATGTTCAGCATGTTGACGATAGTGTGTACAACCCGACCCTGGATTTTTCTGCTGAACCGCAATGTCAACTGCAGGCGGAAGTTCCCATTATAGAGGAGATTCCGGATGAATTGCTAATGCCCGGACTTGAACGTGATGTGGAACAAGCTGGACAAGAAGTGCATGTTGGACCGGAAGTGCAAGCTGGACCCGAGGTACAAGGTATTCCGGAAGTACATGATGTTCCGGGAGTAGAACCTCAAGAGGAGGTATACATTCCATCGTTTGAGTACGTTCCGGATGGCTGCCATCTACATATCGAGGGACCGCCGACTGATGATGAAGATGATGAGATGGACCATTTTATCTCGTTGGCACACATGTGCCGAGATGAGCAGCTTTTAACCTCATATTACGAATCCATTTTCCAAGAACAGGCGAGACAGGAGCCAGAGAATGCAGACCAGCCGGGTCAAGGCGAGGCCCAGCCAGTTGAAGGCGAAAACCAGCCGGGTCAAGGCGAGGCCAGCCAGGTGGACGCGAAGACCAGCCGAGGTCAGGGGGGTCAGGGGATAAACGACGGAGGAAGTATTCGCCTTATGTGGACAAGAGGAACATGACAGACAACCCACTTTTCGAGGAAGAAGCTGTGGACGAGTTACAAGATGTTGATGACCTCGAGGATTTGGAGGGGTTTTTTCTTTTTTTGTTCTAAACTAGAACTTAGATTCCGTGTTTGTTCTAGACTTTTTTTTTGTTCCGGATTTGGGAGAGACGCATGACCTCATGCATCTCCTTTTAATGAGACGCATGAGGATTATGTGTCTTTCATAGAGACGCATGAGGGACATGCGTCTCTCATTTTTTTCAATTTTTTTTGAACGACGCATGACCGTCATGCGTCTTAGGGAGAGACGCATGAGGGTCATGCGTCTCTGATACATACACTGAGTAATGATTGCTATTTTTTGGAGAGAGATATTGTATGAATATTGTAATACGCAAGGTCTACAAGCCTAGTAAAATGATGATGTGATGTTTGTGTTGTTGGTTGAGATATTACATATACTCATTACGCACGATTTTGTGATGGCAGTGCTGAACAATGGGAGTCAGACCAAGGAAAACAGCTTCATCTATGTATTAATAATGCTACTAGCCTACTTTTCCACTTTCTCACTTTCCCACTTTTCACGCCACCTTTCCCACTTTTCACGCTACTATTTCCACTAGTTCCACTTTTCACACTAGCATGAATAATAATGCTACTGCAGTGTATGTATTAGAGACGCATGACCCTCATGCGTCTCTCCCTAAGACGCATGACGGTCATGCGTCGTTCAAAAAAAATTGAAAAAAATGAGAGACGCATGTCCCTCATGCGTCTCTATGAAAGACGCATAATCTTCATGTGTCTCATTAAAAGGAGACGCATGAGGGTCATGCGTCTCTCCCAAACCCGGAACAAAAAAAAAGTCTAGAACAAACACGAAATCTAAGTTCTAGTTTAGAACAAAAACAGAAAAACCCCGGATTTGGAGGGTTTGGAGGGTTTGAAGAAGAGCGGCATAAAGTTTACCCCGTTCAAGCTCGAGAGTAATGAGCTTCCGGTGTGGAAGCCGAGTGATGTTTTTAAGCATAGGGATTTCTTCTATGACGTGTTGAGACAGTACGCAATAATGACCAGAAGGCGGATGCACGTGAAAAGAAATGACGGCGACAAGCTTCGAGCCATTTGTAAAGGGCAAGGGTGTGAGTGGTATGTATACTTGAGGAAGCACGAAATACACAATGGTCATGATTACGTTGTGATGAATATGCAACGCGATCACGCGCACACATGCTCTCAAGTGTTGGATTCGAAGTGGCTGACGGCAAAGTGGCTAGGTGAGCGTTATATGGAGAAGATCAAAGTCAACCCTCACATTCCACTTGCAGCTATACGGCAGTGTGTCGATAAAGATTTTGGCCTGAAGATAGGTAGGATGAAGGCATATCGGGCCAGAGAGCACGCACTGGACGACATATTCGGCTCTGCGGCAACCCAATACAGAAACTTGTTCTACTACAAAGCCGAATTGGAGCGGACACACCCTGATTCCAGCATTCATATACATTATGAGAATACGAGGGATTCTGGCGCCGTGGGCCCGAGATTCCTGAGGTTCTACTGCTGCCTAGGACCATTGAAAAAGGGATGGATGCAATTATGTCGGCCAATTATCTTCTTCGAAGCTTGTTTCTTGCGAGGGATGTACAGAGGACAACTCATGACAGCAATGGGGATTGATCCCAACAATGGCTGGTGGCCGATTGCTTGGGCTGTGACTGAAGCCGAGAGTTATATCCAGTGGAAGTGGTTCGTGGAGTACTTGTCTGATGACCTAAACTTGCATGCAAATGGGCCACGATATGTGTTTATGTCTGACCAACAAAAGGTATGGTCGCTGTGATTTCAATATTACATAATGTACGTGATATGTAATTTTATTTTATCTGTGATTTGATCAATACATGATGTACTTGAACTGTGATTTTGTGATAATGTTTTGTTGTGTTGCATCAGGGGCTTGCAAAATTGATTGCTGAGGAATTCCCACAAAGCGAGCATCGCTTTTGTGTGCAGCACATATACAACAATTTCAAGAAGAGATTTGTTGGAGAAAATTTCAAAGAACGTTTGTGGGAGATTGCCTCGAGTACCACCATCGAACATTATGTGGACAAGATGGATGCTTTGCAGACAGAGTATCCCCAAGCACATCAGTGGCTTTCTGGAGTTGCTCCCAAAGAAAACTGGGTTAAGGCATTTTTCTCTCCACACACTTGTTGTGATGTGCTCCTGAACAACATTTGTGAGACATTCAATTCGAAGATTACATTGGCTCGAGAGAAAGCAATTATCAGCATGTTGGGGGAGATTCGAATAAGTCAAATGGAAAGAATTCAGATCAGAGGCCAGTGGATCAAAAGTTACGATCACGCGGTCCCTCCTGTTATCAAGGAGATTGTTGACAAGTGGTACGCGAGGGCGTCATCGTGGAGGGCTACATGGAACGGACAGTCTTCGTACCAAGTAACTGGGCCGTCTGGCCAATATGTAGTCAACATGCGTGATTTCACATGCTCCTGCAGATTGTGGCAGCTAACCGGAATCCCATGCACGCATGCTATCACAACAATCAACAAGAATGGCGGCGACGTGACGCGATTCGTCTCTCGATATTATTTGAAGTCCACAATGATCATGCTGTACGAGAATGTCCTTTACCCCATCAATGGGGTGGACAATTGGCCCAAGTCTACTTGTGCTGGTGCGTTGGAACTGGTGCCCCCGCGGACAAAGCGACAGCATGGTAGGCCGAAGAAACGGAGACGTGAGGAGCCCCAGATTCTTCTTCATGCGGACGGAGGTGAGTCATTGCGTCGCACCTTCGTGATGAAATGTCGTCGATGCGGTCAAGAAGGTCATAATAGGAGGACATGCAGCAATGATCCTCGGACAGATGCCCGTTCTCAGGTTGGGGAGACTTCGCAGCCCAACGGGTCGCGTGAACGTGGTGAGAGTACTTTGCCAGAATCGTCAAATAGTTGCCGAGAGGTAATATGCAATAAACATATATTCTCTAATTGTACACAGTGCTTTCTCGTATGTACTTACTATGCTGTTAAGTGTTGCAGCCTAATGTTTCGAATCCGGGACCAAGCACTCGGACCAGGACTCAGCCTCAGAGATGCGGCCGCCGCGGTGATCAAGATTGACGGGCTTTACTTAATCTTAAAACTTTGTGTTTGTTTGGGATGAGTGAACAATTTACAGTGGCAGTGTTGATATGATGTGTATGGTAACTACGAGTTTGTATATTTTGGTGGCAGTCATGATATGATATGTATGTTATGTATGTTACAGACTAGTTTGTAACAAATTACTCTAGTATTTTGGTAGAAATGATATCATGACATATTTCGGTGGTATTTGATAAGAGTACTTCGTCGGTTTGTATCCATTTTTTACATAGTATGTGATTGTGATTTCAATCATAGTTGGGTAACTTCATTCGTGATTTCAGGCATAAAGAAAATAATCATCATCAGACATTTGTGATTTCGGTCATATTTTACTAACCTCAGTTGTGATTTCAGTCATAGTTGAGTAAGAGTAACCTCATTCGTAATTTCAGGCATAGATTAAAACAAAGCTTTGCAAAGCGTAATCAATCCACAGCAGAAGATAACGACGGAGTGAACACGACATAGCTATGTTATAACAGTAGAAAAATTACAGTACGTAAGAACAAGATAGTGATTTTTAACCGTCGGAGAGTTTTTGCCGTTTTACCAATTGTTAGCGCCAAATCGTCACACTCTTCAGTTTTCATGCCCAGTTGTAACTTCAAGGTTTCAACCTCCTCAGTTTTCATGCACAATTTCTCCTGCAGAACACCTCCAAGTACCGATTTGGCTCGAACTTCATATTCGAATTGGTCTCGCTCAAGTTTCACTCTCTGAAAGTAACTGTCTTGACTTGGGGATAGACTCGCATCAACCCATCGAAAAAACTTGCAATCATCTTCCTGCATAATACTTCCTCATTAATCTTTATGCCAAGAAAATTAATGGAAAAAGGACCAAAATACATGGTTTTAACCTTCCATATTGGGCAGCGATAGTAACGTCTACCCGGGTTAGCAGCCGTCCTAGATGTCACAAGCTCAGCATCAAGATCGTGATTACATTTCACAATTTCGGGACGAGGCCAATTCCAATTGAAGCTTGAGCCGAAAGATTGAGAAGAAGAAGAAGACATTGCAACACGACCTGAATTCAATTTGACAATATAAAATTCAAATCAGCAATGCAAGAATTCAACACGGCCTGAATTCAATTTCGTCGAAAAGATAGCACATAGCACATAGCACAAAAACTAAAATTTCCGCCCAACTGTAAACTTCAACCAAGAACAGCAAAATTTTCCACATGCCCCGACTGTAACCCTACAACCATTAAATTCGACCAAGAATTGCAAATTAGTTTTTCAGATGCTAACCCTACAACAAAAAAATCAACCACCAATTGCAAAATAAAATTCCAGCTGAAATCGCTTAAACCCTTGTGGATACCTTAAATTCAGCGAAATCCAGATGAAAACCCGTAATTTCCAGATGCCGAACAGATGCCGAACCAAATATAATCGCCTATTATGTTAGAGAGGGAAATATGAAAGACGAAAATGAAACGGATAGGGAGGGAAATGAGAAAGAAAATAGGAGAATGGAATTATGACGACTATACTGTTTGAAAAGACAGCCCCTGCACATGCAGACTATGTGCGGGCATAGGGAGCAGGTGTAGTACGTAAAAGGTCTAAATTGCCCTTCAGCCCATTTGGGCATTTTCGTCCGAAAATGGCAAAATATACACGTTTTGTGATTACATATTTTGTTAGATCCCTCTGGTGGGATTTTTAAAAGTTAGGGGCCTCTGCCGTTACACAACGAAAAGTTAGGGCCATTTGGTGCAGTTCACTCTAGATTAATTAAAACTAAAGTCCCAAAATGGTCCCTAACATTTGACGTTTTTTTATTTTGGTCCAAAACATTATCTTTTGAATTATTCGGTCCCTCACATTTGAAATCAGACCACATTTAGTCCTAAATTGACGGAATGGTTAAAATGTAACGGTCAATGCAATTTAAATCAATTTTGACTAGATTAAAATTTATAACTATATTTTATTAAGGGCTAATACCTAATTAACCTAATTAACCTAAAACTTAAAAATGCAAAATGTAAAATAAGTTAAAATATAAAACCTGCAAATAAAAAATAAAATAAAAATGTTCGACTAAAATGCGAAGTGACGCAGATTCCCTATATAGCAAAAATCCCTCATTCACCCGCCCCTCCGGTAAGAGCTGCCGCCTCCCCCGGTGCAACCAGCTCTCCCCTCAAGTCAAGCATCGCGCCTTCACCCCGACTAGGAAGACACCATCATTCACGCCCACTCGCGCTTCGTCAACAAATGGGCCACCATTGTCCCCTCCTCTCCGGCCGCACCGGCAACGCAATAAAAAAACCACTGCAATTCTACCCTCAAGCGCAAGTGCTCCTCTTTCACCGAAGACGACAACTCCTCCCTTGAAGAGATCTGTCACCTGCCGACTCCACCTCTGCCACTTATTTCGCCCTTCCCAGTCCCTCCACCTGCGGTTCTACCCACACCAGCTCTCTGCTCACCGATCCGCCCACGAGGCTTAGTCTCTCGCTCCCCGAGATCGACTCTGTTACTCACAACACTGACTCACAACTCATTCCCCAAAAATTCAACCTAATTCTATACAATTGCTGCCACCGCAGCCAATTCAACCGATGCAACGACAAGCGGGGGTCAATTTTGTACCCTTCAGTGCGGAATCGATATGAGTGATGCATGAGATAATTCGAGCAGAGGTAAGGAATTACATGGTTGGATTGGAGAAGTAGCGACGACGAATTGAACACCAGGATATGCAGCATCATAAATTGATACGAACATGGTGAGCAGATCGAGCTCGACACCCTTCCGCTTCTGCTTCTCGACGCACTTGGCCAGCAGTGTCGAGTCCTCTTTATCCCGGGCCAACATCTTCTCGAGATGGGATTTGGCGTGGTCTTGTGCCGGATGGCCTAGATGAAGCCCAGAAGAAGAGCAGGGAGCAGAGGGAACCAAATCAGGAGCGGCGGCAAAGGTGGGGGCGGGCAACGGCGGCGGAGGAGAGTGGTGGAGTGGAAGGGGAAGAAGAGGGTGTCGAGAGAGGATATAAGAGAGTGTTTGGAGAGAGAGTCCAAATTTGTTTTTAAAATAAGAAAAATATTAATTATTCTAATTTAAATCTCTACCTTAGTCAAAATTGTTTAAACTGCCGTTGACCGTCATCTTTAAAAGGCACCGTCCAAAAAGGACTTAATATGGTCCGATTTCAAATGTGAGGGACCGAATAATTCAAAAGATAATGTTTTGGACCAAAATCAAAAAACCGTCAAATGTTAGGGATCATTTTGGGATTTTAGTCATTAATTAATGAACCCTCTTTACTGCAGGGGTGGAAAAAAGAGGATGAAAACTGATCACAATTATTGTGTAAAATAAAGATATATATATTTTTTCTTTTATACAGAGTTGCTTCCTAGAAGGAAACAACAGCATAAGAGATACTGTTACAAAATTACATTCAATGGAATCCAATGAAACAGTCAATTAGCAATTTGTACATTTCACGCTTTAATATTGTGTTTTATTTCAAAAGTGCATACCGTTACAAGTATTTAAAATCTCAAAAGTGCATATATAATTGTAGTAGTACATATATAAAATCCAATCCAAAAGTTACCATTTTCACACTCTTCTTAAAACTAAATCATTTTCATGTCCCAAAAGTATTACGTGAATGATTTTGAAAAATCTTGAATAACTCATATCACTACAAAGAAATCTTTGAAGAACATTTTTTAGACAATTAATTAAGAATGCAATTGTGTGTTTTTAACTACACCAGTGCTTTCAAAAAAGCATGTTCAATCTTAGTAGGTTATTAATTATAATAAGCTAATTTAGCAGGTAATTGATTATAGTTGAGCATTATAATTACTATTATTAGATCGTAGTAATTCATTAACAAATCCATTTAAAAAACAAGTTTTGCTTACATCGTTAGCCTTTTTCATTCAGTGGGTGATATAATCAACCGATATATAAACACAAGTTTCTAAATCTCGTTTATTAAATTCTCCAATAGCTACCATTAAAATTAACAATAAGCCATATGTATCGGCAACAAAAAATCCTATTACTTAATTGAAAAGATAAACCCAACCCCTAAAGGGGAGCCAAGCTCAACTTTTAATCCTAACTAGTATCACGCTCGTGCGATGCACAGATCATTTTAATTTCTTCATATTTATTTCATTATGCGAAATAAAATTTGTGAAATGGTAAACAAAAGAATATTCGACATCCTCTTACTTTGGATTATACTTTTTCAATCAAAATAACCCCACATGGCCACAAGAGTGTGTTTAAATGCTAAATTTTCTTTAAAATGTCAATACGATCACATTAAAATTTCAACACTTATTTGTGTCGACATTTAAATATTAGACTTAAAATTAAAAAGTATTTTAATTCTGTGAAAATATGAATTAACCGTTTAGTTATAACTGCAGGAGCAAGTTTACGTTGCAATAATTTAAGATTGCACTGGTGAGACACTTCTTAGTCGAGCGTCATTTCATTGCAATATAGTGACCCTATACACTAAAAACTCAAACCTTGAAACCTAAATCATAAACCCTTAACTTTAAAATATACTCATCATGACCAACAAATGAGCCAAATATCAATAAAATTCTCCCTCCGCCCCAGTTCAATTTTACTTTGTTGATCACTTATTCTATCTTGCGGGTTTTAGATCTTTATTCGATTTCTTACAATGGGTCAGCCTACTTGATAATCCTTACTGATAGTAGAGGTTTTTTTTACCTGAATCTTGGCTGTAAATCTGATTATATGCTCATATCAAGAAAGTGCAATTTTAATTAAAAAAAAACATGATGCGATTATTTTTTTAAAAAAAATTGTGCAAATCTATACATATATAAAAGAGTTTTTCATGGTTAATTCACATTAATGGTGTTTTAGTATTTAATTGTATATATGTTTTTAATAATATGGTACTCTATCTGTTATAGAAATGTAAAAACTTTTCAATGAAATGTGATATATATAA
Organism: Salvia splendens; assembly: GCF_004379255.2. NCBI lineage: Eukaryota > Viridiplantae > Streptophyta > Magnoliopsida > Lamiales > Lamiaceae > Salvia > Salvia splendens. The sequence continues at coordinate 28,796,613 of NC_056037.1, read as the reverse complement.
TTCAAAATCTATTTACTTGTATAATTTTAGTTGTCTAATAAAAATGTGTGGTTTGTGATTCGTAGTTCTCATTTTATTCAATTAATCCACAACTTTAAAAATGATCTTTTATTTATATTATTTGCATGAACATTAATTTATTTTTATATTAATTAAAATTTTAAAAATTTAAGTAATATCTATATGGCATAAAAATAACATCAATAAGTGATTTATCAATCAAACATAATAAAATTCTAATTAATTCTTATTATTAGTTGACTTTGTTTAATTATAAAAATAATTATCATTTAAATCATAATTTCTTAATTACTCCTTGGTTCATCTCATAAGTTATAAAAGTAGGTAACTTTTATAAATTTCTCAATCCCATTATATGTTTCACCAATTTGTTGTGATAAAATTTTATATTTAATTTATTATTTCACTATAATATTATACACGCATTTGTTAGTGTATTGGATTTGCATATTAATAATTTTACATACTATTTTTTAAATCTTTATAAATGGATATTAAAAAATACAATGGGGAACATACATATGAGATTGATTTGTGCTCCAAATTCCAAAACAACGATTGATCAATTAATCAACATTACACAAACTCACTAGAAAAACAAAATCCACACATTAATAAATAACCAAGACTCAAAATCATGATATCCAAATTTTCAGCCCTCCACCACCAAGTCAGCTTCTGCGGAGTGGAGATCGGTGTCATCATCTTCTCCCTGGCTGAGAAGGTCGTCACCTTCGGCCACCCCTAATGTCGATCCCATCATCGATCGCAACCTCACCAGCTGCCTCATCTGATCTGTCTTTTTGCGTGTCTGAGGTAATTCTTCTCAAGGAAGAGATGAAACCTGCAAAGATCCTTTTCTACGGGGCTTCATCGGATGACCCAATCAAGATTATAGTCCCTTTTATGGACAAGTGTTTAACAGGCCCACCACATTCCAAAACTAATTAATTAAGAGCCACTACTCCCACTAAAATAAAAGATCCACCGTTCCACTTCCAATTGTAATCAATAGCCACTACTCCAAATAACACTCCTATAATCCACTTCCGTCAATTATTACATGAATTAAAAACTGTTTTATTTTCTGAATTTAATAAATTATTCATAATGGAATTTTTGTTAAATAACAAATTAAATTAACTCACAAATAATACAACTCTGTCACTATCATTATTTGGCAATAATCCTAAAATTAAATAAAGTATGTATATCAATTATTAAAAGTTTAAAACTATTATAAAAATAAAACATCATTAACATAACAAAGCGTTCTTGATTCTGTTTTCTATTCTACGACCCTCAGATTCTATGATTATTGAAATTCCAGAGCTATCTCCTACTTCCATGTGTACATGACAATTCTTCCATTACAAAAATATCCTACTCAAACATGGAAATTACATATATAGTATATTAATGATCAAATATTATTTTTTTGTGTACCACTTAATATAAGTGTAACGTGTACATATATATAAAAATAATAAATTGTACGAAGATGAAGAATATATTGTGCATGTTTCGAGTTAGGATGCCAATATTTTCAGCCCTCTTACTGATAAAACATTGAGATAAAATTTCCGAATCATACACAAATAGTATAATAGTAGAAAAATGAACAATAAATGAAATGAAAATTACAATGAATGCAATTAAGACAAATCGAACTATAAGGCAAGTCGAGAAAAGCCTTCTATCAGCAAGAAAAATTACGTCGCATCTAGTGCTCTCGGATTAATGTATTGTTCACAGATATAAAACGAATTCCTCCTAGTGTGTTGAAGCATCTCCAACCCGCTAGACACCGACAAACTTGATAAAGCTCCAAAAATCGAGTATGCTTTTGTTGTTATGTAATTCATCTACGATTCTATGTATTTTATAGCCATAAAACAAAGATATGAGAGGTCATAAAATTAATACACCATAAACCACAAAACGATGGTAATGGAATGGGAGTTACAAAAGAGGTGAAGAGGCAAAGACTTCCCATGACCCACTGACGTCCCATGTTTAAATTTTTTGTCTTAATTAATTTCTTTGAACACTTTTGTTAGATGCCCAACAATATTCAAGAAATTCAAGAAAAATTATAGAGGAACACTTCACACGTATGTCAAATTAAATTAATCAAAACCATATTTTTAATAGTATTGCTAAATAGATTCTTTTTATTTACTATAGTAAAAAAGATTTGTTTCATATTGATCTATATAAAAACCTTTTCATTTCTTTAATTAATAATAATAATAATAATAAAAACAAATAAATATATAAAAATAAAAATAACTTTGAGAAACGACGATTGCTTCCCAGTCTCTTCAAAATCCCTTCCCATAAAAATAAAACTTTTCACATTCATAATTTTATTAAAAATCTATAATGTCTTACAACCTTCAAAAAAAACTTTTCATTTCACAAAGTTAAATGCTTATTCCATAAATACCCCTAAAACTCTAATTGTTATTCTATAAATACCCCCAAAACTCCCCCTTTATATATGTATAGATTGGAAACTATGCAAATAAATTAAATCCCTTAAGGAGGTAGAATATGACTCAAACAAAATAACTGAATTAAATTCAAAACCAGTAGAAAACAACTAGTAAAAGATAAACTTCTACTGCAAATTTTTATCTTTATCGCAAGAGGGCAAACACACGTTTCATACTCCATATATGATGAAGATCCCTAGAAAACAGCCCTTAACAATTAACAACCCTAACATAACAATAACTTTGTCTGTTTACCTTTTTAATTATTTAAAAAAGAATTAAAAAGAAGCACAAAAAAGGAAATATATAGTACACCAATTTATTTAGTAATTTGTATTCACTTTGGTGGTGGTTGATGATGCAATATGTTAGTTCTGCATTCTCCACTATCAAGAAGAAGTGGGGCCGCTAATTAGCAAAGGTTTAAGGTTGCTAATCAATGTCTTAAAACGCGTTGACTGAAAACACGATGTGTAATTTTACATAGTTGGAAAATTTAATTAGTTCTATCCACAAGTCTTGAATTTGTGTGTAAAATGATACCTGACTTTCTGATTTTTCTTTTAAGTTTTTGACTTAATTATGCCTACAAATTAAAGCCGCATGTTGTGCCTTAATTGAGACAATTTTTTCTTCGTGAATATACGTGAAAACATGGATGATTGACACAAAGGCAAGAATATATACGTATCTCTCTCTAATAGCCTAATGCAAAAAATATATATAGATTGTTCATCTATAATGTACAATAATACTAATAATATTCGAGTGATGTGAATACTAATAATATTACCTTCGAGAATATTCGAGTGATGTGATTTTGTCTCTTCAAGAAGAATGGGCTTTAATCATTGATCTCCACTTTCATTATTTTTTTCTTTCCTATATCGAAATATAATGATAACAATGGCACATAATTAATGAGGATTCAACTAGTAGCATCAAATACAATTAGGAAACAAATTTGGCAAGTGAATCAAAAGAAGTGACACTCAATTTTACTCCCTCCACCCCCAATTAATTAGTACATTTTTACTTAACACAGATTTAAAAAATATAGTAGAAAGTGCATGGAAAAAATTAATGGAATGTGGATCATACATTTATATATTACACCGTATAATAAAATATGAGTAAAATGAGTTAGTGGAATATGAAGTCCGTTACCAAAAGTAGTACATTCTCCGTTTCCTCATAGTTAAGGTGGAACTTTTCGGTACGAAGTTTAAGAAATATAGTAGGTATTTAATGTGTTCAGTAGATAGATAAAAGTAGGCGAGAAAAAAAGTATAGATAATAGAGTAGAAAGTGAATAAAGTAGACGAATAATGTTACAGATAGTAAAGTAAGAGTGAGAAATAGTGTTTGTTATTACTATATATTAAAATGACTCAACTATGAGGGAACTTCCCAAAATGAAAAAATGATTCAACTATGAGGGAACGTAGGGAGTAAAAAGTAAAGATGCCAATTAGTTAGAGCATCCACAACCGTGCTCTTGCCAGCGGCACGGTTGTGGGCCCGGGCGGTACTATTCATGCATGCTCTCTGGCAAGAGCACAACACCCACAACTGTGCTCTTCCGCAAGGACGAGCACAATTAATTTAAAATTCAATTAAACAATAACATTTCCATAATATTAAAATTCATTTAAAAACCACAATAAATATTACAAATGACAAATAAAATTAAACATTACATAATTAAAATCCTAAAAATTAAAAATTACATAATTAAAATCCTAAAAATTAAAAAAACCACTACTCGTTGCCGAATTTCGCCCACATGTGGTTGATTAGGTCTTCTTGTAGTTGATTGTGGATTCGAGTATCGCGCATTGTGTGTCTTGTCTCGATCCTCTGGCCAACCGTCGTATGCTCGCCTCGGCGTGGGGGAGACCTCACTGTTGAGCTTCCGGCTTCGTCCCCGTCGTAGAAGCTAGCCGCCCTCGGCCCTTCGTCGGCTATAATCATGTTGTGTAATATAATACACGTGAACATGATGTCGGCGATATTATTCACGTACCACAGCCGAGCCGGGGCCTTCACAATGTTGAATCGAGCTTGAAGGACCCCGAAGGCTCTTTCGACGTCCTTCCGCGCTGACTCTTGACGCTGCGCAAAAAGAACCCGTCTCGGGTCGTGCGGGTTGTGGAGCGTCTTCACGAACGTCGACCACCTTGGGTAGATACCATCGGCGAGATAGTAACCCATGCGGTATGTATTTCCGTTGATGGTGAAGTCGATCGCCGGTGCTACACCATTCATCACATCATTGAAGAGTGGTGAAGAATAGAGCACGTTCAAGTCGTTGTTGGATCCGGCAACGCCGAAATATGCATGCCAAATCCATAGGCGATAGTCGGCGACCGCCTCAAGGATAAGTGTTGGGCCGCCGCCTTTGTGACCGCTTAAGTGTTGCCCCCTCCAAGCAGTCGGGCAATTCTTCCACCTCCAATGCATGCAGTCAATGCTGCCAAGCATTCCGGGAAAGCCATGGACTGATTCGTGAAGACGAAGCAACCGTTGGCAATCATCGGTGGTGGGTGCCCGAAGGAATTCATCCCCAAAAGCAGAACGAACGCCCTCGCAAAAATTCTTTAAACAAAGGATTCCAGTGGACTCACCGATATGCAAATACTCGTCGAAGATGTCGGCCGTTTGCCCAGTAGCGAGTTGTCGGATGGCACACGTACACTTCTGCAACGCCGTGATACTTTGCCGGCCGGCTGCATCTACACCTGTTTGAAAGTATTCAACACGTGCGGACAATGTGTTGACAATTCGCATGAACAAGCGCTTTGACATGCGAAACGGCGCCTGAAGTAATCTGCCGGAAACCGCGGACGGTCAGCAAAGTAGTCGGCAACGAGCCTTTCGTGGGCTCCCTCCCGGTCACGATGGATGTAGCGGCGATTTGATCTAGTGCGTTGAGGAGGATGAGCGGGGGTATTCGCCGCGACATATGCTTCGTAAGCGGCACGATGTTGTTCGTAGTATTCTTGTTCTTCGCGCTCCGCTTCCGCCATGAGATGAGTGAAATCCATTTGATGTTTTGAGTGAAGGTTGAATGTGTTGATAGTTTGTATAAGAATTATGAATGAGAGATGAATGAGAGATGAATTGATGTGATAAATGAGTGATGAATGTGTGTATTTATAGATGATTCTGGGAAAAAAAATAAAAAAAATAAAAAAAAATTCAGAAAAAACGGGAAAAAAACGGCCATATTTTTGGGATTTGGAAAATATTTTTTAGCATTATTTATAATTAAATACCGATTTTTTTAAAAATAAAAAATAAAAAATGTTTAAACACAACGGCTATGCCGTTGACGAATGGGAGCGCGCCACGTGTGCGTCCGCTGGCACGGACGTGCTCGATACATCGAGCAGCGCCATGCCAGCGGCGCGAGCGCAGAGGCAGCGGATGGCGTCCGTGCCAGCGGCACGGACGGTGGTGGCGACGGACGCCACCGCTGCGCATGCTCTTAGGGACATACAATTAGTGCCAATTAATGGGGACGGAGTGAGTACTATAATTTGATAACACAATCCTCAATAAATTTCGTGAATTACATTTTTTCGCATGTATAATTACTCTCTATTTATTTCTAGTCATTTTCAATTCTTTCGGTTTTAAGGTTAAGGATTTTAAACCAGAATTTGGTAAATTTTTTAATATGCGAGAAGGGTTGAGACGACTTATAATTTATGTGAGAATTTTGTTTAAACAAGAATTTGGTAATTCAGTCATATTCCTCATATATTTTAGGAGTGTCTCCGTCTAAATCAGTTATTTCCTATTTTAACAAAATTTTTTTTTATATATCACACTTAATTTTCTATATCATTTTATTTGTTTTTATTTTAATTTATACTTTATTCTTTGTTATATCCATTGAATATTTTAGACACCACTTTCCTAAATTTGATAGCAAAAAAAGGCTTTACTTACGATAAGATAAGATTCATAATCTTAATTAAATTGATTGATTCTTTTCCACAAATATGTAAAGATTTCAGGATAAGATTGGTTTATGTCCATTAAACTCTTGGGATAGCTTATGTAGCTCAATTAGTAGAAATTAGTAATACTATAATATAGTTAATTCTTCTTCTTTATTTTGTTGGTTCAAGTTAGAAACTGAAAAGCATTAAAACCGAGAGAGGGCATTGAAGTCATATAAACGACATTGGATTCTTCAAATTAAGAGGCTCAATTATGCAAGTGCTTGTCCTTTTTAATAACCATTCTGGGCCCACCCATGAGGGGTTTTGTTTTGAGGTTGGGTCAAAAATTACGAAATTTTGAACTACTCCTATTTAATTAATTTTTTACCATCAAAATCATTTAAACTTTTACTCATGCATTCTCACGCACACACATGCCAATGCCCTGTTTGGTATATCCATGAAGAAAAGAGAGTGGATTATAGGTTATAGAGTTTACACACATAAAATAGAAAAAATTTCTTTTATTTTTTCTTCTTTTATCTTATACTTTACCAATTTCTTATTAAAACATATATATGTCCACAAGTTAGAAAATGTACAAATATTAATATAAATGCAATCCAAAGAAAAAAAAAACAAAAATTGTGACAAAAGGAAGTTAGCTGGCTCAGCACACAAGAATTTATCTCAAAATCTTTCTCCTTTTGTTTGTCAAGGTAAAAACAGATTCATCCCAAAAAGCTATTGTATTTGTACATTATTACTACTATAATCAAAGCCTAACCAAACTAATCTGCTACCAAACAAACTACAAGAAAAAAAAACCTGAAAAAAAATTAAAACCCAGAATTAAAAAAAAGCCTTAAAATCCAAACTCAATTGGCTCTGCCAGCGTGGCACATGAAAATCGATTCGAGCTCCGGCGGATTGAAGAACTCCCTGGGCCCGCTGAAATGGCAGGTGGAGACGGGGCGGCGCTTCCTCGGCGGGCGCGGGCACGGCAGCTTCTCCGGTATTCTCGACTCACGCGCCGTCGGTGTCGCGCTTCCTTCGTCGTCGTCGCCGTCGTCTCGGGGCTTTGTGGAGATGGGCTTTAATGGAGCCCTAATTGCAAATTCGATTTGGAATCCCATGTGGAAAAATTGTTGAGCTCAGGATTTGATTTTTTTTAGGGGGGAAAGGAGTTGTTTTTGGGGAAATTGAAGAATAAGCTAAAAGAGAAAAGGGTTTTGTTTTTTGCTCTTTGATTTGTGTTTGAGAAGATTTGTTTGAAGAGGAGTGAGCGGCAAAATTGGAGAAGAGAGTGCGTGATTTGTGAGAGGGATTTTATAGAGAGAGAAAGAGAGAGAGGGAGGAAATAGTAAAACCTAATAAAATGTCTGAAATATTTTGGGGTGTGGATATTTTGGCGCCATTTTGGTGTTTTGGAGAGCAACGGCTCTTCTTCCCGCCATGCTCGTTTCCGGATTTGCCCCTGTGATGTGTTTTATTTACTTGATTGGCGCCTGTCTCGGTTTTTCTTTGAAACGCCGTCGTTTTGGTAAGTGTTGGTGGTTATGGGCTTTTGGCCCCGGGTAATTCTTTATGACTGATGGGCTTGGTGAAGGGCCTTCTTTTGTATACTGTTTATTTTTTAAAAACTTCAAATATTTATTACTCCATCCGTCCTATAATAAGAGTTCTGTTTTACCATTTCTGACTGTCACACAATAAGAATTTTATTTCACTTTTACCATTTCCACCAACTTATTCAACTCACATTTTATTACAAAACTAAATATATATATAATAGGATCCACATTCCACTAACTTATTCAATCCACATTTTTTTACATTTTTTAAAACTCATGCTTAAACTAAACAGAACTCCTATAATGGATGGGGCAGAGGAAGTTTTTTTCTATTATTAAGAAATGGCAACAAAAATTTGCCTCATTTTCTTAATAGATACTAGCACTAGTAAGATTTATAAATACTAAATAGAAAGGAAGGGTGTATGTCAACAAGAAGCAGTCCATCAAAATTTGGAGGCTCCAAGTCCAAACAACTTTCACATAAAACTATGTGCCAAATCCATTTGCAAATTTGACTACATATAATAACACAAAATAAATTTGAACATATTACACGTACTCACTCAATCTTTAAGGTAACAAGACAGGTAGTTAGGGCTGGGAATTTTCGACACGACACGATAATCTGACACGAATCAGCACCAAATTATTGGGTTGGGGTCAAGTCTTATTGGATCCGTGTCCTTATCGGGTTGACCCATTAAGAACCTGATAATTTCGGGTTGGGTTGGGTTCGGGTCGGATGCGGGTCGGATACGGGTAACCCATTAAGAAATAATATTATTATTTTTATTATTATTTAAAAAAATATATATTACTTTAATTTTTTAATTTCTTATAAATTAGGTTTAAATAGTATAAAATGAATTTTAATTGTGTAAAGTAGGTTTAAAATTAAGGTTTAATCGTGTAATATTAGGTTTTAATCGTGTAATATCAGGTTCGGGTTATTATCGTGTCGTGTCAACCCATATTATATCGTGTCGATAACGGGTTCGTGTCGGGTGCGGGTCGTGTTCGGATTTGAAGGTAGCAGGTCGGATTCGTGTTCGGATTTACAGTTTCCTTAACAGGTAGGGTTCAGGTTAGGCCTTACTGGGTTGGGTCATTATCAGGTTGACCCGATAACGACCCAATCCGCACGATTTGCCAGCCCTACATGTAGTAGGAGTACTATATAGCAAGGTAGTCCTACCTGATAAATTGATTATGTGGAAAAACAATTAATTAATAATGAGTGAGAAACAGCCTATAAAATCTAATAAGTTTAAACATTTATACATTTTGTTTAACTTGTTGCATTAAGTTATTGACACCATATTGCTGTGGAACAAGACCACCTTTGCTTCTAATTGCACCATTTTTATCAGTCACCTTTTCTTATGAAGAACACTTATTCGTGGATTTTATATAAGATAAAATTAAATTTTTATTACTAAAATTATTTTGCAAAATAGAACCTACAATAACATATGAGCCTACTTGGCATTAGTGGACTCTATTCTACGAACCTAAGCCCACTTTATTATGTCGTGGCCCATGTAGGCTCCACCCTACATTTACTTCAATACATTCTTCATTTTATTTGTTGAAAATGATGTTATTGTTGTTGGCCACTAATTATAAATACATTCTTTCTAAATAGTTACTCACCTGATTTCTACACCCCCTCCCATTACAAATGAAACATTGTCCTATTAAAAATGAAACATTTCTAAAAATAGAAATACTTCTCTCTTTACTTTTTCTTCTCTCTTAATAACTCTCTCTTCACTAACTTACAAAACAATATTACATAAAATCTCATGCCGAAAACTAAATGTTTCATATTTAATGGGACGGAGGGAGTATTATCTTTTCAAAAGCCATATCTTTTAATCTTAAAAAACATTTGTAGACATTTATTAATTAAGTAGATTTACATAAATTTGACCCTACCTTGACTATGGTAAAATAGCACAACGGAATTAAGATATGAAGAAATTTGTGAATCCGCGCAACCTGGATGCACGATGACGCCCACTCGTCGGCTTGTGAGTAGTGAGTACGCATAGTCTCACTCCTTTACCGCTCACTTTGAAAAAAAATGTTTGCCATAAGATTTGAAAAAAATTGTTTACCACATCAATTGCATTTTGATAATTTTTTGTGCTACAATACAAATTTTAAATCTTAACACGAAATATAATTCTAATAATTTGTGCATTTTACAACACCAGTTAAAGTTAGTGAATTTAAACATGAATCATTATATAAATTGTCAATTATACTAATTCTCGATGCACATATTTTTTTTATAACCACACCAGTTTTAATTTCATCCAATTACAATCCATATTATAATCCATACTAAATGAAAAAATAGTATGGTTATAAACCAAAAGATGAGTAAAGGTAATATTATGACATGCAATTACTTTTTATTTTAGGAACTGATTTAATAATGCATAGTTAATTATATATACCAAAAAGTATTAAAAGGACATAAGAATAGGTTGGCATTTATCCACGTCAGGGGCCGGCAGAGGATGCCAAATTATTTTTGTTTGGTCGGTTTTTTGATTATTTTGTACAAAACCCGACTTACGATCTTATATTTATTAGGCCAAATCATTTCATTAAATTTTTGAGTGTATTGTGGAAAATTTATGCCAAAAGTTTTAGTCTGAAAAATGATTGATGATTTTTAGGACAACTTTTAAAAGTTATGAAAAATATCAATTTTTTATGAAAATTCATGATTTTTTTTGACCAATTTTCTTTAAATTCCTATACATCCTCAACATAAGCATTCATTTGTTATTTAATTATTTTTGAAATATAAATTTCAATAGAAACTAAATCACACTACATATTTTATTTTGAAGAGTAATGATTCGAGAATTTCCCGTAAATTGTTTTAAACGTATTTAAATAACAGATGAACCTAGGCATGAATCACACATTTTGTATCCCCCAACTGAAAATTAGGAGAATAAAATAAAATAAAATAAAATAAAATAAAATAAAGACGGTCCATTTTTGTAAGAGCATCTCCTATGGCGCCCCTCCGGTAGGACGTCCGGTCGGACACCGGGAAGGGCGACGGGACGTCCGCCGTTGGGAGGTCGGAGGTCGGATACGGACGTCCCGTGAGGACGTCGGGTGTCCTCGGACGTCCCGGCGACGGGCGGGCGGACGTCCGCCACTGTGGCTTCAACTCGGACGTCCGGTCGGACGTCCCGTTTTTATTATTATTTTTTTTTGTTTTGAAACTCTATATATACGGCTCGTTGAATTTTATTTCATTCGCACCACTTGCGTTAATAACAAGTTTCTCTCTCTACATCTATAATTTCAAGTATATCGAAGAGGTTTGGACTCGGAGGGGTTGACGTGATAATGTATGAATTTTTTTTTATTAGTGTGTAATTTTTTTTTCGAATCATGTATGTTTTTTCCGATAAAGTTGTTAATTTTTCCCGTTCGTATTCTCGGTCAAATTTTATTTCCGTAAACGTAAATTGTTTTATTTGTGAATTTATGATTTTTTTTATTGCGGGATGTCCTAGTGGGAAGGGCGATGGGAAGGGCGGATATGCATGAGATGTCCTAGTGATGTGGCAGTGGGGTGGGATGTCCTAGTGACGTGACAGGAGGTGTTTTTGGGATGTCCTAGTGGATGTCCGAGTGGGATGTCCGCCCACTGGAGATGCTCTAATAAATCAAAGTTATGGAAAAAATAGACATTTTCCTTACTGATGTGTACACATTATGGCATGCGCGACCATGCCTACTTAATTTTCTATTAATATTTCAACAAAAGGTTGTGATGATATGATTTTAATTTTAAATAATAAAGTTTCAAATTGCAAATTATTAAAATAATAGAACAACCCTGTAATATTTACTAAAAAGTTTTGTGATTGATTGTTTTGTTACCTGTTTTCGTACAAATCATTGATGAGCTACGCAAACAAAACTTGACTTATTTAATCGAACTTATACTAGCATTTATTAGACCTTATATTATTATGGTAGAATTTTAAGTTTGTAGCAACACAATCGAATAATCAATCTGACACAGAACTAAGCTGGTCAAAATTTGTACACTATTTTATCACTTTAATTAAAGCTTATTTAAGGTTTCAGGCTTAAAAGTAGGGCAGCCTAAAGTCTGATGAGTAATGTAAAAAATCATGGATTAAATATGCCCGGTCAATGGATTTTGACCAAATAATAAATGTGACGAGACATTTAATTTTGTGAAATTAAATGACATAGCGTCGATCTACATTTTACGTAGGTAAATGTAGTATATTCACTTTCTCAAATCCGATTTCCGGTGAGTGAGAAATAGTGGATTAAAGTTGGGCATAATTAGCTTTTAATTAAAGCTTGGAGATGGAGCTTAGGGAATAATTAACTAGTGTTAATTATCCCACATTGGAGGATTAACACATCTTTAATGTGTATAAATTAAGTGACTTTATGTTACTTAATAATTATAGTGGACCAAGATGGGTGAAAGAGCCCACACGCGCGCACACGCGCGCGCCGCCGCCGCCCGCCCGCCCGAGCCCGAGCCCGTGCCCGTGCCCGTGCCCGTGCTCGTGGTCGCGGGCGCGGGCCGCGGGCCTCGGGCCTCGGGCCCGGGCCCGAGCCCGAGCCCGATCTCGATCTCGATCTCGGACTTGGATCTTGGCAATTGGCAATTGGTCTTTGGGCTTGGTGCTTGGCCCAAACTATTCTTTTTGGACCACCGCCGAGTCAGCAATCCAAGTGGCTTGACACGTCGTCAAGCGAGGCACAGTCACGGTTGCCACGTGAGAAATCCACACGCTCCACACACGGATGGCACACTCCTGCCACACGTCTGTAACCGACGTCGGTTACGAATTGCCATGATGACAGCCATCATGGCTGTTGACCCCCTGCAGTGGACTGAGCCTATAAATAGGCCAGCCATTCCATGCATCACTACACAATTCAAAAAGCATTCTGCATCATAAGCTCTCTCCCTCTCCCTGCATAGTTTTTCTGTCGAAGCTCTGCCCTCTCCTCCATCCAGTTCGCCGGAGCTCTGTTGATTGCGGTGCTGCATCAATAGAGACGTAGCCGTTTTACCTTTGGGGACGACACGCCAAACCGAAGAGCACTACCGGGGCGTATCTCGTCTTGCGGGAAGAGGCCTCCTCGACTCGGCTAATCACACTGGTTTAGTAGTTTCGATTATACGTTGTATTTTTAAGTTCAGTTCTTCCTTTCCTTTCTTTTGGGTTGTATTACGCCCGGTAGTTATCTTTGTAATCCCAGAAACCAACAAGTAAAACTATGAAGTTATGCTCTAATAGTCAGTTGTCTTTTTATAGTATTTATTTTAGAATTCTAATTTTATAAAATACTACTATGATTTAAAATGTATAGTATGCTATGCAATCCAGCATTCGAGTATGCGACATAAAAGAACTACTTAAATTCATTAAATTGCAACTTATAAAAAGTATTATAACTACGGAAATAAAATGGAGAGCCCAAAGAGCTGCTGATCTTGCCAATGTCATTATAGTATTAAGTGATTAATTAAGTACTACTTTCACCGTCCACGAAAAATAGTCTCATTTTACCATTTCGGAATGTCCATAAAAAATAATCTCATTTATAAAAATGGAATGTTTATTTCTCATACTTTTCTCACTTTTTCTCCTCTCTCTCACACTTTATCCACTTTTTTCGTCTCTTCTTTTACTTAACCAATTTTTCATTAAAACTCGTGCCGTCCACAAATGGAACTATTTTTCGTTGACGGAGGGATTGCATACTATGCAAAACCATTAATGATTCATTATAAAAATCATTGAGAAGGGGGCAAAGCACGCCAATCTGACCACACATTGTTCCTGCCTCTTGATTTCATTAAAAAGTAAGATTCCTTTACACTTCATTTGACGTGTCTATCTAATTTAAAACTCTTAACCATCATCATCCCTAGAATATAACCTTTGGCTTCGTCTGAAATTAGCTGGACTAACCATGTGTTATTAAATCTTAAATAAAATAACCTTCTCCTCAAATCATAAGGCAAAATTACTTGATCTCCAAATATATTGTAATGTCCTATCTATCTTCCTTTAATTACGTAAAAAAAACTGTCTAATATTGTATAATTTTTACTTGACACTGATCCCTAAAATCATGAATTTTGGCCAAATTTTGATATTTTCCACTAATTTTGAAATTGATCTAAAATATCACAAACTTTACATTTTATTTGTTATTTCCCAACTCAGCCCATATAAAATCTTCAGCAAAAAACTTATTCTATACGGGCAACTATGAAATGTTTATGATATTTTAGACCACTTTTTAAGTTCGTAGCAAGTAAGATAAAAAGACATGTAGAAAATCATGTTGATTTAGTAGTGCCAAGTAGGATAAAAATGCACGTAAGTTGGTCGGATATAGTTTTATTGACTTGCCATGAGAAATAACAAATAAAATAGTACTCCCTCTGTTCCATGGTAATAGAGTCATTTTGTCATTTTGGTACGTCCCATAGTAATAGAGTCATTTCCCTTTTTAATAAAAGTCAACACATTTCTCCATACCTACTTTACTCTCTCTTACTTTATTCTCTATTCATCTCTCTACCTTTTTCATTTTCCACTTTATTCCCCATTTACTTAACTCACCTAACACAATTTTCTTAATCTCTGTGCCGAAAAGAAACGTCTCCATTACTATGGAACGGATGGAGTACAAAATTTTTGATATTTTAGACTAATTTTAAAGTTAATGGGATACTAAATTTTGAACAAAGTTAGCGGTTTTAAGAGCATCCGCAACGCGGTGCCGTCGCCGTTCCTATGCCGTTCCGGAGGAACGGTTTCGCGGCGGCACGCGTTGCAGCGTGCGTTCCGTCGCCATTCCGTGCCGCCACCGTTCCCATGCCGTGCCGCGTTTCGTTCCTCCGGAACGCGGAACGAAACGTTCCGCCACGCGCCGAGGCGACGTGGCGGACTCCCATTCGACGCGTGAAGCCCACTCGCTGCCCCGCGAGTGGGCTTCGTCCCGATGACGCAATAATTCATTTTTTTTTAAAAAAAATTCGAATTTAATAAAAAAAAAAATTTTTTTTTTTATTAACGGTAATGAGACCGTTAATTTTATAGCCGTTTTTTTTTTTAATTTATTTATTTACTCTATAAATACTCCTATTTCATACTCATTTCAATCACAAACACACATCTATTTCTCTCTATTTCCACCCCAATTTTCATCTCAAATCAACTCTATTTTCCTTCTCCCAAATTTAATCAAACTAATGGATCCTTATGAACAAATGCGTCAAATATTGGAACAATCACTTGAAGAAGATCGACGACGGGAGGCGGAAGAAGCCGCTCCGCCCCAACGTCGCTCCCGTACGTACATCCATCGTAACCGGGAGGAAGCCGCCGTAAGGTTAGTACGCGACTACTTCTGCGATATACGTACTTCCGTCGCCGTTTCCGCATGGGGAAACCGTTATTTCTCCACATCGCGAATACTTTGGCAGCCCGGGAAGAGTTCTTCCAGGAAGGGTTCGACGCGGTCGGACGTCCCAGCCACACGACGCTGCAGAAATGTACTGCAGCAATCCGCCAGCTTGCGACTGGACAAACGGCCGACATGTTCGACGAATACCTCCACATCGGAGATAGCACTGGGCGAATGTGCTTGCTCAAATTCTGCAAAGGCATCCGGGCAGCCTTCACCGACGAATTTCTCCGGAGGCCAAGCACGGCCGATTGTCAGTTCCTTCTCGACCTTCACGAAACAGTGCACGGATTCCCAGGGATGCTCGGCAGCGTCGATTGCATGCACTGGCAATGGAAGAATTGCCCGGTGGCGTGGAAGGGGTCCTACACGAGCGGCCACAAAGGTACCCACCCAACCGTTATACTCGAGGCTGTTGCCGACTACCGCCTTTGGATCTGGCACGCGTACTTCGGGGTCCCCGGGTCGAACAACGACGTAAACGTGCTCAACCAGTCCGACCTCTTGACCGAAGTTTTGGATGGTAAAGCGCCGGCCATCAACTTCGTCGCCAACAATCGGCTTTATAAAATGGGGTACTATCTCGCCGATGGCATCTACCCGAAGTGGCCTACCTTCGTGAAGACGTGCAGTGGGTCTGCGAACCCAAAGCAGGCTCTTTTTGCGCAGAAGCAGGAGGCTGCTCGCAAGGATGTGGAGAGGGCGTTCGGGGTTCTCCAAGCGCGCTTCAACATCATCAAAGCCCCGGCTCGTACGTGGTTCATGGAGAACATGGTCGACATCATGTATACGTGCATAATCTTGCACAACATGATTGTCCAAGACGAAGGACCCGAGGCGGGAAATTGGTTCGACCCCGAATCCCCCGGAAGCTCAACCGCAAGTAGTCCGCCTCGAAGTGGAGCGCATCCGTCTATACAAGAACGGTTATCTATTCGTGCAAGGACACGCGACTCTAGCGCCCACACCCAACTCCAACATGATCTAATTGAGCACATTTGGGCAAACTTTGGCGGATGAAATTATTAAAATTGTGTACTTTTATTTTTTTATGATTTTAATTGTGTGCTTTTTATTTTTTTAAGTTTAAGTTGTAACTTTGTTTTAATGTTGTGTGTTTTTTAATAAAATGTGTTTGTTTTTTTAATTGAATTGAGTTGAAATTAAAAAAAAATGAAATTGAATGAATAGTAATTTAAGGAACGGTTAAGGAACGGTTAAGGAACGAGGGTTGCAGGTTCCGTTCCTTAGTTAAGGAATGGAGTAAAAAAGTACAGTGGGGCCCTCAAATAGTGGTTTAAGGAACGGTTTAGGAACGGTATAGGAACAGCGTTGTGGATGGCCTAAGGACTAGTTTCCCTATTTTTACAGTCATTCTCCCAAAATCACAAGGGAATTATTTGATCTTGAAACTGAAGGAAAATTGGGCAGCGTTTTGTGAATATATGTCCAAAAAACTGAATGAAATATTGTCCCACAATGATAATAGTAATCAGAACATGGCCTTTTGTTATTGTTTCCAGCATCAGCATCAGCAATAAGTGAGCATCCAAAATAATTGATCCTATTTTAGAATGAGTAATTTCAATTTTTTTTTCATCAAACCAACTTGGGAGTGAAAGATCACACTCACTAGGACCATTGTCACTCTCTAGCCAACTAAAATAGTAGTAATAGCAAAGGTGAAGTGGCATTTTTTGTCACCTTTTGCAACTTTACATAAGGCTTAAATCTACATATACAATGCATGATCATTTCTTTAAAACACCTCTCTTTATAGTACCCTTTTTTGAGAAAATAACTAGCACATATATTTTGAGCTCCGATCGCAGTTAACTTGTGTCATCGGAGATGGCAACCGATGCAGATATCGTAATTCGACTACCGGTGTGTGAAGCAGTAAGTTGTTCTTCATCTCTAATACCGAATGTTTAACGTGATCTTGGAATTTAATAGTAGTATGTTCTATTTCAAAATATTGCCTATACGTGAAGTAAAGCTATGATCATGTTCATGTTCATAGAAGAGAATTGATCATTACTTTTTCATTGTTCAGCATGAATTTACTATGCCATGATCCTTCATGACACTACCGTTATATGAAATTAAAGTTCTTGAATCATATCTATGTGGTTCTTCTGATGTTAAAATCTTCGCAAAACATCGGTTTCTTGGTTGATTATAAGTATGTTTGGTAGGGAAGAACTCATCTATGTTCGGAATTCTATGACATTTTTTGTTATAGAATTCCAAAGATATATTAGTCAGCTAATCCTTAAAGAAGAGAAAAGTAACTCAGAAACATAGGTGTATAGTTTCAAAAAATTTCAAGCAAGATCTCAATCAGGAGACCTTGTGTTCAACTAGTGGTTCACTTTGTTTTTACGACTTAATTAGAATTATAGTATGATATCTTACAGTTACAGTTGTGCTAGAGCTCTGAAACTCTCGGATCACACACACCAGATCAATAGGATGAAACTATAAACACGATATATTTATCAAGAATTTGTGAGTGTGTATAAACTAAAGTGGTCTTAAAATAACTTCCTTGTCAAATCAAAATTTTTTAAATGGACTAAAACAGTCTAAAAATTACCTCCGAATTTTTTAAATTCATATTTTCTGAAATGAACTAGAAAGGCCTTAAAACGGCCCGTGTTGAAATCAGAAAATTTTAAAACTCAATCCCATCCTTTAATTTTTTGATCTAGTGATTGAAATTTGATCTTTAGTTATGCAATAAAGAATTGGTGGCTTTATAACTTTACCTGGCTAGTGTGATCAATTGATAACTAAATTTTTATACATAACTAAAGCTTAAGTCTGAACTATTAAATGAAAAATGGATGGATCAGACTTTGTTTTTTAACTTTCTGATTTTAAAAAGACTAAAGGCCCATTTTGGTCCTTAACATATTGTGATTTTTTTATTTTGGTCCAAAACATTATCTTTTGAATTATTCGGTCTCTCACAAATAAAAATGGGTCACATTTGATCCATTTTAGACCGTTCCGTCAAAAATTTGACGGAAACCTAAACCCAAACCTCCCTCACCACCTCCGCCACGGCGTCCACCTTCCATCATCCCTCAGCCTCACCCCCTCCTTACATCATCTCCCTCACCACCTCCGCCACGGCGTCCACCTTCCTCGCCTCGCTAAACTCAGCAATCAATCCCCCGTAGACGCCTTCCGGTGTTGCCGCAACCACGATTTGAGAGGAGGAGGTGGAACTGCGGCGGGGGAGGTAGCCGTAGCGGAGGGTGCCTGGACGACGGCGAGGGCGAGGGGGAGGTGGTCGATGGAGGGGTCGAGGGTGAGGGAGAGAGAGAGGAGGCAAGACGACGAATTGACCGATTTTGAAAGAGTCAGAAATAGGTAATTGTAGGTGCCGCAATCGGGGGTGTATCCGATCGATTTCATCTCAGGCAAAATTAGCGGCGACGACGCCTTCCGGTGTTGCCGCAACCACGATTTGAGAGGAGGAGGTGGAACTGCGGCTGGGGGAGGCAGCCGTAGCGGAGGGTGCCTGGACGACGGCGAGGGCGAGCCGCAGCGGCAGAACACCAGGAGTCGGAAGCCGGCATGTTTCCGTCAAATTTTTGAAATTTCGTCCAAATTTGGAATTTCCGTCAAATTTTCGACTGAACCGTCCAAAATAGACCAAATGTGACCCGTTTTTATTTGTGAGGGACCTAATTCAAAAGATAATGTTTTGGACAAAAATAAAAAAAATTGCAATATGTTAAGGACCTAAATGGGCCTTTAGTCTTTTAAAAACAAGGAGGTCATTTTTAGATCATTTTAGTTTATATTAGAGTTAACACAATCGTTTTATTAATTCAATGTAAATGTAATTTATGGGAATAAGGTCATTCCATAGCCGTTTTAGGTCAAGACATGTGTATAATTGGGTCATTTTGTAGCCATTTTAGATCAGATTTAAATAATTTCATATATCAGACAGTGCAGATCATTCAAAAGGAAAACATTGCTGCCAATTTAAAATGATCATTTTACTATTGGAATGAATCAAAACACCCCCATCCACGGCACATCAGAAATTTTTAAACTCTATCTGATCCTTCCACTACTATTCTCATTAAATTTCTTAAGAATTTAAATTATGTAATTTTAAGATTTTTAATCCAGTAATCATTAAATTTTAAGTTATTTATTTTACAAATAATAAAATATAAAATAGGAGAATTTTAGAGAGAGAACTCCTACATAGTTTAGGGGAATTTTAGAAAGAGAACTCCAAGTTTAGTCCCTAAACTATGTAATAATAGACATAAATTGGGCCGTATGTTGATCTATTGGTAAAGTAGTTAATGTTGAGGTTAAATAATTCAGAATTGATTCTACTGTAATAATTTTTTGATTATGATTGGGATTTTGATCTCTAGTCATGTAGTAAGATTTAAGACTCTTAAAATGTGTAGGACCAAATAGGTTTTCTTACAAATGTACAAGATTAATTTTGGACTATAAGCACGATTGACCATGAAACTTTCAAAAAGTAAGGTTTTTCACACCAACATTCAAATTAGCAATTAATATTACGAACTTTACCTGAGTTTGGTATTTCCCACCGGCGTAAACATTTTGGCAAATTACATCATGATGCGGATTTTTTATTTTAATTTCTCAACAACAACTTCAGAACTTCATGTTTTTCAATCTTTTAAGATAGTTTTTCTTGAAGCACATCATCCAAAATTTTTCTTAAATCCATCAATATAGCCAAAGTTTATTAATTGGGGGAGATAACAAACTCGGGTAAAATTTGTGATACGTATTATTTACCAATTTAAAAGTTCGTGAGAAAACACTAATTTTTTGAAAATTCTATGATAGTAAAGGTCAATATCTCGATTAGTAAATATGAATTAAAACATATTACTTCATTTATGACTAAAAACTAACGAACCTAATATATAAGACCAATTTTTTTAGCAGTACAAAACTATTAGATTTTAGTCATATGTATTAGAGTGCAATAGAGTGAAATAAAACTAAGACCACAATATCGATTGAATCCAAATATGGATGGCTTGCATCTATGAAAAACGCGTGTCGTTATAAGCTTATAGCTGTATCAAAATAATCATCAAAAGGTTATAATTTATCCATTCTTAATTTAAAGAATCACGATATATTAGAAAATCTCTTATAATTAATGAAGTAAATCTATCCTCAATATTTCTCTTTTTGAAACACTGATATATATCCCTAAACAGTAGAACTTTTCTATCTCTGCTTCATTATTGTTTCTAAAATCACTTCGTCAACACGGACATAGAAATTAATTAATCATAATACTGATAAAAGTTAATCACAATAATGTAAAAATAGATATACACAAAATATAAGTATATACCATAGGTTTTCTATGTTAGTATACTGATTCGTATATTAGACAATAATCATGAGATGTAGTCTAAGATTAAGAGTTATGAGATTCAATATCATGAACCAAACATAATACATATTTAATCCTAAGATATACATGTAAACCGAATAATGCATGTATTTTATTAGTTTATTTATTGAAGTTTTCTTTGCTTAGATTTAATGGACAAGTGTACCATTTCTCATTAAAAATTAAAAAAAATAATTTATTAAATATCACGTCACATGTGTAAATTATTGGATTACAGTATCTAATGAATAAGATTGGTTTTACGGTTTTACTAAAAAAAACTCCATGAAAGATCACCATCATATATGTGTGTATAGTTAGTATATAAAAATCGATGAGATATTGACCCCTAATATCATGAAACTTTCAAAAAGTTAGGTTTTTTCTCACTAATTTTAAAATGATAAATAATATCACGAACTTTACCCGATTTTGTTATTTCACACTATCGAAAAAGTTATGGCAAATAATATCATGATACGATTTTTTTTTCCTAATTTCTTGATAACAACTTCGAGAGCTTCAAGTTCTTCAATATTTAAGAATAGTTTTTCTTGAAGTACACCCTCCAAAATTCGGCTTCAATCCATGAAAATAACCAGAATTTTTTCGTAAGTGGAAAATAACAAACTTATGTAAAGTTCGTGGAAAAAACCCAACTTTTTTAAAGTTCCATGATATTATGGGCCAATATCCCAAAATCGATTAATAAAGGTAACTTAGCCAGGCAAGCGAGATATACTTTTGATAGGTATTCATATCATAGTTTACATAATTTAAGTCAACCGTGAGAGTAAATGTTGTGTTGCTCCTTTTAACATACTAGAACTTTCTATTTTATCATGTAAGTCTTTTATTCACATTTTTGACAAATAGCTATGCCTATTGTTATCCAACATGGCAGAGAGTGGAGCAACTTGAAAATGTTGTAGATACTATTGTCAAGATTTCTATGAGTGAAGTCCCCCAAGAAAACCAGAATCAAGATGACAAACACAATGAACTTCCTATGGTTAAGGGTGAGAATTTTTTAAAATCACCCGTGACTAGTGAGGTTCATTCCGAAGCAAATGGTGTTGCACCCGATGCCAGTAAGGTCGTTGAGCCCGCAGAAGAAAGCCAACAGAATGTCGAAGTATCAAACAACAAGGATGGTGACGAAGACAGAGGTGTGGTACGAGAAGAAAAATGCAGCATGGTTTCATCAGTAGCCGTTGCCCCAGAAATGAAGGCGGGAGATATAATAGATGCTTGTCATATAGATGATGCAGCGGGGGTGACTCAACTATCTAAAGAGACAAGCAACGACCATCATGGCTCGTATGATTCCTCCACCGCTGAAAATGTTGCCCTTCCAAAGGAGATATTACTGGAATCTAGTCTCGTGAGCAAAGAAACTGAGCCTCGTACACCTTGCATCTCACAAAGTGAGAAGCTGAATCTCCAATCAGAGTCAACAGATGACAAATTTACAAATGGAAAGCCAACAAAAGAGGATTTGTCGTCTAATCTCACATTATATCCGGAGCCAATAGAAAATGAGAGAAGTGTTGAATATGATTTCAACACAACTGCAGAGAAAGCAAGCCATGAAGATATTTCACCTCAAGAAACGATCACACCACTCGATACTTCTAATGGCGACAAGTTAATGAGCAAGAGTGAGTTAAACACACCATTCTCTAAAGAAGAAGATACGGTCGCACAGAAAGGTGACAAGTCTGTGACAGCGTCAGAAGACCATGGAGTTACCTCAAAGAAGACTTTGAGTGAGAGCCATGGAGATGTCGAATGTCAGTCTCAAACCTTGGAAGATGTTGCTACAGGTCTTAACGACTTAAAGCGTGTTGAGAAGTTTGAGGAGAGCTCACCTGTCCAAGTTGAAGACGCACAGATAGAACGTGATGATCATTTTGAAGAAGAAAGTGAGAGGCTGCCATTGACAGAAGTATCAACCGAGGGGCCAGCTGAAAACGTTGCCCTAGAAGCCACGGATAATGTGAAAGACAGGGAAGACCTCAAAGAAGTTGAAGTTTCTGAGAATGAGCATAAGGGAGATCTTGCAGAATCTTTTCATGCATCCCCTGAAAATATTGAAGTGTCTGATTTGAGCCAAGAAGACAGCGTAAAAGCTACTCCAGAGGAGCAAAGCAGAAATGTAATTCCACATGGAGACACAATTAAGGCAAACAAAGCAACAATAAATGCAGATGATCGACATGAAGAACGTCTTGAGGTATGGATAACACTCCTATGAAGAACTTAGTTTGTTGCTTTTCCTTTAATCACACTCAGTATATTAACCTTTCATCTTGTTGCAGGTTTTTCCAACAATTATTTTAAGTTCCCACGAAGGAGTAATCATGAATGCGGTTCTACAAGAAGATACGAAAGTCCATACGTATGGAAAAGTAGTTGAGGAGGTTGACAATCACAAGGAAGTTCTTGAGGTACAAGATGAGACATTATGAGCTGAAATATACGGCTTCACTCTGTTAAAACTACATGATTAATCTTTCAATTCACGAACTTGACAGTTTTTGTTCTTTCTTCAGAACACAGATCAAACATCAAAAGACGGCCTTGATACTTTAGTTGATCGACCAGTGGAATTGGCCAAAAATGAAGACGCATCTGCCAAAGAAACCCAACGGAGTACTGAAGAATCCAACAACACTGACAAATATGGCGATATAGATGCAGTACCAGAGGTGTGCTGTGCGGATTCGTCAGTTGCAATCTCAGAAATAAAAGTGAGAGATACACTTGTTGATCCTGATATGGACGATGCGAAGGTGGTGACTCGGATATCTAAAGACACAAGTAGCGATCATCATGGCATAAACGATTCCTTCACTGAAGATGTTGCGCTTACAGATGAGATTTTAAAGAAAACTGAGTCTCATACGCCTTGCATCTCTGAAGGTTCTGAAGATAAGGAGTCAAATATCCTAGTGACAATAACAGACAACAAATCTGTGGATGAGAAACCAACAGAAGAGGATATTTCATGTAATCTCACAGATGAAGTCTCTAAGGAAGGGGAATCTGACCTCAATAAGATGATCGCGGAACAGGAGGAACTGGAAAATAATAGAAGTGTTGAAAATATTACATCTGGAGAAACAATCAAAACACTTGAGACTTCTAATAGTGACGAACTACGGAGCAAGAATGAAGAAGAAACGATCGTACAGAAAAGCAATGAGCCTGCGACAACTTCAGTAGATTATGGAGTTCCCTCAGATAATACTTCGAGTGAGAGTCACGCAGGCGTAGAATGCCAGGATAAAACCTTGGAAGATGCTGCTACAAGTCATAGTGACATAAAGGTTACAGAAAAGTCTAAGGAGATATCAGTTACCCCAGTCGAAGACTCACAAATAGATCATAATGAGCATTTGGAAGAGGAGGGGCTGCCATTGACAGAAGCGTCAACATGGGGCACCAATGACAACGTCTCAAAAGACACATGTGAAGCCAAAGAACAGGATGAAGACCACGAAGAAGCAACATTTTCTGAAAGCGAGCAAAGTACAAAATGTACCTTGGTGACAGAAGGTGCACAAATAGAAAATACTGCAGAATCCTTGAATGTGCCCCATGAAAATATTAGAGTTTCTAATATTAGCCAAGAAAACAACATTGAATTTCTTCCAGATGAACAAAGCACTAATGCACACCGGCATGGAAACAAAATTAAGGCAGAGGAAGCAACAATTGATGCAGCTGAGGGGCAGAAGAACGGTCGTGAGGTATGTATAACAAACACTCCTACTAAGAACTCGGTTGATTCTTTTCCTCTAATCATGATGTGAATCAAATTTACATTGTTATTCTCATAACTTTACATGATTTATATAGTTTGATGCTTGCAAAAGTGTGTTTTATGGTGTAGGAAGAGGAGTAAATGGTGAGACAAAGAAGGAAGCTCGGAGGGTGAAAATCTGTGCAGAAAGCTCTCAAAAGTGGCCACCCGGCCGGGTCAATTTAATGCCTAATAATTCAACCCGGCCGGGTGATTTTCGCGAGGCATGAGAAATCCAGGAGGGGTCGAATTTATGTCACCCGGCCGGGTTAATTTTATGCCCAAAAATTCAACCCGGCCGGGCTGATGAGCGAACTGCAAATTAGCAGTTTATACTGCAGTTTCGTTTTTTCGAGGGGAAAAAGGCGGAGAAGTGACGTGAGGGAGGAAGAAAGAGGTGTCAGGGACGAAAAAGAAAAGGTAGAGGAGAGAAGAAAAAAGCTGAGAAGAAAGGGACGTGTGAGGGAGCATTGATTATTCAACAAATTGTTAGAATTAAGAAAAAGGAGAAGTGCCGATTTGTGCTGGGGGAATTATTAAAACAATTTATCAACAATATTCTTCAAGCTTACTTCATGAATCATAGGGTTCTTCTTCCATTGTCAATTGCTCCTAGTTTAACTTCTAGTATGTGTTTTGTTTTATTTTTATTTGATCTTTCTCTTATTTTTGTAGGTACTCATTTCGTGTTCTTGGAGGTGATAGCCATCTACCGCGTCTGGACTTGAAGACGAAGGAGTATATTTTCTAGGTGACATCTTTTTATCTCTTAGTTAGATAGTTTAGTTTTCACTTAAGCACACACATTTTATAGTACTTACCCCGAAGTTGTCGAGAGGTCTCGCTTTCGGTAATAGGAAATATTTTGTGCTTGTGCTTGGTGTATTTTCTGTTGTATAGGTAAAAAAAAAAAAAAAAGTGAATGCACACGCGATCACAGGGTACACCACCGTTTGGACTACTCTGTTATCAAAGAAGAAGTAAGGTCAGAGGTTCAGAGTTTGAGATATTCCCGGACTATTCGAGTCCATTCAGAAGTAACCGACTCTTTGGTGAAGAAAGGGATCAGGATTCAGACGGTGAATCAATGGCAGATCACAATGAGATTCCACCACCCGTGGTGAGGTTTGGCGACACTCTGAGATCGGGAATTGAGTACCCAGGGGAGTGTGCCTACGCAAACGACAACGTCAACATTCCACCTCACTACATTAGTTTGGTGAATGGAGGAAACCTTTTCCACGGACGGGATGAGGAAGATCCGGTGAGCCACCTCAATGCCTTTTATGAGCTGACAAACTCGCATAGACCTCCAAATGTGGAGCATCATCGGATTAAGAGGGCCCTATTTCCATTCTCGTTGAGGGAGAACGCAAGAGCGTGGTATGACTCACTCCCGGGCTACAACATAGCAACGTTCCAAGAGTTGAAGACGTTGTTCCTCTTGGAATACAATTCTCCTATGAAGATTGAGAAGTTGAGAGAGGAGATCACCTCTTTCCGACAGAAGTATGACGAGTCCTTCGCGGAAGCATGGAAGAGATTCACGGAATTGATAAGGAAATGCCCAAGTCACGGACTAGCTCCGGGGCATGACCTTTTGAAATTCTACAAGGGACTCAACAGTGAAGGCACAGGATTGGTGACTGCAGGTTCGAATGGGAACCTAGATGATCTAACTCACGATGAGGTGAGGGCTTTGTTTCAAAGGCTGGCCAACAATCAACGGAATTGGCACAATCCAAGGCGAGGGGCTGATAGAGCAGGAGATACATTTGGTGCTACAAAGGATGCGGAAAGAGTGACCGCAATTGAGGCTCAACTGGCGGACATTAGCACTCAAATGTCGTCGATGACAAAGGCAGTTAAATCTCTTCAACTGACTCCTCAACCCCAAGCTGTGACGGTGATGAGATGCGGGTTGTGCCAAGGCGGGCATCATACTGATCAGTGCCCAAGTCTTCAAGGACCTCCCGTGGAGGATGTGAACTATATTGGCAACAATCGCCAAGGGTTCAATCAAGGCAACCAATATAACAATCAGCAAAATTGGAGGCCTCAACAAACGGGATGGAATCAAGCTGGTCCTAGCAACAACTCGGGTAATCAATGGAGGAACAATACTCAACCCCCGGGTTATGAGAAGAAGCCATCAGTCGAAGATCAGTTGGGACAGATTCTCTCTTTTATGTCTAAGAGTCAAAAGGAGAACGAAAATTTCAAGGACAAAACAGTGGAAAAGTTTGGGCAGATGGAGGCTACTATGAGAAATCTCGAGACTCAGATTGGACAGCTGGCTACGGCATCACATACGAGGATTCCTAACACTATCCCAAGTAATACTGTACCCAACCCGAGAGGCAATGAACAGTGTAAGGTAGTGACGTTGAGAAGTGGTCGTGAGTTGGATTCTACACCATTAATGGACGGCCAAGGTACTTCCGGCATCTCACACGCAGGGGCGGATGAGATGTTAGGCTTGCATTCCTCGCACGCAGGGGCGGATGAGGCATGTAAGGGAAGTCCCGCGTTGGTGCATGGTGCCCAACATGGTCAAGAACAGGCTGCATCCGGCAGCAAGGAACATGGTGTAGAATCCGAGGTAAGTGAGAGGTTTTTAGCAGAAAAGAAAGGAAAGGAAAGAATAGAGATGGAATCAAAGAGACAGATGACGACAAGTCCAGCACTAGATCCGAAAAGCAAGTTCAACTTCCCCGATCACATTCCTCCTCCACCATATCCACCAAAGAGGAAGAAGAGGGCTCCAAAAGAGAAAAGCTTTGAGTGGATGATGAACGTGATCCGGAAAGTGAATGTGGATGTATCATTGGTGGACCTCTTCACTAATTTCCCCAAGTTCTCCAAGTTTTTCAAGGACATGATGGCAAATAAGGAGAAACTTCAAGATGAGGGGATAGTGGCCTTGAGCATGAATTGCTCACAACTGATTTCGGGAATGATGCCAATGAAGAAGAGGGATCCGGGAAGTTGTGTGATTCCTTGTGAGATCGGTAACACAATCTTCACGAAATGCTTATTAGATCAAGGATCGGGGATCTCACTGATGGCATTGAAAACTGCACGTGCCATTGGACTGGAGAACAGAATGGAGCCCATCGACATTGCTCTACAGTTGGCTGATCATTCCATCGTGAAGCCCACTGGAATAGTAGAGGATGTCTTGGTCAAAGTCGACAAATTTATCATCCCCGTTGACTTCATAGTCTTGGACATGCCCGAGGACAAAGAGGTACCAATTCTGTTTGGTAGACCATTTCTCGCCACGGGAGATGTGTTGCTTGGAGCAAAGGACAACTCAGTCACGTTCAGAATTAATGGTGAGCAAGTGACCATTAATGTTGAGAAAGCGATGAAGCATCCTAGTGATGCAAAAGCGTGTTTTAGAGTTGATGTCCTCGACAAGTGCATTTTTGACAAGATGTGTTGCTCGGCAAGAATAGAAGGAAGCGTGTATGATAAAGGAAGTTTGGAGAGAGACTATGGTGCGACACTTAATGTCGATTTTGATGAAATAGAAGATTCTCAAGTTGATGAACCAAGTCTCGAGAATGAATGTGTGGTGGATACTTTCACGGCAGATGTGAAACCTTCAATCGAAGTACCACCAAAGCTAGAATTGAAGCCACTCCCGACAAATCTGAAATACGCATTCCTTGGTGAGGGTGAATCTTTACCGGTTGTGATATCGGCGATGTTGAATGATGAAGAAGAATTGAAGTTGATAGAGCTACTGAAGTCACACAAGAAGGCTCTAGGATGGTCCATGGCTGACATCAAAGGGATTAGCCCTGCAATTTGTATGCATAAAATTTTGATGGAAGATGGAGCTAAACCGGTAAGAGAAAGACAAAGAAGGTTGAACCCACTTATGCAAGAAGTGGTGGAAAAAGAGGTGAAAAAATTGTTGAAATTTGGGATGATCTATCCCATTTCCGATAGTGAGTGGGTCAGCCCGGTGCAATGTGTACCGAAGAAAGGAGGAATAACCGTGACCGTCAATGAAGAGAATGAAGTCTTAGCAACTCGATTGGTAAACTCATGGAGAGTTTGCATGGACTATAGAAGATTGAACAAGGCGACAAGAAAAGATCACTTTCCGCTGCCATTTCTCGATCAGTTGCTAGATAGAATTGCGGGTTATTCTCATTATTGCTTCTTGGATGGATACTCGGGGTATAATCAGATTGCAATTGCCCCGGAAGATCAAGAAAAGACGACATTCACATGTCCTATTGGTACGTATGCCTTCCGCCGGATGCCTTTTGGGTTGTGCAATGCACCGGCTACATTCCAACGTTGCATGATGGCAATTTTTTCCGATATGAATGAAGACATTATGGAGATCTTCATGGATGATTTCTCCGTCTTTGGATCCTCATTTGATCTTTGCTTAGAAAATTTGAGACGGGTCTTACAAAGATGTGAAGAATCGAATCTCGTGCTCAATTGGGAAAAATGTCAATTCATGGTCAAAGAGGGCATAGTGTTGGGACACAAGGTGTCGGAGTTGGGATTAGAGATGGATAAGGCTAAGATTGATGTGATCTCGAAGTTACCTCCCCCAACGAATGTGAAGGGCATCCGTAGTTTCCTTGGACATGCGGGATTCTACCGACGTTTTATAAGAGATTTTTCAAAGATTGCAAAGCCACTTTGCAACTTACTTGAGAAGGATGCCAAGTTCGTCTTTGATGGGAAATGCCTTGAGGCATTTGAATTGCTGAAGAAAAAGCTAGTCGAAGCTCCTATTATTATCACACCCGATTGGTCAAAGCCGTTTGAGCTGATGTGTGATGCTTCGGACTATGCCGTGGGGGCCGTTTTAGGCCAAAGGAGAGACAAGGTCCTACACGCCGTCTACTATGCTAGCAAAGTACTCAATGAAGCTCAATTGAATTACACCACGACGGAAAAAGAAATGCTAGCAGTAGTGTATGCCTTTGAGAAGTTTCGTGCATATTTACTTGGCACGAAGGTGATAGTGTTCACGGACCATTCAGCTATCAAATATTTGATGAATAAGAAAGATGCTAAGCCTCGGTTGGTGAGGTGGATCCTCTTACTACAAGAGTTTGATGTGGAAATAAAGGACAAAAAGGGGACCGAGAATTTGGTAGCTGATCATTTGTCTAGGCTAGAGGGCTTGGAAGAGACGGAAGATGAAAGAAAGAAAAGGATAAATGAGAAATTTCCCGACGAGCAAGTGTTGCAAGTGGAGGCTCGAGAAACATATGTGCCGTGGTTTGCCAATTTGGCGAACTACCTTGTCACGGGTATTATACCAGAAGGGTTGTCTTCTAACCAAAAGAAGAAATTTTTGAGTGACACCCGCACGTATGTTTGGGAAGATCCGTTTCTCTTCCGCATTTGTAGTGATGGAGTTATTCGAAGGTGTGTTGGAGAGCATGAGCACCTTCAGATTTTATCTGCTTGCCATGATTCTGTGTATGGCGGCCACTTTGGAGCACGTCGAACCGCATTTAAGGTGCTTCAGTCCGGATTCTATTGGCCATCGATCTTCAAGGATGCAAAAGCCTATGTAGAGAGATGTGACAGTTGCCAAAGAACCGGCAATATCTCGTGGAGAAATGAAATGCCTATGAATAACATTCACGAGGTAGAACTTTTTGATGTTTGGGGTATAGACTTCATGGGACCGTTTCCCAAGTCTAATGGGCAGCAATACATTCTCGTAGCTGTCGATTATGTCTCCAAGTGGGTGGAGGCAGTGGCCTCGGCAACCAATGATGCCAAAGTGGTGTTGAAGTTCATCAAGAATCACATCTTTAACCGCTTTGGGACACCTCGAGCTATTATCAGTGATGGAGGAACTCATTTTTGCAACAAGTTGTTTGAAAACCTCCTTGGAAAATATGGTGTCCAACACAAGGTTGCTACCCCTTATCATCCCCAAACGAGTGGTCAAGTTGAAGTCTCCAATCGTGAGATTAAGCGGGTGCTTGAGAAAGTGGTAAGACCGTCTCGGAAGGATTGGGCTCAAAAGCTAGATGATGCTTTGTGGGCATATCGAACGGCGTATAAGACCCCGATTGGAACTTCGCCATACAAGTTGGTCTTTGGAAAAGCTTGTCATTTGCCGGTAGAACTGGAGCATAAAGCTTATTGGGCTTTGCAAAAGCTCAACGTGGATTATGATGCGGCAGCTGAGAAGAGAATGTTTGACATGAACGAAATGGATGAGTTTAGGCTTCATGCATATGAGAGCGTTGATCTCTACAAGGAGCGTGCTAAGAAGATACATGATGCAGCCATCAAGCCTCGTCATTTCCATGAAGGACAACTGGTCCTTCTATACAATTCTCGGCTCAAACTGTTTCCGGGCAAGCTCAAGTCAAGATGGTGGGGTCCTTATGTGGTGCACAAGGTGTACCCCTATGGTGCTGTGGACATTCGAGATCAGAAGAGTGATTCTATTTGGAAGGTGAATGGCCAACGCTTGAAGGCTTATGTTGGAGTTGAAAGTGGCATGGAGGCAAGAGAAGTGGCTTCTCTGGTGGAGCCAAAAGTGTAGATCAAGGATGAAGAAAGTCGAGCCAACGACTATAAACAAAGGCGCTGATTGGGAGGCAACCCAAGTTTTTTTATTTTTTTTTTTATTTTTTATTTTTCTTTTATTTTTGTTTTCTTATGTTGGAGGTTTTGTTTACTCAATTCTTTCCTCTAACATTTATTTTGAATTGAGTGTTTCTTTTTGTAGGTTTTGTTTCTTTTTGTAGGAGCAACATGGAGATGTGACATTTGTTGGAGCTTAAGAGGAAGCACACCCACAAAGAGATATATACCCACCCTCCCACCCGAATGCACTATGGACTTCATGCCAAGTTTGGGGGAGTTATCTTTCCCTTTACTTTATAATTGTTCTTCTATGCATGCATTGAGGACAATGACGCATTCAAGTTTGGGGGGGGGGGTTGTCAATGATTTTTATGCTTGATGCATATTTTTTTGGGTGTATTATTTGATAAAGGTGTTTTGAATCAATGTATTTGACGGGTGCATGCTTTATCTTCGGCTTTCTGGTTGGGAATTCGTGCTTGATTTTACTTGATCTTTGAAGCCTAGGATGAATGGAATGGGTGCATGAATCTATTTGAAAAAGCATGTCGTGATTACATCCGATTTCTTGAGTTGAGGAGAGTGTGAAAATCGCATGACTTGTGGAAATTATGTTGGATTGATTTGCTTTATCGAGTGAAGTGCTTGCGTTCGTTTGTGTTAACGATTTGGGAGGATAAGGCACTAGGATAAACTCTATGGCCAAATGATCACATGCCTAGTCCATCACATGATCCCCTAGAAGCCACTTTGAGCTTAATTCCCTATTCTTTGTGTAAACACTTAGCCAAACACTTAGCCACTGAAATAAGCCTAATTTTAGCCTCATCGATTGACCTTGCTACTATTTGGGTGCTAAATACAAGTTGAGCTTTGTGGTTTGAGTTTGAGTGTGGGGTGGTGAATTGTAAAGTATAGATATCTCTAGACTCGATGTAATGTGAAAAGAATGAAGTTCTTAGAAAAAGAAAAGAAAAAAAAAAAGAAAAAGACGACCTCTAAATTCGCAAAAGTCGAGGTCTTTACAAAAGAAAAGAAAAAGAAAAAGAAAGAATAAGTTGATGAAATAAAGATAGAGCTTCGACATTTGTTTGATGTAATCTTGTCTAGAATAGATCTCAAGTTTGGGGGAGTGTGAGTTGGGTTGTAAAATTGTTATTGTTCTATCTTTGGAAGGATGGTGTAGGAGGGAAGATTTTGGCACTCAAATGTGTAGCCTTTGAGCTCATCATCCATATTTATCCTACCTTGTCCCTAGCCCCATTACAACCTTGAACGAAGACCTTGGACCTAATCGTTGATGCTTGTGGATGTACGTAAATAGCTTGGTAGAGTTAAAGAAGTTTGGTTTGAAATCCGCGAGTCTATGTGGTAAGTAATGCTTGATGAGTCAATGATGACGGTTTGAGTTGTATGATCCTATGCTTGGACTTACTTTGATGTGTACCTTGACTTGAAGTTCTAAGTTGATAAGTGATGGTTCATGGGAGTGGGAAATCTTGATTGAAATTGTTGGGGGTTTAGACTTTGTCATTCATGTCTCTACGTGATTCATTCTTTTGAAAACTTTTGAAAAAAAAAAAAAAAAAAAACTTTTGTGAGTTGAGCTTCAAAGTGTTGTGTTTTATATGATCTTGCCCGAGGACGAGCAAGTAAATAAGTTTGGGGGTATTTGATGTGAATCAAATTTACATTGTTATTCTCATAACTTTACATGATTTATATAGTTTGATGCTTGCAAAAGTGTGTTTTATGGTGTAGGAAGAGGAGTAAATGGTGAGACAAAGAAGGAAGCTCGGAGGGTGAAAATCTGTGCAGAAAGCTCTCAAAAGTGGCCACCCGGCCGGGTCAATTTAATGCCTAATAATTCAACCCGGCCGGGTGATTTTCGCGAGGCATGAGAAATCCAGGAGGGGTCGAATTTATGTCACCCGGCCGGGTTAATTTTATGCCCAAAAATTCAACCCGGCCGGGCTGATGAGCGAACTGCAAATTAGCAGTTTATACTGCAGTTTCGTTTTTTCGAGGGGAAAAAGGCGGAGAAGTGACGTGAGGGAGGAAGAAAGAGGTGTCAGGGACGAAAAAGAAAAGGTAGAGGAGAGAAGAAAAAAGCTGAGAAGAAAGGGACGTGTGAGGGAGCATTGATTATTCAACAAATTGTTAGAATTAAGAAAAAGGAGAAGTGCCGATTTGTGCTGGGGGAATTATTAAAACAATTTATCAACAATATTCTTCAAGCTTACTTCATGAATCATAGGGTTCTTCTTCCATTGTCAATTGCTCCTAGTTTAATTATGCTTGGCTAAAAATCTTGTGTTGCTCCAAACATGTAATTGGATAATTTGTTCATGTGATTTATGCTATGTTCTTCTCTATCTTATGATCGTTTTTATCACAATTTTAGTGTTTGAATCTATTACTTTTGGTGCACCTTTTGTAGTAGATCTTTAGGCTTATTTGAATGTCTCTTTAACTTTGAATAAGTTGGAACATTGTGGTAATTAATTATCAATTAGATTTGTTCAAATGATAATTTGATAATGGATTTCATGTGCTAATAGTAGTTGATCTCTGATTCTCGCGCACCCGTAGGATTCTTAGATTAACGAAAATAAGTTTTTAGAATATGTGTTCAACTATTCTTAAGCTTTCGTATGTCAAGCATGTTTAGTGCTAGCATTGTGAACTGATTTTGAAGTCCCGTAATTCATAAGATAGAGTTGGATATTAGAATAAATCATCGTTTTATCCGTGAATGTTGGGAGTAACACGTTCTTCTCTTATTTCGTCTTGCTTGTTTAATCTTTTGTAATTGTTTTTGCATAATCTTTTAATCAAAATCTTCAAATCAAAATACCTCATTGGCATGTGTTTTCTGTGTTTAGGAGTTAATTAATCTTTACCTTCCCTGTGGATCGACACTCAAAGTACTACAGTCGACCCTGTATTCTTGCAGTGTCGTTGTAATATTAGAGTTATTTTAGTAAACTTGAGTGATCTTGCATACAATATTTGAACTCGAAAATTACACATCAAATCACAAATTTGAAGAATAGTAGCTTCATTCTAAAACAAGGATACTAGTAATAAGAATAACTTTTACATTGCTCTGAGTAAATTAACCTTTCATGTTGATCTGCCAATTTTTCTTGTTCTATTTTACTTAGTCATCGACACGCTTGAAGATTCATAGCTTCACCCTAGAAAGAAAAATACATATATTTACGGCCGTTATTAAATCAACATTTCACTTGTAGTGTTTTCTACCAATTTTTTCTGGTTCTCCCAAAGAGGAAACCATGAATGAAGTTATACAAGAAGTCACAAGTGACTATAAGGATAAAAATATAATTGATGAGGTTGACAAACACGAGGAAGTTAGTGAGGTACAACATGGGAGTCATACTACAAAGAGATATATATGGCTTCAGTTTGAAAAGAGTAATATTATTTATCAATAAACTTATGGAGTTAGTAATTTTTTATTAATTCTGCAGAATCTGTCTACAACTGTTTTGACTGAGGATTCCGAAGGAAACTCATTGGTCGAACTGGAAGGTTCAGAAACTAAAAAGGAAGATGACTCGGAAAAGGAAAGCAATGAAACACCTTTGCCACTAGAAGTCAGTGACACATCAACGTTTTTGGATGAGGCTCGTGTTGAGGATGGAGAGCCAAAGAAAGCTGAGTTTTGTGCTGATGAGATGGATGTGGAAAGTATGCCACCGAAGACGGAATCTATAAAAGAAGGAGATGTGCATGTAGATTCTGAAGATACAAAAGTACCTGATTCAGTGAACAAAGTATCAGAAGGTGGAACAGTTGATGGAGAAGCAGAAAAGGAAGAAAATGTTGAGGTACTGGTCATATATTACTAGTATATTATTTTATAACAACTAGCTTCATCATATAAATATAGAAGTACTAAAAAAGAAAAAAAATAATAATTAAGAGTGACCTTATTCTTCTTCTTGTAGAATGTTCCAATAATTATTCCAAATGAGAAGACGGAAGAGAATTTATGCGTCCATGTTGATGGTCAAGAAACAGAAAATGAACAACTATCCTCGATAAATAATTACCCAGCAAACGCCAGTAATGATGAGGTAATTGTCAAGGACGAGGAACCAAGTGGAGAAGAATTGTTTGGAAAGGACAAAAACACTGAGAGTGTTTTGCTGACAGAAGAAGTGCAGAGCAAAAAGGCTGTAGAATCCTTACATGCAGCACTTGAAGATATAAAAACATCTGATTTCGATCAATGCACAGAAGCAACTGGTATCCTTGAGGAGCAAATCCCTGCTGAAAATTCACAAGGAATGCCCAGTGATGAAACGGGAACTGATGCAGCTAATACCAATGAGAAAACTCAGGAATTACAGGTGAAAATCATATTTTGAACTGAATTATATCATTACTCAGCTAGTGTATATCTTGAATAGTAAACCCTCCAAAAAAAAGGAACCAGATTATTCTTTTCCCTTTGAGCACATACATCATTATATTTAGTTTTCTTGTCCATGTTGCAGAATGTCTCATATGAGGGTAGTGACAAGGGCTTGCTGATCAAAGTGGCTGACTCAGAAATGGCACAAGATATAAATTTGGAAGAGGAACTGGAAACACTGTCACTAACTGAAACTTCAAAAGATGAGGCCAGAGATAACGAGTCAACAAAAACTAGCGACGAATTTGCAAGCAAAGTTGAATTTCCCAATGATGAGAAAAGTACAGACTGTACTACATCAAAGAAAGAGAGTTTGCAGCCTCAGGATCATAATACACCTACTCCAAGTGCAGCCAGAGAAACAACTTGTTCACTTGAAGAGCAAAGCTTAGGGGAGAACTCCCAAACAATTATAAGCGAAAAACTAATTGACGAAGGTGCAGCTGAAAAGCATGATCTCACTCTAGAGGTACGTACGACTAAGCATCAAAATTAGAATGTGGACTTTTTTCTTACGATTATACAATTTTGAACATTGAAACGTGTCTGCAAGAAGAAAAGAAATGAACAGAAATAATTTCCCTATAGCTTATATCTTATCAATTTGTATATTATCTGGCTGCAGAATGTAGCCACAGAAACTCCACATGAGCACATTGAAGAGAATGCAGTAACCCAAGTGGGTTACTCAGTGGGGAAACATGAGGAAAGTATGGAAGAGGACAATCAAAATTCATCTTTGATAGAAGCTCCAGCAGAGGAAACCAATATCATGGAATCAAAAAATATCGATGAACCCAAAAATTGGGGCGAAGAGTCAATAAAACCTGATTTGGAAAATGGGGAGAACACAGAAAGTATATATGAGGAGGAAGAAACAGATGTGGAGATGCCTATTGACTCCTTGCAAGTCAAGCCTGATGATATTAAACAACATGATTCAGTTTCAGATATAAACAAATCCATCGAGGAAGAAACCTCAAATTCAGATCCACAAGAAAATTCAACTAACAAGGTAGAGAGAAAATCTGTTGATGCGACTCATGCAAATGAGGGAAATGTGGAGACAAAGGTGAATAATGTACTTAGCTTATCATCATTGATTCAGTATCTTATTTGACGCATTAGTGAATAATAGATGGCTAGACCTGATCCTAAACAAAAGGATAAAAGCATCACTCCTTAGATTTTTATTGAATAGACTTTTATGATTTTTATTTTTACTTCAGGATGTCGCGAAAGATATTCCAGACTGTGACAAGGAAGATAGGATACCAATTGAAGAAGTTGGCTCACAAAATCCATTGAACGAAGCTTTAGCAGGCAATGCCATTGATGAGGAGTCAACAAAAATTACTGAAGACTGGTTGATCACGAAAGAAGAACCCCTCGAGTTATTGCAAGTAGCAGATCAGGATATTGAAACACCTCCTTCAAGTCAAGACAGGGAAATAGGTTCTCTAGATGAGGAAAGCCCCACTACAAGATTTGAAGCCATCATTGACGATAACAAAGAGGAGATGCCTAATAATAAAACAGGGGAAGAGGATGAAACTCCTAAGGATAAGGTGAGAATCAAACTTGTGAAATATCTTGATTATTGATAATTAAATTCCCCTGATGCAAACATAACTACGGATTACGATATTTGAGTTGGTTGTAAAGACACAAGTAAACAATAACTGGCTAACTTGACCCTAAAAGTATATGATCAACATCATCCTTTTCCGGAGTTTTGGCAAATAGAAGTTTCATGATTTTTATTCTTGCCACAGGATATTGTAGAAAATATTTCGGAGTATGGCAAGGAAGATAACATGCCATTCGAAGAAGTTGTGTCACAGAATCCACTGAATGGAGCTTCGACTGAGAATGCCAACATTGAGGAGTCACCAAGAATCAATGAATGCAGTTTAATCAAGGAAGAAGCATCCCTTGAGTCATTGCAAGAGGCAGCTCAGGAGATTGAGACTCCTAAAATCACTGAAGGCAGTTTGATCAGGGAAGAAGCATCCCTTGAGTCCTTGCAAGAGGCAGCTCAGGAGATTGAGACAACCCACTTGGGTCAAGAGAGAGAAATAAGTTCTCCAAATGAGCAAAGGCCTCTTGAAGGAATCAAGGATGATAACACAGAGGAGATAGCTGATAGTGAAACTAGTCTGGAGGTTGAAACTAACCATGAGGTGAGAATCAAACTTATTAACTATCTTCATCATTACACAGGGGTAAATGGGGGAACCATTATTGATCATCTTTTAGAAAAAAACACATAAGTATTCATTAATATATGGGTTAGTTGGCAGCAGTTTGGTATAAACTTTCTCTGTAGTTCTACTTACTAGCCAAAATAAAAACTGTCTTTGCATTTCTTTTATGTTCTTGTTTGATCATCATTTTAGCATTAAAACTTTAGTATCATACCAATATGATTCCATGTATTAAATAGATAACAAATGAACTGGAATTCCAGCAAAATATTGCAAATACTACTCCAAGTGAGGACAAAAAAGAGAGTATGCAAGTCCAAGAAGATTGCTCACAGCAGGAACAAAATGAGAGTAAAAACATACCTTCTTCGGGATCTCCAGCAGTGTCCTGCACTGTAAGTAGTCCAGTCAAAGAAGAAGAAAGAGTGAAAATTAATCCACAAGGGACATGTGATGAAACACATGAAAATACTGTTGATGCTGCTAATAAAATCAATGTAAGTTCTCAAGTATAATTAGGAGTAGAAAATGCATTATCAATTGTTGTGTACTAATTTCAAGACAAGCAGGGTTCACAAGAGTTAACAAGAATGTAAA
The DNA here is from genome assembly GCF_004379255.2 of Salvia splendens. Classification (NCBI taxonomy): domain Eukaryota; kingdom Viridiplantae; phylum Streptophyta; class Magnoliopsida; order Lamiales; family Lamiaceae; genus Salvia; species Salvia splendens. Next base: position 28,757,962 of record NC_056037.1, on the reverse strand, counting down.
TCTGCAAGATAAACAGATTTGACAAATATCTTATACATGATGCAGAACTATGCAGCAACTCCAGATGAGGACACTAAAGAAGATTCACGAGACCAAGTAGATGATATACTCCTGGAACAGGAAGAACATTCAGAAAAGGATAGTGAAAGCACATCATTATCAGATGCTCCAAAAGATGAAATCACAGAAAGCACGTTGGTTAAGGAAGTAGCAGAAGTTGAGGATCCTATTGACTCCTCTGATGTAGTAACCGAGGATATCAAGGCATTTGCTCCATGTCAAGTCACAGAAATAAGCTCCACTGTGGACCAAATCATAGATACGGAAGATATCTCAAGTAACAAAATAACAGAAAAGACAGTTGATGCAACAAGCGGGGACACTCAAGACACTCAGGTGATTAAAATTGGACTCTAATACATTAAGAAGTTTTTTATCATGTAGATGAAAGTGATAACAAGATTAAAGAATAGGAAAAACAAAAACTCATTTTCCAAATTGTACAGGGTTTTTAATCTCCTATTTATATGGTAGGATATTGCAAAAAGTGTTCCACGGGAATATGACTCACCAAAAGAGCAAAATACTGAAGCTGTATTGATAAAGGAAGATGTATCCATTGGGTTACCTCAGATAGTAGGTGATGAAATTAGTCCAGTCCACGAAGAAGAAAAAGTGGAAATTCCTACTGAGGAGCTAATCCTAACTGCTACTCCACAACGGATATTTGATAAAACACAAGAAATAACTGTTGATGCTACTAATAACAACAATGTAAGTTCTGAAGTAGAAGTAGAAAATGCACTATAAATTGTTGTTTGCTAATTTCAAGTCAAGCAAGGACAATTAATACTTAGGTTCTAAATGAAAGAGAACTCAATAATATATTTCTTATTTTAGCTCAATCAAGTTCTAAGTTATTATTATCACAGGATCTTGTAATAAGAGTTCCAAATGGAGACAATGAGGATGACTCACCAATTGAAGTGGATGGCTTACGAGAACCTTCTTCTAAAGAAGTTCCTGCAGAAAAGATCAATGATGATGAACCAACTACTAGCCATGAGGTTGAATTTGCAAATGAAAATACTGTAAAAGCCAACTTGAACGAAAATGAGGAAAAACTAGAATGTTCTCTGGTAAAGGAAGAAGCACATATTGAGTCTTTGCAGGTAGCAGATAAGGATGTTAAAGATACTTCTTCAGGTCAAGATAGAAAACCAAGCAATTTAGAAGAGCAAGGCTCAACTGAAGATTCTCATGAAACCATGGGTGATGAAAGATATGCAAAGTCATTTGATTCAACTGATCTGAAGCAAGAAACTCTTGCGGACGAGGTCAGAATTATATTAACAAGCTGACTCTATTATCAGAAAATTAGGGAACAAATTCTAAAAATTAATTGCTATTTCATGTTATGCTGAAAAGAGTTAACAAGAATGTATATCTGCAAGATAAATAGATATAACAAAATATCTTATACTTGATGCAGAACTATGCAGCCACTACAGATGCGGACACTAATGAAGATTCACGAAACCATGTAGATCACTTACTAATGGAACAGGAAAAACATTCAGTAAATGATAGTGTAAGCACATCAGTATCAGATGCACCAAAAGATGACATCAGAGGAAGCACATTGGCTAAGGAAGTAGCAGAGATTGAGGATCCTATTGACTCCTCTCAAGTAGCAACTGAGGATATCAAGGCATTTGCTCCAAGTCAAGACACAAAAATAAGTTCTACTGTGGAACAAATCATAGATTCTAAAGATATCTCAAGTAACAAAATAACAGAAAAGACAGTTGATGCAACAGGCGAGGAAAGTCAAGAGGCTCAGGTGATTTCAATTGGACTCTACTAATTTAAGATTTTTTTACCATTTAGATGAAAAGAATAGCAAGCTTAAAGAATATGATAAATAAAAACTCATTTTCCAGATTGTACACGGTTTGTAATCTCCTATTTATATTGTAGGATATTGCAAAAAGTGTTCCAAGGGAAGATGACTCACCAAATGAGCAAAATACTGAAGCTACGTTGATGAAGGAAGATCAGTCTATTGAGTTACCTCGAATAGTAGCTGAGGATATAAAAGAACCCTGTTCGAGTGAAATTAGGGAAACAAATGCTCAAGAAGAACAAATTCCATGTGCCAGTTCTGGAGTAGTCATCAATGACAACAAAGAGGAGACAACAATTGATCCAACAATCTTTAAAAATGAAACCCTTAAGAATGAGGTTAGTATATATATACTCTGTTTTTTATAGAGCTCTGCGTCTTATGACGTTGAAATGCCATTCATTGAGCAGGTAGCAGAAGTTTCTGAAGAAGCTGGAGAAAAGGCTTCAGAAGAGGTCGAAGAAAAGATATTTGCAAATGAAGCAATGGAGAGAATCCTCCACCAAGAAGAGCTGGAAACGAGCATTGAGGAGCCTACACCGAAAAAAGACGGTGAAAATCCTCACAACTTAGATATTGCATGTGTGAAAACAGACACTCAAGATTCAAGTAAAGAGGTATGCTCATTTAAGTTCACTTCCAACATTGATGACCACTCCGAAGCGTAGCACTTGTAATACATAGGAATTACAGGTTCGCCATTTATACTTTCAGTACAGTTTCAATAACCTATTATACTTGCGGTCTAGGTTGTCCAAACAACAATAATCCCTGAGGGAGAAAGTGAGGAACATAACAAGGAAGATGAAATTTGCAGCTCAGACGAACTGCAGGTAAAAGATGAGGTGAAAGAATTGTAGCACACACCCATTTTTATCATGAATGCATTGGTAATCACCATTTTATAATTAGACATCTACTCTGCAGGAACATTTGATACTTTCAGAAGGGAAAAGCAAGGAGGAAGCCAAAGAAACCTATAAAGAAGCCTGTGTTGAGGCTGAGCAGTTTGATTTATCTTCTCAAACCAAAGACATATCAGAATGTGCATTTGGTGATGTTGGGCAGGAAACCCCAGAAGAGAATGAAAAATATACAACAGAAAAGTCTTATGAAGAGGATGATCCAAAACAAATCACAGAATGTGAAGTATCCTCGGCTAGTGAAGACATTAAATTGACAGAACAATCCTCAGAGGATGCATCCATCACTGCTGAAGTTCAAGAAGCAAAAGCTGGGATTGATTTGGGGGCTGCTGTTCCAGTCCCAGAAGCAACTGGAATAGAAAGTCAAGAGGTAGAAGAATTAAATGATAAATGCACAGAGATGGCAGACACCTCCACAACAAATGAAACTTCCGTTGTGACAGCATCCAAAAATATAGGAGAAAGTACAGGAGGAGCCCCACTGGAGGCCGAATACCAACAGACCAAAGAAACTGCACTAACTGAACAACTCTCAGAGGGTGCATGTATCACAGCTGAAGTGCAAGAAGAAAAAGGTGGGATTTATTTGGGGACTGCTGTTCCAGTCCCAGAAGCAACCAGATCAGAACGTCAAGAGGTCGAAGAATTAAATGATAAATGCACAAAGATGGCAGACACCTCTGAACCAGTGGAAAATTCGGAGATTTCCACATTGAATAGCATAGGAGAGAGTACAGAACGAACCAAACTGGAGGCCAAAGACCAACAGGCAAAACTTCGTGATTTTCCAGAAGAATCAAATATGAGGCATACTGAAGAGAAGATAGCAGGAATAGATGATGCAGTGAATCTTCAAAGTGTCAGAGATACTGGCGAGGATGTCCAAGACAAGGAATTCTGTAAGGAATCATTTGGAGTGTCAAACAATCAAAATCCAGTGAAGGGAGATCCAGAAGAAAGAACAGAGACCAGTGAAGGAAAGGAAGCAAACCCGATTCAAGTAGCACCTGCCTCGGAGACACTACAGCAAGAAATAGAAGAACAAAAACCGGGAAGGGATACTGAGGACGTCCATGAAGAAGATACAAATATATCTAGTATCCCTAATCAGTTAGAAAGTGTCTGTGGTGCAGATACAGCAAAGCTCCCGGAATCAAGCATTCATCAAAGTTCTGTTGAGAACACAGATCAATGTGACAGATCAGTAAATTGCTCACAACAGGAACAAAATGAGAGTGAAAACATACCTTCTTTGGAAGCTCCAGCAGTGTCCTGGACAGAAAGTAGTTCAGTCAAAGAAGAAGAAAAAGTGGAAATCCCTACTGGGGAGCAAATCCTGACTGCTAATCCACAAGGGAATGATGAAACACGGGAAAAAACTGTTGATGCTGCTAATGAAAACAGGGTAAGTTCTCAATTAAAAAAATCAATAATATAGTTGTTTACTAATTTCAAGAAAAACAAGAATAATTTATAGCTAGGTTCTTAATGAAAAGAGAACTAAGTAATATATTTCTTCTTTTAGCGCAATCATGTTCTTAAGTTATTATCATCACAGGATGTTGTAATAAGCATTACAAATGGAGACAATGAGGACAACTCACCAGTTCAAGTGGATGGCTTACAAGAACATTTTTCAGAAGAAGTTCCTGCAGAAAAGATCAATGATGATGAACCAATTACTACCCATGGGGTTGAATTTGCAAATGAAAACGCTGTAACAGCCAACTTGAATGAAAATGAGAAGAAACTAGAATGTTCTCATGTAAACGAAGAAGTAGATATTGAGTCAGTGCAGGTAGCAGATGAGGATGTTACAGATACTTCTTCAGGTCAAGATAGAAAATCAAGCCATTTAGAAGAGCAGGCCTCAACTGAAGATTCTCACGAAACCATAGGTGATGAAAGACATGCAAAAGCATTTGATTCAACTGATCTGAAGCAAGAAACTCTAGAGGATGAGGTCAGAATCATAGCAGTAAGCTAACTCTATTATCAGAAAATTAGTGGGCAGGTTTTTGAAAAATTAATTGCTATCTCATGTTATGATGGAAAAGATTTAACAAATATACTATACTTGATGCAGAACTATGCAGCCAATCCAGATGAGGACACTAAAGAAGATACACAAGACCAAGTAGGTGGCTTACTACTGGAACAGGAGGAACATTCAGATAAGGAGAGTGGAAGCACATCATTATCAGATGGTCCAAAAGTTGACATCACAGAAAGCACATTGGCCAAGGAAGTAGCAGAGATTGAGGATCCTATTGACTCCTCTCAAGTAGCTACTGAGGATATCAAGGCATTTGCTCCAAGTCAAGACACAAAAACAAGTTCAACTGTGGAACAAATCATAGATTCTAAAGATATCTCAAGTAACAAAATAACAGAAAAGACAGTTGATGCAACAGGCGAGGAAAGTCAAGAGGCTCAGGTAATTTCAAATGGACTTTACTACAACTTTTTTTATCATGTAGATGAAGGTGATAGCAAGCTTAAAGAATAGGAAAACCAAAAACTAATTTTCCAAATTGTACATGGTTTTTAATCTTCTTCTATTCATATTGTAGGATATGGCAAACAGTTTTTCACGGGAATATGACTCACCAGATGAGCAAAATACTGACGCTATATTGATAAAGGAAAGTGAATCCATTGAACTATCTCGAATAGTAGCTGAGGGAAGTATTCCAGTCCAAGAAGAAGAAAAAATGGAAATCCCTACGGAGGAGCAAATCCTAACTGCTAATCCACAAGGGCCATGTGATGACACACAGGAAATAACTGTTGATGCTGCTAATATAAACAATGTAAGTTCTGAAGTAGAAAATACAAAATCAATTGTTGTTTGCTAATTTGAAGTCAAGCAATGATATTTAAAAGCTAGGTTCTTAATGAAAAGAGAACTCAATAATATATTTCTTCTTTTAGCTCAATCAAGTTCTTAAGTAATTATCCTCACAGGACGTCGTAATAAGCGTTCCAAATGGAGACAACGAGGATAACTCACCCATTGAAGTAGGTGGCTTACAAGAACCTTTTTCTGAAGAAGTTCCTGCAGAGAAGATCAATGATGCTGAACCAACTACTACCCATGAGGTTGAATTTGCAAATGAAAACACTGTAAAAGTCAACTTGAATGAAAACGAGGAAAAACTAGAATGTCCTCATGTAAACGAAGAAGTATATATTGAGTCATTGCAGGTAGCAGATGAGGATGTTAAAGATACTTCTTCAAGTCAAGATAGAAAACCAAGCCATTTAGAAGAGCAAGCCTCAACCAAAGATTCTCACGAAACTATGGGCGATGAAAGATGTGCAAAATCATTTGATTCAACTGATTTGAAGCAAGAAACTCTTGAGGATGAGGCCAGAATCATAGTCGTAAGCTGACTCTATCATCAGCAAAAAAATTTAAAAATTAATTGTTATCTTATGTTATGCTAGAAAAGAGAAAACAAGAATGTATATCTGTAAGATAAAATGATTAACAAATATCTTATACTTGATGCAGAACTATGCAGCCACTACAGATGAGGACACTAAAGAAGATTCACGAAGCCAAGTAGATGACTTACTATTGGAACGGGAAGAACATTCAGTAAAGGATAGTGAAAGCACATCAGTCTCATATGTTCCAAAAGATAACATCACAGAAAGCACATTGGTTAAGGAAGTAGCAGAGGTTGGCGATCCTATTGACACAGAAATAGTAACTGAGGATATCAAGGCATTTTCTCCTTGTCAAGATACAGAATTAAGTTCCACTGTGGAGCAAATCACAGATTCGAAAGATATCTCAAGTAACAAAATAACAGAAAAGACAGCTGATGCAACAGGCGAGGAAACTCAAGAGGCTCAGGTGATTGAATTGGACTCTGCTACTTTAAGTTTTTTTCATCATGTAGATGAAAAAGATAGCCAAGCTTAAAGAACAGGACAAAGAAAAATTCATTTTCCAGATTGAACACTGTTTGTAATCTTCTTCTATTCATATTGTAGGATATTGCAAAAGGTGTTCCACGAGAAGATGACTCGCCAAATGAGCAAGATACTGAAGCTATGTTAATGAAGGAAGATGTATCTATTGAGTCGCCTCGAATAGTAGCTGAGGATATAAAAGAATCTTGTTCGAGTGAAATTAGGGAAACAAATGCTCAAGAAGAACAAATTCCATGTGCCAGTTCTGGAGTAGTCATCAATGACAATGAAGAGAAGAAAACAATTGATCCAACAATCTTTGAAAATGAAATTCCTAAGGATGAGGTCAGTATATACAGTCACAGACACACAGTTTATGAGTGCACATTGACTAAGAACAAATTGTTATGTTGAAACTAACAATATTATTTTATTATCTGGAATTAAGTGATCTGTTAAGAAAGTTGAGTTACACTGTCAGTATATATCACAAAATTAGTCCACACAATGTTAAAATACAAACTATTATATTCTATATTGAACAATCTTTGGATTAACAAAGTTGAGTTACACTGTGAATGGAGAATTCTACAGTTCACAACATTTTATTCGTAAAATCTTAGGCTATATTAAATATCACTCGGTAAGAATATGTAGAATACATATATGATATTTTGTGATATTAGAATTGCTATTATAGAAGAAGGTTAAACTAACAATCACCATCCTGTGACATAAGAATTTATCATATTTCTCGGCTTAGAGATCATGAGCAGGCTTTAAAATCTATTATGAAAAACTAAAATCATTGCAGTAATTTAATTAAAAAATCAATGTTTGATTCAAAACCTGTAAAAATTGATACCTTTAGAAAGATCCAAATTTTAAAATAATCATTTATTAAAATTGTTATATAGAAGTTCTGATGTAGCTGGACAAGTATGGCCATCTCCTTTACTTATTTGCATCATAACACGTCTCCATACCCTAAGTTGTTGTCTAGGTTGTCCAAACAACAATAATCCCTGAGGGAGAAAGTGAGGAACATAACAAGGAAGATGAAATTTGCAGCTCAGACGAACTGCAGGTAAAAGATGGGGTGAAAGAAATATAGCACACACCCAATTCATCATCAATGCATAGGTAATAACCATTTTCTAATTAGACATCTACTCTGCAGGAACATTTGATACTTTCAGAAGGGAAAAGCAAGGAGAAAGCCAAAGAGACCTATAAAGAAGCCTGTGTTGAGGCTGAGCAGTTTGATTTATCATCTCAAACCAAAGACATATCAGAATGTGCAATTGGTGATGTTGGGCAGGAAACCCCAGAAGAGAATGAAAAATATACAACAGAAAAGTCTTCTGGAGAGGATGATCCTAAAACAATCATAGAATGTGAAGCATCCTCTGCTAGTGAAGACATAAAATTAACAGAACAATCCTTAGAGGATGCATCTATCACTGCTGAAGTGCAAGAAGCAAAAGCTGGGATTGATTTGGGGGTTGCTGTTCTAGTCCAAGAAGCAACTGGAACAGAAAGACAAGAGGTGGAAGAATTGAATGATGAATGCACAGAGATGACACACGCCTCCACACCAGATGAATCTTCCGTTATGACTGCATCAAAAACGATAGGAGAAAGTACTGAAGGAGCACCACTGGAGGCAAAAGACCAACAGACCAAAGACATTGTACTAACTGAACAACTCTCAGAGGGTGCATGCATCACTGCTGAAGTCCAAGAAGAAAAAGATGGGATTTATTTGGGGGCTGCTGTTCCAGTCCCAGAAGCAACTGGATCAGAAGAAAGAACAGAGACCAGTGACGGAAAGGAAGCAAACCCAATTCAAGTTGCACCTGTCTCAGAGACTCTAGAGCAAGAAATAGAAAAACAGAAACTTGGAAGGGATACTGCGGACGTCCATGAAGAAGATAAACATATATCTAATATCCCTAATCAGTTAGAAGCTGTCTGTGTTGCAGATACAGAAAAGGTCCCAGAGTCAAGCATTCATCAAAGTTCTGCTGAGAATACAGGTCAATGTGACAAAAAAGAAGGAAATCAACAAATTGACTCCCCTCTTGTCTTGCCACATGCCCAATGTTCAGACATCAAAATATCAGAGAATGAGCCACGATGTGTTGGAGGTGTGGCTAGCACTGATGTAACAGAATCGGAGGCATCCCCTCTTTCCTTGAAAGATAACCATGTCGTTCTGGAAGCAGATGATACCAGGTATTTGATTCTTGAGAACCAAGATGGCGACAAGAATATATCTACAGAATATTCCCAAGGTGAACATGAAGTAGAGAGACCTTCTAAAGTTGAGAAAGAAAGAGAGGAATGCGGAAATGAGGAAAGAAAGGACAAGCAAATAGAAGGGAAGCCTGAATCAGAGGAGACTGACAAACCTTCATTGTCAGATCTACTTCAGGTATCTACGAGAGGAACCTCTGAGATGGAAGATCATTCTCCCACTGAAAAAGAGCCAACCAGCCACACTGAAGACATGCATGCTGAAAACACTGGTGAGGTTGAGTATGAACACATGAAAACGGATGAGGAGAAAGATGATGAAGATGAATCACATGAACCAAAATTGGACTTAGGTTCTGAAGCACCAGTCGTGGTGGATACTGGAGACACAGACATGAAAGTAGCTCATAAGAAATCTCACAACATACTTTCAGGCGTTGGATCAAAAGTGAAGCATTCAATTGCCAAGGTGAAGAAAGCCATTACAGGCAAATCTCCAAAAAAAGTGACAACCCCAGAAAGTAAATAAGCTCTGCTTTCACTTAAAGTATAGTTTGAAGTTTTACAAGTTTAAACTATAGCTTGAATTGTTAATAATTTTTTTCAGCTTTTCGATTTGGCTTGTTTTCAAGTGTTTGCAAAAAAAAATTACATTTATTTTCTACATTTTTTGGCTTGGCAGTGTAACTTGTTTTGTTAGTTTGGAAATTGTTCTGGAACTTGATATGAATTTTGTAATGCTAATAAAGTTTTTCTTTATGATACGATCCCTCTTGTTTCATGGCCATGACAGGTACAAAAAAAATTAATGTGGCTTTATTTTATGCAAAATACACAAGCTCTGTTATATCTCACTGAAGTATCTCCAAGATAGAGCAATGCGTAGAAATGTGACTTACCTTATATTCATATCTAGAAAAATAAATAACTGTAAAGTACCTATCTAGTGTCATTTCACCAGCCACGTAAGCTGAGACATTAGCATGACATTCTAATGATCGCTCTCCGCATTTGTGATACTACCTCCATGAACATCCACCAAAATTAGTCCCTATCTACTTATAGTAAGTTATCTCTCTTTAACGAGGTGAGTCTCATTTTCCACTAACAATACTTCAACTACTTTTTCTCACTCCCTCTTTTTCTAACTTCACCAATTTATTAAAACTCATGACGCCCACTACCGATAATAATTTTTGTTGCCGAGATAGTATTAGCTTAGATATCAGGAGTATAACAATAACAGTGGCACATTTAGTCGAGCAACTGGCAGGCATGAACTCATGTAGTATATCTCAAAATCAGAATGAAATTCAACCAACAGAGATGATGGATCGAGCAAGAAGCAACCATTACAAAAAATCATTGAGTGCAATTCTGATTCAATGAGACAACTTCCTTGTTGATTACTAGAGCAGCTTAACATTTCTACGATTGTTAACATTTCTACGCACCCAATTTGGGCGAATTGAGAAGCATAAATACAAAAAAAAATGGCATAAATGGTCAAAAATAGAAAAAAAACAACTGTAATTGAGACTTCCTGAATACCTGCAGGCTGTTAGCGTGATCGGTTCATCTTCTGATCGAAGAACTTGAACACTATAAATCTACAATGGTGAACTCATCCCACTGACATAGGAGTTTATTCTACAATTCGTGGCGCAAATTTTTTTAAATAAGTTACTCCACTTTTTAAAAATTGTAAATAATAGACGCATTTTTAAAATTGATTCTCTTTACATAAGAATATCTAAATCTTTTTTGGTTGTTGGCTTTAGTTATTTTTTAATTATGAAAAATGTGCTTTCTTACAATTTTATACTAGTATTTTTTTATTAAGACAAATTAAAGGTGAAATGTGAAAAAATATAAAGCTACGTGGATTTGAGTTTGAGGTGCTATTCGAATTTATTCAATATAAATTTTAGTATTATGTTTGTTATTGATAAACTTTATATTAGAAAAATATTTTTTAAGAAGTTTCTAAATCTTAATATAGTAATTGTTATGATAGTGATTTTGTACTCTATTAGAACACACGAAAAATAGTTATATTTTTTATGAGTTTTATTCTAACTAACAATACTTCAATCAATTTTTTTCTACTCTCCTACTTTATTAATTAAATCTCATATTGTTCATTAATGAGAATATTTTTTTATGAATAAAGATAGATTGGTCCCTTTTTCATTAAAATGTGAGGGAGGGAAAATTGTTTTACTACTTATCTATGTGTGGACCGATTAAATTAAGGTACTGGGCATGGGTTAGTTAATTCATTGCATGGATCTTAATTAAAATGTGGGAGCTTGTTATCTTTTTCTATGAAAAGGGCGATTGCAAGAAAAATAAATTTAAGATGGAGATTTTATCTGAAGCTGGAAAGCATATCGGGTGTGCTTTATATCCTACCTATTAAATGTAAAGAAAATCAATTTTAAATTGAACCGACAATTTAATACAAATTTAAAGGAATGAACTGCGTGTCGTCAAAAGGGTTGACCATTCAAGTGTCCGTGGAAGGTGGCCAACTTTCCGGCGCACAAGGAATGTTCAAATATGGCGGAATGATGGAATGAACTTAGTTTGATACGATAAACTTCATGTAAATGAATTCGGATCCTTGGTACCAAGTATAATTATAATGAATTCTCTTTCGTTATGTTATAAATGAATGTTTGATCCTTGCAAACTCATATTTCTATTCTCCCTTTCTTATTATGTCTCTCCTTTAGTTGTGGTTTTCTGAATCTTGCTATTTTTAGGAAAGTGTGATTCTTAAAATTGAATATGACTCAAATATCTTAGAAAATACCTTAGGTAGAGGGAATGGGAATAATATATTTATTACTACTAGATTTTAAAATTTGTCCAGTGCAACACATTAATCTAACTTAAAACTACGTTTATGTGAGACTATTTTTAAACTTTTTCTTTTATGCTATTTTTCAATTTGACATTTTTTTTTTCTTCAAACTAATTTTTTATAGCGAAATTTTCTTCTAATATTAGGCTTGATCTATGTTGATTTAGTAAGGATTAGAAATGATTTCGAATAATTTGAACCAAAATAACAAGAGACAAAATGAATACTTACAAAATTATGTGATAGGAGGTTAAGCCCTCACCACCATTATGAATACAAAATTATGTGATAGGAGGTTAAGCCCTCATCACCATTAAGGTATGTCTGCCTGTGTATATTATGGAGTTCAACAGAGACTATCTATCTATCTAGCTAGATATTGGTGAACGTTCTTTTCTTTTTAGGTACATGTCGGCAAAGCAAAAAATAAGTAAAAGTGTAAATTAAGAAGTACTACTGCACCCTTCGTTCTATAGTAGTACAGTCATTTTGTCATTTTGATACGTTCCATAATATCGAGTCGGTAAAAAGTCAAGACATTTCTTCATCTTTCTACTTTTTCCATTTCCTTTATTCTTTCTTTACTTAACTCACTTAACATAATTTTTTTAAATGCGTGCCAAAAGAAAAAAACGCCTCTACTATGGAATAAAGGGAGTACTATATATGATAAAAATTAAAGTGATAAAATATTGTGACAAAATAGTACTGTATGGTTTCAATTTCAGATGCATGCATAGAGAATCAGATGGGCCAAATAACATTGATGAAAATGCATGACTTTTGACCATAATTTATATACCCTTTAACTACCAAATCTAAACCCCATGCTGCCGACATTCTCTTCACTTTTTGCTAAATGAAAAAGTTGTAAGCATTATGTTGATAGTGCAGTATGATATATACACAGAGAATGATAGTATTAATCAAAATTAAACCACGTCTTATAAAAGAGCTAAATACGTATCAATTTTACAAATGCGATATCAAACGGTTATAAGAGCATCTCTAAGGGGAGAAGGTATATAGAAGAGGTATATTATGTATTTACTTTCTTAAAAAGTGAAATATACTCTTTTAAAAAGTAACACATTCCAAAGGAAAAAGGTATATAGAAAGATAAATTATTTTTTAAAAATAAAATAATAGTACAAAATGCATTAAAAAAATATAAAGCGTATACCTTCTCAAATAACTTTTCATTGGAGAAGAGTTTTTCATGAAAAGAAGGCAAATATGGTAATTATAAAATTTTACCTCTCCATTGATGGGAAGGTAAAGATATCTCTTCAAAATAGAAAAATATATAATACCTTCTCATATACCTCTCCCATTGGAGAATAATTATTCATGAAAAAAGGGTAAATATGGTAGTTGTATTAGTTTATTGTTATGGTGAAATAAATTCGATGCTACAATGATTTAAATTTATAAAATATATTTTTAAACTTGTAAAATGACTTATACAGGAAAAGTAATCAGTGTCGATCAGAGAAAAAATATTTAATCCCATATTGATTTTTCATATTTATTGGCTTCTTCAAATACAACCATTGCTATTTACACCAATAACTACTTTACCATTTAATCTTCTGAACTGCAAAATATAGTGGCATGCACAAATGATATACTCTTAGCCATTCAAATTTTGTTCCAATTAATCATTTTTTTATCTTTGTTATCCTAAGGGCCCGTCGACATTATATTATAACATTATATTTAGTTCACGGAATTGAATTTCATAACTTAATTCTAGATGGATAATCATATTATAATTAATCATAGCCAATCTTCAATTAAAATAATCTCACCACTTAATTCTAGATTAATCATCATTTGTACATATTTATATAGATTTAACATGATATAGTATATATGTTTGTGCTGATGTTGTACGTGATCAACTGATATATGTATATTTAGGGATGTAATCAAATACAAATAATATTATACAAACTTTAAACTATAATTTGCATCGTTAAAAAATATCAACAAATGACCAAATAATAGCAACAAAAAATGTCAACATAGTCTCAACTGTTGATGCTGTGTTAACATTGTGTTGACACTATGTTAACATTTTTTGTTGCGCTTATTTGATCATCTATTGACATTTTCTAACATTGCATATCATAGTTTGGAGTTTGTACAATATTTAGAGTTTGCATTTTATCACTATCAATATTTATATGTATATGTATGAATGTAGGGTTGTACTAAAATGACAACCCATTAAAAATGACAATCTACCACCTATGAGGACCCTTAAATTTAAGAGCAGATTCAACCTTAGTCTACCACGTGATAGGTTTGCTTGCGCATGTATCACAGATTTCCTGATTTTCTCTGATTTCATATTACATATTGCTTGGAACCATATACCGAGTTACTTGCCTATATATCACAGATTGGTTGCCAATGTATAGCGATTGCTTGCATAGGTTGTCATTTTTTTATTATGGTGTCACCATAGTGCTCTAATTTTGTATCGCATATTGCTTGGTACTATATGCCAAGTTGTTTGTCTATTTATCGCAGATTATTTGCCTAAGTTATCGTTTTAAATATGGTGTCATCATAATGCATCCATATAATATGTTTATAATTATATTACTGACATAATATGATAGATGTATTCATGCATATACTTTGGGTCTATACTGATACATAAACCATATAAATGATTTCAGAATTTTGATCCAAAATAGCATCAAAGTCGAGAAATCAGATACACCATATAAATTAACGTGTCAGTATGTCAATCTACGATATCTATATAATGAGAAATGATATTGATACATAAACCATATAAATGATTTCAGAATTTCGATCCAAAATAGCATCAAAGTCGAGAAGTCAGATACACCATATAAATTCATGTGTCAGAATGTCAATCTACTATATCTATATAACCAGAAATGTATGCTACATATTTTATGTGAGCTTCTTATGTGAGCACTACTCTCGTTTAGAGCATGTTTAGCATTGTCGTTTCAATTTATATATTTAATTTGATTCAAATATATTAAAAAATATTATTACAATTTTTAATTTTATAAAATTCATAAAAATCAAAACTCGATTTGCTTGTTTTCTCTATAATTTTAAATAAATTAATAAAATAATAAATCAAGCTTTGATTTTTATGAATTTTGTGAAATTAAAAATTGCAATAACATTTTTTAATGTATATTAAACTAAATATATAAATCAAAACGAATAACACTAAATGTAAGTTAAACGAGAGTGATGCTCACATAAGGAGCCCAACATATCATTCCTCTCTATATAATATCAATATAATACATATATACTCGAGAAATCATATACACCATATAAATTACTGTGTCAATATGTCAATCTATGATATTTATATAATATCAATATAATACCTATACAATATTAATATACTTGTGTCAGGGTCTTAACAAAGAGCACCAATTCATAAAAACATCATCTGGCATGTATTATTATATCATTATTAGTGTATTGATATATTGACAAACTTTTTACCACACTTGCATCCTAACCACTATTATATATTTCAGCCGTCCCAAGTTACTTGAGTCATATTTCATTTTGAATTGTCCTAAGTTATTTGAATCATTTCTCTTTTTAGCTAAAAACAGAACATCTAATTTCACTTACTTTATTTTTTCTTTTACTTCACTCTCTCTTCTTTTTCTTACTTTATTCTCTCCTCTATTTTATTTAACTCACTAAACACAACTTTCTTAAATCACGTGCAAAAAAAAACACTTCAAGTAACATGAGACGAAGGAGTATGTCTATATATGCATGGTTATATTGATATTTGACTTTTTTTAGTATTCTGAGATGTTGATATGATAAACGTGTTGATATTGTAATAATTTTCAAAATATATGAACATTAAAAAAATATTATCAATTTTTAATCTGATTATATGCAATTAAAATACTATTAGAATCCTTTTACCATTTTATTGATATTATATATTGCCGGTATTAACAAATGTGAGATGAAATCTTGATTGCTATTTTTGAATCTAATGAATGTTACTTGATCTTTATTATGCACGTTATTAAATGGTCTTTGTTATGCACCAGTGTGTTGGTAACATGACCCATTAATTATAATCGCAAACAATTTCGAATTATCATCACGCACATTTGGCTTTACATATATAAACATTAAATTACCATTACAAATATATGGTTGGTTAAAACATAAAATTAGAAAATCCCATGTGACCTCATAGAGTAGGGAGGGGTAATTCTCCATTTGTCATATTTTGACGCGCCCAACTAATTTAATCACATAAAAAAGGCATTTTTCCATATATTTTGTCGTATTCAACTGACGGATAAGAATAAAAGGCTGAAACTGAATTGAAATAGAAAGAGCTATATGTTATAGTTATACTCCCTCGACCCCAAAGAATATGCACTTTGGTAGAATTGGTAATTTTTTGCACGACACTTTAACACGACACGAACCCGCACGAAATTAATGGATATGTGTCAAAACTTATTGGGTTCGTGTCCTTATCGTATCGACACGATAATGACACGAAAATTTCGTGTCATGTTCGTGTCTGTTCGTGTTACACGTTAAGAAATAATATTAATATATAATAATAATAATATTATTATTATTATTATTATTATTATTATTATTATTATTATTTATTTTAAAATTTAAATTAAGTTTAGTCTAATGGAACACTTAGTATTAGGTTGTATTATTATAGTGTCGTTATTGTGTCGTGTCATATATGTGTTGTTTTCGTGTCGTGTTGACCCGAAGTGGTTCGTGTCGTTAATGGGTTCGTGTCGTGTTCGTGTCTGAGGGCAGCGGATCGTGTTCGTGTTTGGAGTTTTCACAAGAGGTCGTATTCGTGTTTGTTGTTATCGTGTCGACACGATAACGACATAACACGCACGATTTGCCACCCCTACACTCTGGGTTCGGCACGGGTTTTAATGCAAAATTAGGAAAGTAAGAGAGAGGTAGAGAGAGAAAAAATAATTAAAACATTATTAGTGGAAAATGAGTTTCACCTCATTAGAGTGAACAAAGTTTCTAAATTTGGAAAATGCATATTCTTATGGGACGGACTGAAAAAGAAAGAGTGCATATTCTTGTGGGACGGAGGGAGTATGACTTATACCTAATGATACTATATATATTCATAAATTAATAAGGAGAAATAAATAATTAGAAAGAATAACTATAAATTATAATCCAATTTTCACTCTAATTAAAGAATTATTTTAAAACCATACTATTAAATCTGAAAATATGCGTATACATTTCAAAACTTTATTTTAAATTACGAATAATTATCATATACTCCTATTAATTGGAGTATCTTTTTTCACAATCATTAATGAAATAAGCTAGCTAGTTAAAAGATATACTCCTACTACTAACAATTTGTTAGATCCGAGTAAAAAAAGTTTGTATCAGGTGAATTCATCACTATATCTCGTGATTAATTAACTAATCAATGTCTAGTTAGTAGAGGGCGAGTTGCAATGAAACCCTCTAAATATTGTGAGAACATAAAACTATTTTTAGTCTTTGTATACACAATTTAATTTTATGGCATGCAAATATGATAAATAATTTATATAGGGACATAATCAAATACAAACTCTAAATATTGTACAAATTTCAAATATTTTACAAAGTCTAACCTATGATCTAATTCGTTTAGAAAATGTCAACCAATGATAAAATAACAACAATAAAAAATGTCAACACAATACCAGCGGTTGATGCCGTGTTGACATCAAAATCTTTAAATTTTACACTATTTTGAAGAATTTAGAATTTATACAACATATAAAGTTTGTATTTTATCGATGCCTATATAAATATAACTATCTCAAGAATACTTTTATACAAAAAAAATTATTTATAACCATTGTTAAACAATCTCACACTCACCGACCGTTTTTTTTAATTTGTCCCCATTGATTTAGCTATTCATTGGTTTACTCCATTAATTAAGAGAATTGAGTCAGCCTCAACATTATGTTGTTTAATTACTATTAATATTAGAAGCTTTTGCTTTTGCATCGATTCCTTCATACCTTACACTCTCTGTATGTATATATATGTATGTACATACTCGATCCTCACCTTTAGATAATTGGTGTACATATATATAACCCTATTTCTCTAATTTGCTTTTAGGGTTTTTCCACTTTGTACTATTTTCTCTTCACCTTCATATAAACGCACACAAACACACAGTTTTCATTTGAAGCATTAATTAAGAATGAATATTGATTTGAATTATCAGCTCGGTGATCGAAGATCTACATAAACTAGCTGCCGGTTTCCCAAGTTTTTCGATTTTCCAAAAAAGAATAGGTTTTTCAAGAGAAGAGAGAGAGAGAGAGATTCAACTAAGGAGGTATGTACCAGCCGGCAGGTTCTAGCTTAATCTTGATTAACTTCAAATCTAGTTTTAGATCCAATTATTTCTTTCTATTTTGCTGATTAGTTTTAGTTTGGTATCATAACCCTCATCACTCGATTTTTCTTTGGAATTTTATACAAATATATTTGAAATTATTGAAAATTTCTATGCACACAATTTATGTTTGTCCCATTTGGATCATTTTCTTAACTACTTTTTTCACTAGTATTAAAGTTAAATAACAAAGACTGATTAGAATCGTGGATGAATTTTGTATGTTCCAAATCGTTTTCTTTCATTGCAGTTTTTAGGTTATCAAATACATTATTTGTTGAAAATTTCATCAACTATTCGAGGCAATTATTTTTTCCTTTCTTAAGTGTTTTTTTAATGCTGAACAGACAGCTCTAAACTGTGTGTGTGTGTGTGGGTGTCTCGTTTATTATAAAAGTATATTGATTGCAAATTTCAGCGTGATCATAATTTATTCCTGGATAAATTTTAATTAAAAGAAAATTCACATATGGCACTTATATTTTATAGCCAAACGCATCCTACTTGTTAAGTTATGTACTTATCAACAGAAAGTAGTAATTAACCAATCAATAAATATTCTGAATTATTTTATCCATGTTACTAGGGCGGCCGGGGAATTATTACTTTCTTTTTTCCTCTAAAAAAATAACAAAAAGAAATAAATTTATTTCATAAAAATTCAAGCTGTCAAATTCTCTTTTTTTATAAAGACTTCGTTCAAAAAAAACCTAACACTTCACAAAATCTCAACATAAATACACAAACATCATCTTGCATTAATTTGGTCGAGTTTTATACAACTTCAATGTATCTAAGTAGCACATTTTCACTGAATTCCACATACATTTGTTACTATTTCAATTGGTTGGGAACATGCTTTTATTAAATATACTGATTGCATATTTTAAATATATAATCGTGTTCGCTTCATAAGACTCATATTTGTTGTTATTTTTATTTAAATTTTGCGTGGACCAAAAAATATGTTCTCTTTCTTTATGGTGCAGAATTATGGCGGCTTCGTCTTCGAGCAGCAGCTTCTCAAAACCTCCGTGCGCGGCCTGCAAATTCCTGCGGCGGAGATGCCTCTCCGGGTGCATCTTCGCGCCATATTTCCCGCCCGAGGAGCCTACGAAGTTCGTGAACGTCCACAAAATCTTCGGCGCCAGCAACGTCAGCAAGCTGCTTAACGAGATCCCGGCTCACCAGCGCGAGGACGCGGTCAACTCGCTTACTTACGAAGCCGAGGCTCGGCTCAAGGACCCCGTCTACGGCTGCGTCGGCGCCATCACCATTCTCCAGCGCCAGGTCTTCACCCTTCAGAGAGAGCTCGACGCTACCAATGCTGACATCATGCGCTTCGCTAGCGGAACCGGAGCCCCGAGAGGAAGCGGGTCGGGTTATGATGACCCGAATAGTACGGATTATTGGACTGGGAAAGGTCAAGATGGAGGCATCTAATATTATATACTCTCACTATGTGTGTATATGAAAATGCATATATGTATGTAAAACATTGACTATGCTTTGGTGTATTAATTAGTTTTGCATGCATTTTAATATGTAACCTTTTTCAGTATATATACATAAACTACGCATTATGTATGAGGAGATAGTAAGATTATTTGACCATAGAAGGATTAATTATCTACAGTATTTTTTTACGATGGATTTAATTTAACGACAATATTAATTTGGCTTAATCTCTTTTTCCGACAAACGGGGAAACATATATTAAAAGAAGAAGTCATGTCTAATCTAGGAAATAATAAAATCCAAGAGAACGATAAGATTGTGGAATGATTCAAAGAACCCGTCTCCTTTAAAAAAATCATAATCTTAAATACGTGGAATGGATAAACCTTTAGAAAAAAAATGGGTGACTAATTAAGAACTCCAAGCTTGTATGACAAATAAAAGGTATTCCCTCCGTCTTCAAAGAGTATGAACTTTGGGTTTGACATATGTTTTAATACATTATTGATAAAGTAAGAGAGATAGAGATAGAGAAAGTTTTTTAAGTATTGCTAGGGAAATGAGTCCTACCTCATTAGAGAGAAGAGAGTTCCCAAATTTGAATGTTCATACTCTTTGAGAACGGACAAAAAAGGAAATAGTGCATACTCTTCAAGGAGGGGGGGAGTAATATTATAGTTATATATATAACTGGCATCCGATTATGTTCAAATAAAAAACATTGATATATTTTTTAAAATTAATAATAATATATTCCGTAAGGATATAATCCGTTGATAACTTTCTTAAATTGCTAACTGACAACTATGTTAACAACTTATTTTATAGTAGATGTTAACACGAAGATATTTGTATGTCAACTTAATGTAAATATTGATGTCAACAGAAGACATAAGTATGTCAACTACATTGAGTTGACATACAAATGTCTTCGTGTTGATATCTATAATGTATGTTGTTAACATAATTATTAGTTACCAATTTAAAATATTATCCCCGTATTTATTTTACTATATTAGTATTACACATGTATAATATCAATCTATATCACATGCAACATACACCATATAGAAACTTTGTGTCACACAACTTATAGTACATCATTATATTAGTACTATTATATAGTATCGTCCAGCTGCTCAATTTTATAACGAGATGCAATATGTGATAAGTAAATATTGAATCGTGGCAAAAATATATATCTGATTGGAATGATAAATTGTGTACATATACACAAACTTAACTGATTTACTTAAATACTCTATTCCTTACAACTCTTCAATATGAAGAGCTTGAATTCTTTTGAAAATATAACGACAAAAATTGTACAAAACATTTATCTCAAGCTCGACTAATTTTGTTGGAGATAGGCGGCTATAATTCCTTATCATTTCATTATTCATCAAGAATTTTATTATGAATTTCAATTATATGAACAGAACATGAAATAGATATAATAGGAAATTTAATCTCCCAAATCGGACATCCATACATGTATAATATCAATTATCAGCTTATGTCACATACAATATCGGTATTACTTGACAATTTTATTTATAATTTTAAGATACATCATAACTACATTTCCTTTGTGGATACTTATATTCTCTTTGCATTAAAATAATTCAAAATCATTTTGCTACATAGCATGAATGAATGATGAGTGGAATGAAGTTAAAGCTTGGAGAGAACCCAAGAATCAACAAAGGAACAAGAGCCCCTATAGGTGCTGGAAAGCCAAAGAAGAATTCAAGAAAACGACCGGAATGTGAAAGGTAAGCAGAGCTGAACTTGTGCTTGACCTTACTTTTTGATTCTTTATCTTGGGAACTCTCTTACTTATACAATCTTAATTCTTACCAATACATATCCATGCAATAGTTCATTTCAAATTTCTTACCATTGTTTTGTAATGACAATAATAATAAGTGAGAGTCAGTTCATTGGCGTCTCGCCAATATATTGTAGTGGGTGTTCAATTTTTTCGGATATCCGACATAGCAAAAGCGTCTTGTCTACATGGAACAATGCTTATTTGCAAATCCGACTCCTCATTCTATCATAATATTATATCAAGCAAGACATAAATTTATAGTATTTTTACACACAAAATGTATTGTATTAACCCATTGATATATGCATATAGGTATGTTAATTCAATTGTGACATAAGTCTTTTAGTTTGATGAAATTTCAAAATCTTTTATGCAATTCACAAGGACCAAAAATTTCACATCACCAAAATTGAAGTAAGAAAAGGACAAACTTAGATGCTGGACAGGTCATTATTGTGTAAGTAGTCGACAAGAACTATGCTTTAATTTTTGTAACTGCAATAGAAATGAGAATATGTGTAATAACAAAGAGTGTATATATATATATATTAGGAGTACTGTACATTATATTGCACACCTTTAGCTTTTTAATAAAGTATGAAATTCGAATTTTTAATTTATTTATTTTATTTTGTCTTTATAGTCGTTTTCAAAATTTAAATTATGTAACTTTTTGTAATTATGTTACCTAAGATTTTAATTATTTAATTTTAAGACTGTAAGTGTGAAATGATTTTAATGGTACGTTGTGGTTGATGACATGATGGTAGGAAATTTGGGCCATGCCTTCCCTAAAGTATTAGGCAAGCTAGTGGAGGGGGGGATAGGTTTAAATTTAAGAATACTAGTGAACATTTGTTAAAATGATTGATTCCAAAACAAACATCTTTTATCTTCCTTTTTCAATATAAAGCAAGTAGCGCGTGGTATAATCACAGTAAAGTAACAAAAAACAACATTTTATGATCGTATCCTATTGATACTCCATTCATTAATTCCACATTATGTTTACGAAATAACTTTAGCAATACCACGTAGAATAAATGTCATGTTTGGTTGTCAGGATTCTGTCTGGAAAAGTAATCTAATTCTTTAAATTTTAAATTTCTGTGTTTATTTCAATTTTTAACTAAACTGAGAAAGTAATCAGAATCACAAGAAAAAGGAAAGTTAGTACAACTTTTCAGGATTTTAAATTCTAACTTTTCTCAGGTATTCTTTTTTAGGATTCATACATATTTAATGAAATATAAGTATAGTTTTATTATCACTGTTTTTGTTATTATTATTATTATTATTACAATGTATTAAAAATGATATAAAATTATAAATCATACTTTCTTTGTCCTATAATAGATGTCACAATTTTCTTTTTAGTTTGTCACACAAAAGATGTCATGTATCATTTTTTTGAAAAAACTCTCTCTCACATTAATATAAATATATTATTTTCTCTCTCCACCTAACACACAAAACAATATCACCTAAAATCTCATGTCAATCTCCAATTGTGTCATCTATTATGAGACGAAGGGAGTACTTAATTTTGGTATAATAAATAACTATAATTAAAATTATCATAATTATAACTATATTATTATAATATTCATATATATTTGTTATTATCATAATAATAATTAATAATTTATTAAATAATTAAAATATAACTATATAACATAAATTATATAATAATTATTATTTTATATATTTATAATTCATCAATAAAGTCGTAGTAAAATTTCAAATTATAAAATTTATTCAATTATAATACAATAATCATATTTATTATTATTATTATTATTATTATTATTATTATTATTATTATTATTATTATTATTATTATTATTATTATTATTATTATTATTTATAATTATAATACTCCATGTAATTATAATTACAATTATATTATTATATATTACTATGAATAATCCATATTTAAACTAATAATAAATATAAAAATATAATTATTATCATATGTAATTAATAATTTATTAAAATTTAATATTATTATTTTTTATAAATTAAAAATAAATAAATAGAAGAATATTTTTATTTTGGTGTTTAAATCAAACATAAAATTTAAAATCTTAATATTTTTCAAACCCAAGAAAGTAAAGTTATTAGGAATCATATTCCTGAGATTTATTTTTCAGCAATTATTTTCCTTGCTCACTTCACTTTTGTCAACCAAACATGACCAAAAGGTATTTTTGCTGTCAAAAAATTACAAGCCTATGTTAATAACATGACCAAAAGGTACTTTTGCTGTCAAAAAATTACAAGCCTATGTTAATATTCTAAACATTATGAGGATTGATTCGCATCAGTTTTTATTTTCATGGTTCATTTTCTCTAAAAAGTATTAGGAGGTAGAACCCATTCTACCATTGAAAACAAATTTTTTGAAACAATGAATTTTTGACTCTTATAAAAAGTTAATCTAGAATTTTTTGTACTACTAAGATAAGAGAGAAGTCAAGTGATTTTCGAATTAAAAATAATTAATCAGTCAGTCATTTTCAATTATTGGGCCCCCTTCCAAACCACCCAAAAGTCTATAAGCCCAAGTCCAAAGTATAGCATAATTAGGCTAATCTAAATTAGCTGCATTTGATTGATTTGATGGGCTTAAAACTCTGACATTAACCAATTTTAACTTTTTTTTTATTATAGGAAAATGAATTAAAATTTAGAGTACCAACTAAGGATTCTAAGCTTAGATTTTTTGCCTACATTAATTATTCTATCATCAAGACAATGTACACACACTAACTTTTTATTCTTCTTACCACAGTAGCTCGATTTTATTAGTTACTTTAGTCATAGCACATCAATTTTATTTGGAATTAATTTCCCTCAAAGGTTATGAATTTTTCTACTATTATATCAATAAATTTAGTATTTGATTATTCTT
Source organism: Salvia splendens (assembly GCF_004379255.2). Classification (NCBI taxonomy): domain Eukaryota; kingdom Viridiplantae; phylum Streptophyta; class Magnoliopsida; order Lamiales; family Lamiaceae; genus Salvia; species Salvia splendens. Next base: position 28,733,406 of record NC_056037.1, on the reverse strand, counting down.
TTATTTAAATAAAGAAACTGTAGATGGGATATACAATTTCACTCTCAAGTTTGTTTTGATGGATGAACTAATGATCTAAATCTAGATAGGGTTTTATATGAAGGTGACACGGAACAAAGCACATTTTGCTTTGAGATAATCTCAGACCCAAAAGATAATTAATGACAAGCATCCATATAATATAATGTATAGAGGGAACACCTTTTTAGTACATCAATTATCCCAAATGAGCAAATTTGGTCAATAACATTTCATAATATCTATTGAGGTACATTAACTATAAATTAATATTAATTCAACTATTTTTTTTGCTATTTCCAATATTTTCATGACCAAAGTAACCTTAAGGTCATGAAGGGCAATTCAATCTATTTATTCATCCACTCTCTTCTTTCTTCTAATTTATTTGGGATTAAGTTTAATAGATCTTATACTATTATTATTAATATATATCATACCTTATTTGAATATTATGATATTACTTTCTAGTGCTAGTTAATACTTATATATGGTTACATTCTCAATATTTAGATAAAACTAAGATAAATATTTTATTTTAATGAATCTCGTAATTTTATTAAACTGAAAATTTAAGTTAATCATAATATATAATATATACTACATTGAAATAAAAATATAATAAAGTAGAAAAAATATGATTCACGAATAGTCAAGGGAATAGATATGAGAACTATGGACAATTTTCATGATATTGTAAATGACCTAATGATAATATTAAGACGCGACATTGTGATATTAAACAATTGATAGCAACTATTGATTTTTTATTTAATTAAACAATCATAGATTTAAATTAATCATATATTCAACGAAGAATGTAATTGTCTTTTATTAAATTGATTATTGATAATTTCAACTAATATTTTTAGACTACAATTATTACATAAGAGTAGATAAAATAAAACTTAGCTCTTTGAATTATTTACGATTCTATGTATGTTAATAAATTTTAATTTATTTTTAATCATCACTTTTGTATTGCACTTAAAAATAACATATTCTATGTATAGCTTTAAGATTGAAAAATTAATATTCCATCTAATAAATTGAACTACTTTTATATACAAATATTGTATAAGTATAATGTTTGCAAATATTTATATCTAAGTTATTTCACTATTAATATCAAATATAGTACAATGATTTTAAATATTACAAATAAGTAAAACTAAACGTAAATAATTAATAGTAATAGAATATTTTAAAGATGTTTTTATTTTGAAATTAAAATTAGAGGGAACATTTTTTTTGGTACATCAACTATCCCAAATTACATACTTTAATGAAAATGAGAGGGTAAATAGATTGAATTGTCATTCATGGTCTTAAGGGTACGTTGGTCATGAAAATATTAGAAATAACCAAAAAGTAGTTGAATTGATATTAACTTATAGTTGATGGACCTTAAAAGATATTATGAAATGTTACGGACCAAATTTGCTCATTTAAGATAGTTGATATATTAAAAAAGATATTCCCTCTAATATATATACACAAAATGATTCACACATGAATATACTCACACTAGAAATAAGTAAATCATAATGCATAACTGAACAAACAAACATGGAGGTATTTTCAAATCGTTTTAGATTATACACAGCTTGCTAAAGACTTATTAGATATATGTGAAACAATTCATTTCCTATATGGGAAATGTGTCATTCCACTAAACGAAATAAGTCATTTCAACAAACTCACAATTTATTTAAAAGATGCTCATATATTTCAACAAACTCACAATTTATATGAAGGTGAAATTTCCTTTTACTAGTGGTTGAAATCTCAGCATTTTTTATTTACGAATATGCTCATATATGATTTATTTAAATATATATAATTAGTTAGAAAAGGAAAACTGACTTTCATGATTTGTAAATTTAAGTCATCCCTGCATAAAAAACACGACAAAATATGAAAAGCAAACGATCTATTTTACCTGCAACTCTACTTGAGGCCCCAAGCATAGAGCGTCACGATTTTTTGTCAATTTGTCTCGCCATTTATATATTAACTGCTACTAGTCCATCATATTATGCCTACTATTAGTAAAACTTAACTTAATTTAATTAATTGATTTGAGACATAATAGATGGATGAAAGAACTGTAGTATAAAAGAGCTTAGCTGATGGAAGCAGCATACCACCCATATAATTAAGTGATGCCAAATAATGTATATATAACTTTAATTTATAAACATGAGTGGATAAGCTATGATTAAGTTATTTGTTTGGGTCTATCAAGTTGTTTAGTACCACCATAAATTCATAAATCTGAAGGGGGGCCGAAATACAAAGGCCCCGTCTAAAAACTACACGCATAATATTTACCGAGTACTACCTCCATCCACAAAAAATAGACAAAGAGTAAGTAAATGACACGAGTTTTAATGCGTAATTGGTAAAGTAAGAGAAATGGAGGAAAAAAGTGGCAAAAATAGTGTTAGTGGATTGTGGGGTCCATATTTAGGATGATATGGAGGATTATTTGTTTAAAACTTTATATATTTAAAATTGGTCTAATTTTAATTGACGACTCAAAATGATAAAATTAGTCTATTTTTATGGTCGAATGTAGTATATGCAATGTGACGATCATCCTCTCGACGTAGGAACACTATAAGCAATGTGACAATATAAAAGTGTATTGATGTTAATGTTTTCAGATTCTTACTATACTTTTTGTAAAAATGATTATCAAAATAATAGTACTTGCATAGTTCACTTTATCACAATTTAAAAACACACAATAGTATTACCTCAAAAAAAAGCATTGAACGAGACATTTATTTTGTCGCATACGAATCTGATAAATACACATATCATCTCAATAATACTACACTTAGAAAAACACCTCGACTCAAGAACGCTTTTATATCTTCCATCCCAATAATGTTAAATCACTTCTTTTAGACACAAAAATTAAAAAATATGTGTTAAATGATAATAAAATAAAATAGGAGGTATGAAAAAAGTAAGAGAAATAAGAGAGAATAGAGTAGATGATAAAATAAAGTAAAAGCTATTAAATGTGTTGTTTTTTTTAAAAAAGAAATATGACTCAACTTAGTTAGGAGTAGTAGTATTTTATAAAAACCATTCACATGCAAAAAAGAAAAAGAAAAATTATATAGTAAGTACAACGCGTTTGAGATATTAGAGATGAGAGACTTGATATGCTGCGGACCATTACATGAGCGCTCTATAGGCGACTAGTGATGTGGAATCTAGTCATCAATTTTCTCCCTCTTAATTAAGTTTATTTCTCTTAAGGCCATCTGCAACGCTGTCTTTTATCCGTCTTTTAACCGTCTCATCTCTTTACTATTCATGTGCCCCACTGTACTTTTCACTCCATCTCTTAACTAAGAGACAACACCTGCAACCCTCCATCTCTTATCTGTCTCTTAAGAGCATCAGCAATGGCGGACGTCCACGCGAAATTCCCACCGGTATGCGGGAATTCCGTGGCAGACGTCTGCCATTGCGCGTCCCAGGCACGGATACGGAATTCCGCGAAGGAAATTGCAGTTCCGCGGAATTCTGTGCGGACGTCTGCTATTGCGTTGACGCCCACGGAATTCCGCTTTTTTACATTAAATGTTTTTTTAGTAATTATGTATTTTTTTAATGAAGTATGATTTTTTAAAATAAAGTGGTTGCATTTTCTCTGTATTCACGTCGAAATTTTAATTCAGTAAATTGTTGAATTCCAAAAATTGTCTAATTTGTGAATTTGTGAAAATTTTTTAATGTGGGAATTCCGTCAGGAATTCTGCAGGGAATTCCGCTACTGTACAGTGGGAATTCCGTATGACGTGGCAGAGCAGTGGGAAGTCCGTATGACGTGGCAGAAGGTGTTTTTGGGAATTCCGGGGGGAATTCCGGCGGGAATTCTGCTCCACTGCTGATGCTCTAACCATCTCATCCATTAACTGTTCATTCAATTTCATTTTTTATTTTTATTTCCAACAAATTCAATTAATAAAAACACACTTCATTAAATAAAATTACAACTTCAAATTCTAAAAAAATTTAAAAAACACATAATTAAAATCCTAAAAAAATATTTAAAATACATAAGTTAATTTCTTCCGCGCACTCTACTGGTTGCCAAAGTTTGCCCAAATGTGCTCCATTAGATCATCTTGGAGTTGAGCGTGGGCGGTAGAATCATGTGTCTTTGCCCGAATAGACAACCGATCTTGCATAGACAGATGCACTCCACTGCGAGGCAAACTACTTGCGGTAGAACTTCCCAGGGTTTCAGGGTCGAACCAATTTCCCGCCTCAGGTCCTTCGTCGGCGACAATCATGTTGTGCAAGATTATGCGCGTATACATGATGTCGACCATATTCTCCATAAACCACGTACGAGCCGGGGCATTGATAATGTTGAAGTGCGCTTGGAGAACCCCGAACGCCCTCTCCACATCCTTGCGAGCAACCTCTTGCTTCTACGCAAAAAGAGCCTGTTTTTCGTTCACCAGCCTGTTGAACGTCTTCACGAAGGTTGGCCACTTCGGGTAGATGCCGTCGGCAAGATAGTACCCCATTTTATACCGCCGGTTGTAAGTGATGAAGTTGATGGCCGGCGCTTTACCATCCAAAATTTCGGCGAAGAGGTCGGATTGGTTGAGCACGTTGACGTCGTTGTTCGATCCAGGGACCCCGAAGTACGCATGCCAAATCCATAACCGGTAGTCGACAACGACCTCGAGTATAACGGTGGGGTGGATGCCTTTGTGGCCGCTCGTGTATGACCCCCTCCACGCCACAGGGCAATTCTTCCATTGCCAATGCATGCAATCGACGCTGCCAAGCATCCCGGGGAATCCGTGCAGTTCTTCGTGAAGGTGGAACAGAAACTGACAATCTACCGTGCTTGGCTTCCGGAGAAATTCGTCGGTGAAGGCTGCCCGGACGCCATTGCAGAAGTTCATCAAGCACATTCTCCCAGTGCTTTCTCCAATGTGGAGGTATTCGTTGAATAAATCCGTCGTTTGTCCAGTAGCAAGCTGACAGTTTGTTGCAGTACATTTCTGCAGCGTCGTGTGGCTGGAACGGCCAATGCCGTCGAACCCTTCTTGGAAGAACTCTTCCCGAGCTGCCAATGTATTTGCGATGTGCAGAAATAGTGGTTTCCGCATGCGAAAACGGCGACGGAAGTAGGTCTCTCCCATTTCCCAATACCGGGTTATCACAGAAGTAGTCGCGTACTAACCTTGCGGCGGCTTCCTCCCGGTTACGATGGATGTAAGTCCGGGATTGTCGTTGGGGCGGCGCGACTTCCTCCGCCTCCCTACGTCGATCTTCTTCAAGCGATTCTTCCATTATTCGACGCATTGCTCAAATGGATCCATGAATGGATTAAATTTGGGAGAAGAATAAAAGAGATGATTTGAGATGAAACTTGGAGAGGAAAGAGAGATGATTTGAGAAGAATAGATGTGTGTTTGTGTGTGTGAAAGATGAGTATTTATAGAATAAAAAAAGAATTTTTTTAAATTACCGTTGAACGGTCATATTACCATTTTTAAATTTTTTTATTAATTTCGAATTTAAAAAATAATTTATTGCGTCAGCGTGACGAAGCCAACTCGCGGGCCGACGGGTGGGCGTCACGCGTGGCGCCAGCGCGCGCCACGTCGCGCGGGCGTCTCGGCGAGACAGGGACGAGATAAGAGACACCTGCGGGACGCGTTGCTTGTGCTCTAATATTCGCTCTTTCCATCGTGATAATTTCTCCACCAATTCTCATCCAACGCCCACTTTTATAAATTTTCAAGCATTTTAATATTTTTGTTCCTTTTGCACCGGTTAATCTCCCTATAAAATTTCTTCGTCTTCTTCCCTATCCAATCCTACCACTCTTACCAGTTTCCCTCTCTTATCTGTAGTTTTTTTTTCTGAAGAACTCTGATAAAAATTTTATCCACCATCCATATTGGTTAGATTGAATGAGGGGTTGCTACTATCATGGATATAATTGCAAAATCTAATATTGGTTTCGAAGTGAAAGGATTTCGAAATAGGTTCAAATATGTTAACTATTACTCCATGTTTCTTTGCAAGGAACTAATTGTCAAAATTAAAATCCCTCTTGAATAAATAAAAATAGATCTACAAAAGCCATTTGGTTTCATGAAATTCTAGGAAGGATTCGTAGAAACTCATTTGGCAAGAATCATTAATTGCAGAAAGCCATTGATAGTGTAGGAAGCCAATTCGGAAATCCGCAGGAGTTACACGAATGATTTGCCATTCACTAAATTATGGAAAAGTATTAGTCTTATGTCTAAAAAGCTTATTGAGTGAGGATGAAGAAATTTGATGAGAGTGATGAAAACTACAGACCAGAGACACTAAAGAATGAAGGTTTGGTGTAAGAGCTTCAATTACAATGGATGCTTGGAGAGAGAGAAAGTTGCTTATTAGTCTATAGACGTGGTTGGATAGACGAGAATAACACGAATAATTAATAAGAAAAATAATTTTAAAAAAAATAAGAGCATCAACAATGGCGCCCGTCCGGGTGGAATTTCGACCGGCGTGCCAGAATTCCGCGGCGGAACCATTGTGCATGGTATGCACGGATACGGAATTCCGTCGCGACGGCGCGCGGACGTCCGTCATTGCGTTGACTCCCACGGACGTCCGCGCGAAATTCCCGTTTATTGCATTAAATGTTATTTTTTTTAAATTTCTGTAAATACGTCCCGTTGAACTTCATTTCATTCGCACCACTTGTATTAACGAGTATCTCTCTCTACATTTCTTTTATATATCCGGAATGGCTGGTAGTGGTAGTGGTAGTGATGAGCATTATGAACACATGATGCGTCTTATTCATGCACGTGTGCGGGAATCAGCGGAGAGGGAGGAACAAGCGGCCTTGGCGCCAGCGGTACCTCGACCCATCCGTCGTCGGACTATAATACCCCGGGACCACCTCGCTGCCCACGCTCGGTTGTATGAGGATTACTTTGCGCCGGAGCCACGGTTTGGGGAGAACCTATTCCGGCGACGGTTTAGGATGCATCGTCCGCTCTTTCTGCGTATCGTGGGCGCTTTGGAGCGTCGATACGGGTATTTCAGGATGCGGGAGGATGCGGCTGGTAAACCCGGCCACACGACGATTCAGAAGTGCACTGTCGCAATCAGGCAGTTGGCATACGGAGGCGCGACCGACATGTTCGACGAGTACCTCCACATCGGCGAGACGACTGCCCGCGATTGCATGAAGTATTTTTGTCAGGGCGTTAGGGAGATATTCGGGGATGGGTATCTTCGAAGGCCTACCCCTGAAGATTGTTAGGCTCTGCTGGATATGCACGGGAATCAGCACGAGTTTCAAGGCCAAGAATCTCACGATGATCCTTGAAGCGGTAGCTGACTACCGACTGTGGATTTGGCATGCCTATTTTGGAGTAGCCGGGTCTAACAACGACATTAACGTCCTCTAGTCGTCGCCCCTTTTCAACGAGCAGTGCATGGGCGTTGGTCCGTCCGTCAACTTCGTCGCCAACGGCAACCAGCACAATATGAGCTATTATTTGGCGGATGGGATATACCCTATGTGGCCCGTCTTTGTGAAGACGATCAGATGCCCAACAGATGAAAAGAAGATATATTTTGCGGGTCGCCAGGAGGCAGCGCGCAAAGATGTGGAGCGGGCATTTGGTGTGCTCCAGGCTCGATGGGCGGCATTGAAGGGTCCAACACAGCTGTGGTATGTTGACAGCATCGCCGACATCATGTACGCATGTATTATCATGCACAACATGATTGTCGAAGATGAAGGTCTAGCACTGACTGATTGGTCCAATGATGCTGGTGCTGCGGGTCCAAGCCACGGCGTGGCCACTAGCAATATACGCATGGGGATACCCCATGACGATGTCGATCGAGTCTGTGCATTTGCCAACATTGCCAAAGAGAAGCCCATGTTCGGCTCTAGAACGATATTATTGAAGAAGTATGGCAGCGGAGGGGTCGTCGTTGATGTAGTTTTTAATTATTGAAATGTTTTTTTTTAATTTGGTGAAATGTACTTTTCGGACTTTTTTATTTAATGGAATTTTTTTTCCCTATTTGTGTCGAAATTTTAATTCCGTAAATTGTTTAATTCCGGAAATTGGTTTATTTGTGAATTTGTGGTTTTTAATGTCTAAGCTCTTTGTCCTGGCGGCAAGGAGCTTAGACATTATTGTATGAGGTGCCAAGTTCGAGCCCTCTTGACATCAGTTGTAATTTCCTCCTTTCTATAGTATAGGAGTTTATTTGTAATTTTCTCCTTCGTATAGGAGTTAATTTAAAAAAAAAATTGTGGTTTTTTTAATTGTGGGAAGTCCTTCGGGAAGTCCTTGTGGATGCCCGCCACTGTGCAATGGGAAGTCCTTATGACGTGGCAGTGCAGTGGGAAGTCCGTATGACGTGGCAGGAGGTATTTTTGGGAATTTCGCGGGGAATTCCGCCCCACTGTTGATGCTCTAAGGATGATATTGCCATGTCATCTATCGCTTACAATGTCCTCACAAATGTCCCTCAGCATTTTTAATCAATTGATATATGAACTACATATGTATTTCAGAGCTTTTGTCCTAGCGGCAAGGAGCTTAGGCATTATTGCATGAGGTGCCGAGTTCGATCCTTCTTGACATCAGTTGTAATTTCCTCCTATCTATAGTACATGAGTTTATTTGTAATTTCCTCCCTTATATAGGAGTTAATTTTTGAAAAAAAAAGAAATATATGAACTACATATGTAAGACATCAGTTGTAATTTCCTCCTATTTATAGCATAGAAGTTTATTTGTAATTTCCTTCCTTATATATGAGTTAATTTTTGAAAAAAAAGAAATATATGAACTACATAATACGTATGAGTTTGCATTTTCAATAGACAACTTTAAAAAGTGAACATATATTGGAGATAATTTAGTCGATTGATATATGAACTACGTGTCTACGAATATAATGTAAGTGGGCATTTAATAGACAACTTTAAAAAATTAAAAGTGAACATTTCAAATTTTCACCCAACTATTGAAAAATAAAGTGAACATTTTAAATTTTCACCCAACTATTGAAAAATAAAGTGATCAAGTATTGTGACACTCTTAGTAATGGACTACTACTTGTATCCTTTAAAATAGAAATTATTTTTTTTTATCCGTTGCTTAAAAATAAAACCCTTTTTATTTTGCAAAAAAAGTTTAGAAATCCGTTACTTAAAAATAAAAACCTTTTTATTTTAGGAAAAAAGTTTCTCATTGAGATGTAGGATTCATTCATTACTACTCCCTCCGTCCCCAGAGAGTATGAACAATGAGTTCGGCACGAATTTTAATAAATAAGGGAAAAATAAGAGAGAGAGGGAGAAAGGGTACGGAAAATAATGTTAGTAGAGACTGAGGTCCACATTATTGTAATGTATAAATTGGTAATGATAATGGTATAAGTTGGTAATGGTAATGGTTTGTATGGGTAATATGTTGTTTGAATTTTTTAAAATTAGAAAGTTCATACTCTTTAAGAGTGGATGATAAATGAAATAGTTTATACTCTTTGGGAACGAAAGAAGTATATTATTTATTTATTTTTTCTCTTATTTGACCAAGTATGTATTAAAATTTATATCATTCTAAAAGTTTCTATTTTAAAAGATGGAAAGAGTATAATATTTTATGTAACACCATTGTGACACTCATAACTATAATAGTTAGGCCTATGACAAAGAAAATTGGTTTCAGTAGAACAACCCATAACATTATCAACATTACTTTAACTAATGTATTTTTTATTGGAATCAGTAGAACAAATCATAACAAAGCCAATAAGTCGGCATGCCCAATAACATTTAGCAAATGTAATGCATACTTTTTTGGGCCCTAAATAACAGTGCCCCCTTCTTTTTCTCATAAAATTAGACCACTCACTTTTGGTACTTTTTTCCCTTTTTAAATAATAATCATATTTTTCACTAACAACACTTTAATTATATTTTACTTTTTATTTCTCTTTAATTTATTCAATGTATTAAAACTCATGTCGTCTTCAAAATTTCTATTTTTAGAGGACGGATGGAGTCTAATTCGCCCCCAATACGTAGCACTTCGCCCCTATCGGGGTACCGCATCATATTTTGGGTCAACCCTACTCAAGTAGCGGGTTTATCGGGTGCAGAATAATAAGATTGAAATTTTATCGGGTTAGAAATTTCCAACCGTAACCTAAACATTTGAGTTTCGGGTTAACCCAACAGATAAATCGAACTAAAAGCTAAATATTAATTAACCTAAGAATTTTTATTCCCAATAATTATATTTATACTACTCCTAATATTCTAGTACAAACTATTAACAAGAGGTGTGATCCGTTCAGGGCTGACAATTTTTGATACGACACGATAACACGACACGGACCGACACGAAATTAACACGACACGAACACGCACGTTCAGAATTTGGGTCCTTATAGGGTCGACCCAATAACAACACGAAGATAACAGGTTGGGTCGAGTAGTGTTTGGGTCGGGTTTGGGTTATACGTTTAAGAAAAAATTATATTTTTATTATTTAAAAAATTATTAAACTTTAATTTTAATTATTTTTGTTGATTAAAAATATTATACTTTAATTTTAATTAATTAAAAAATATTATACTTTAATTTTAATTAATTAAAAAAAATACTATACTTTAATTTTATTAATTAAAAATATTAATTAATTTTTTTAATTATTTAATTTTATTATATAGATTTAATATTACTATACTTTAATTTTATTATTTTGATTAGGAAAATAATTATTTTAATTTGGTAATTTTTTATTTTATCGTATAATATCATGTTTAAATCGTATAATAACATCATGTTTTAGTCGTTATCGTGTCGAGTCAAGCTAACTTACTATCATTAATAGAGAGTTGACTTTTTCTGGGTACATGATAGCACGCACGAACCCGACACGAACCCGTTGGGTTGGGACACGATAAAACCCCGATGATTTCGGATTGGGTTGGGTTGGGACATGATTAGGTTGGGTCGATAATGGGTTGACACGATACCGACCCAACCCACACGATTTGACAACCCTAGATCCGTTGCTAGCTTTCTTAAGTTGCTAACTCTGCTAAATATTGAAATGTCAGTATAAACTTAGTTTATATTTTAATAATCAGAGCTGACATTAATATTTAAAATGTCTTTTACATCGTATTTATATTTTATAAGTGTAAAGGGTTGAGGTGTAACCTTTAATATATAACATATACTTTTGAACTGAATGATTTCAGTTATAAGTTTATGAAATGCTTCAGTATGAAATGGGCCGCCATCTTTGGGCTTTCCTTCAGGTTAGTTAGCCCCCTGACCATGTATGTTCTGGATTTATCTATTTTTACATGTCTCATACTCTACTTACAAGGCAACTTTTATTTTCTTTATTGCAGAAGTTGCGGGTTAAATTTGTGGTGAAGAGAAAGCAAGACAAGATGTTAGTAATTTAGGAAAAATTAACAATATAATGCACCATATTAACCATATCACAAACATAAATTTAAATATAATTAAGTATTACTACTATTATAAAAATATGACAATGACCTGAATAATACATTTGATATGATTAGGAAAATAGGAAAAGATATAATTTGATATGATTAAAATTCTTGTAAAAGTAGTAGTATGATTTATCGAGTATATATCCAACGAAATTGTTGTGTTACTTGTCGAAAAAAAACTTATACGGTATTTACTCATTTATTTACTTAAATAGATTAAAGGAGAATTTATAAATACCTATCATTACTGTAGGAGCCGTCCATATTAAGAAAAAGAGAGAAAACATGTAGAAGGAAATAAAGAAGAAAATAGTGCTCTCCAAGTTTCTACACAGTCTCAGTTTTCATCACTATGAGAGCCAGTGATACAAACGGGAAGTCCAAGGCCCGGGCTGACCCGACCACGACTCCCCTTAAGCTGCCCGGAAGGCCCGTCACAAGATCAATGAGACAAAAGCTTCGGGAAGGCGTTTCAAACTTCATTAGGAGGGGAATGGAGGAGGCAGATGGAATGCCCGGTCGGGCGAATCCACACCTCCAAAACGCCCGACCGGGCGTTTGTGCGCTGAGCATCGTCTACAGTCCAGAAAGTTCGCCCGACCAGGCGATTTCACCATCCCAGAACGCCCGACCGGGCGTTTGAAGAAGCAGCGCCGAATCCAGAAAGTTCGCCCGACCGGGCGATTTCACTTTCCCAAAACGCCCGGCCGGGCGATTCAACTTTTTCAGCCGTTTTTTTCCTTGTTTTTTAGCCTTTTCTTGGGTTTCCAACCCTAACTATAAATATCCTTTTTGTAAGACTTTAGAGGGGACTTTTGATGAATGTTATTATGAAGACTCCTTTGAGAGCATCTCCCATATGAGATTTCTATCCAAATTCCTACATTGTAGGTTGCTTGTTTTATGTTCATTTGGCTAAATCAAGTATATGTATGCATTTATGGTTGTGTAGTCATGAATGTGGAGCCAATGGAGTATTTGATTTGGGTGAAAGTAGCCTAGGGTTGCCCACATCTTCTTGTGGGAGGTCATAGGTCCTCAAAGAGGATTCCTCCTTCTTTACACTTTCTTCTCACCTTCTTTTCTCTCCATCAAAATCCATTTTGAGCCTAGTTTTTGTGGCTAGCTCAACTTATCTTTGTTTATCTTAACTAAAAAGTGAGATCAAACACTACTTTGGGTATTTCTTGGGCACATGGAAGGATTCCCTCACAAGGAACCTTATCATTTGGTATCTAGAGCCTAGGTACCTACCAAGTGTTTGATTTTAAACCTCTATGAAATTTCTTGTTCCTTGTTTTTCCTTATTTCTTTTGTTTTAGTCTTTGCTTGTTTATTGGTCAATTGTTGTAGGATTGAGCTGATTTTTGGTGTGCATGAACCTTGATATATGAACTATTTTCCAGAAAAATCTCAGCCAAAAATTCCATCATTTGATAGGTCAAATTAATGTGTGAAGTTGCTGCCCTATTTTGTGCCCTAGTTTGACAGATTTGGGGAAAACGTAAAATCGAGGGTCTCCTCAAAAACCTGCTATATTGGGGATATTTTTCCCTCTTTCTAAACCCTTTAATCTTGTTATCTACCAAGTTTCATCAATTTTGGGGTTGGGTAGCCATATAAAAAAATTTCCTAAAGATCAACCAAGAGTTACATAGATTTTCAGCTCAACTAAGTTTGTTTGCTAGCTTCCTTAGGCATTGAACCTTACTTTCACATGCTTGATTGGATTTACTTGCTTGGTTATATTGACTATGTGTATACCTTGAATGATTTTTCTTAGCACTTGCATTTAGGAAGTTGGATATTGAGAGTGAGTGAACCTAGCCCTCACTATATTCTAAGCCTTTTTCCGAGTGACATTGGTGAGTGAATTGGGGGTGGGATTACCAATTGGGAAGTGAGTTCTTACTAAAATCTCCCCTTCTTGTGTGTGTGAGTGTGGATTTTACTAACCCTTAGGACTAGATCCTAGTTTATTTTTATTTCTTATTGTAGGTACCATTGTGAATGCCACCTCGTACTAGATCCACCACGATGGGGGATCCGCAACCGGGTGCGAGCACGAGTCTTAGTGTGGCGGGGGATGAGTTGAAAAACTTGATGGAAAAAATTATGACGGATTTGAGGGATCTAAAAGAAGGCCAAACCACAATGCATGTCACTCAAGATGCTATGTTCGGGGATTTGAATGAACTCAAGGAGAAGCAAGTATCCATCCATGTCAACCAAAATTTTCTCCACGACGAGCTCAACGCTTTGAATGCCTTGCGACTATCAAGGTCAAACACCTCTAGGAGCAATCACACACATCATGATGCCTCCGAGGGGAGTAATGGAGAGGAAGAGCCATATGGTTGGTACGATCATGGGGGGCGTGGGGGACAAGGAGGAGGACGGAATGGGAATAGGAATGGTAGGTTCGGGAACATGATGGGCGGAAGAGGGAATGGAAACATGGGGCACCATGGGTGGAATGGTAGGCATAGAAGATATAGAAACTATGAGGAGGAGGAGATGGAGCCGCGGTATGATGATCCCACCAAGTCTATCAAGCACACATTTCCCGAGTTCCACGGCAAGTTTGATCCCGAGGCCTACTTGGAATGGGAGTCACAAATGAGCAAAATTTTCTCACTCCATAACTTTTCGGAAGGTGATAAGGTGAAGGTGGCAATAGCCGAGTTTCGTGGCAATGGGGATACATGGTGGAATGATACGATGAGGAGGAGAAGGATGGTTAGGGGAGGAGAAGTGGGTTCGTGGGCGGAGTTGTGTGAGCTCATGAGGACTACCTTTGTACCAAAGTCCTATTTTCTCCGACTTCGAGGGGAGTTTCAAGATTTGAAGCAAGGGACGAAGAGCGTAATGGAGTACTACTACGAACTCCTATCATTGATGAGCAAGGTAGGGGTGGAGGAGCGAGAAGAGGCGACTCAAGATCGATTTATCCATGGCCTTAACATCAACTTGAAGCACAAGGTGCAAGTGGAGGCATTGAGGGGAATTTCCTTGGATGAGGTGATTGGGTTTGCCGACACTTTTGAGAGGCAAAGTAAGGAGTTGGTTTCTAGTCGGGCTAAATGGGCGTCTAGCCAAACCGGAGGGACGGGGACTAGCAAGTGGAGTGCTCCCGGCAAGAAGGTGGAAAACATGGCCAATCCAAATACCCAAGGGAGATCGATCGTTAAGGCTTTACCGGGTACTCAACCTATTAAAGCTATAGCCCCTATGGAAGACAAGAAGGTTCAATGTTTTAAGTGCAAGGGGTATGGCCATTATGCACGTGAGTGCCCAAAGGCCCGTCAAAGGCCCGGGCTGACCCGACCACGACTCCCCTTAAGTTGCCCGGAAGGCCCGTCACAAGATCAATGAGACAAAAGCTTCGGGAAGGCGTTTCAAACTTCATTAGGAGGGGAATGGAGGAGGCAGATGGAATGCCCGGTCGGGCGAATCCACACCTCCAAAACACCCGACCGGGCGTTTGTGCGCTGAGCATCGTCTACAGTCTAGAAAGTTCGCCCGATCGGGCGATTTCACCATCCCAGAACGCCCGACCGGGCGTTTGAAGAAGCAGCGCCGAATCCAGAAAGTTCGCTCGACCGGGCGATTTCACTTTCCCAAAACGCCCGGCCGGGCGATTCAACTTTTACAGCCGTTTTTTCCTTGTTTTTTTAGCCTTTTCTTGGGTTTCCAACCCTAACTATAAATATCCTTTTTGTAAGACTTTAGAGGGGACTTTTGATGAATGTTAATATGAAGACTCCTTTGAGAGCATCTCCCATGTGAGATTTCTATCCAAATTCCTACATTGTAGGTTGCTTGTTTTATGTTCATTTGGCTAAATCAAGTATAGGTATGCATTTATGGTTGTGTAGTCATGAATGTGGAGCCAATGGAGTATTTGCTTTGGGTGAAAGTAGCCTAGGGTTGCCCACATCTTCTTGTGGGAGGTCATAGGTCCTCAAAGAGGATTCCTCCTTCTTTACACTTTCTTCTCACCTTCTTTTCTCTCCATCAAAATCCATTTTGAGCCTAGTTTTTGTGGCTAGCTCAACTTATCTTTGTTTATCTTAACTAAAAAGTGAGATCAAACACTACTTTGGGTATTTCTTGGGCACATGGAAGGATTCCCTCACAAGGAACCTTATCAGCCAGGTCCAAACATTGTCCGATCACCTTGAATTTTAACTAGAGGTAGAAGACTCGTTATCTTCATGTGGATTGAAGGAAATTAAATTTGAAGGGTTAGATCTACAGTTTTCAATTTTTTGAATATCTCTTGGAATGTTTATTTCATCTATTTTGAAGTTGTTGATTATCTAGTGCCTTCGTTATGCTGTTAAGGTTTAGATATCATTGTAAACTTTTTGTGTTTTATTCTCTCTTCTCTTTATTTATTTTTTTATTTTTATTTACTTCATTGTTTGTCATTTACTCTCTCCGTGTCACTGAAATCACCCACTTTCCTTTTTGGTTTCCCATCAAGATGACTCATTACTAAAAATAGAAACACATTTATCTTATTTTATTCCTTCTCTTTTACTTTATTCTTTCCATTTAACACACAAAATAAAATTGCATAAAACCTCGTGTCACCCAAAGAATATGTCATCTTCCTTAGGACGGAGGGAGAACATGGAATATCATCAAAGTGATCTCTAATTATAGATAAAGAGAAAAATTATAGATATAATTAATGAGTAGTGATCTAGGGAAATCACAACTTAAATGCATAACTAGTGAACACGAATTTAGTTCACTACAAGAGCGATTTATTTCACTATAGAAAGAAGTGAACCAAAGCGTCTTTACAGTGAACTAAATCCTTTGCGAAGTAAATACTTCATTATAATGGTGTTTTGGTTCATTCATTCCTGTAGTGAACTAAATCACTCTTATAGTGAATTAAATCGCTTATATAGTGAACTAGATCATTTTGTTCTAATGATTGAGGTTTATTCTCTAGTTATACATTTAATATTAGTTATACTTTGATCATCTCTCTATAATTATATATAGATGCTTAGTTGAGGAATAATTATCGATATAATTATAATTATAATTATATATAAATGTTATTTTGTTTACTTCAATCCAACTAATTATAAAAAAAATATTGTGCAACTACTATGGGTGGATATGTTGAAAGTCCATAATAGTACATGTCCCAGATATAAACATGTACTATTATTATGTTATCGGTGAAGGTTTGAGTATAAACAATAAAGTACAGTATTTTAAAAATGTGGCAAAATGGAAGTGAAACTTGTATCTCATGCAAGCTCACCTCCAACACGTATCATCACTCCAAACCCCCATTCCATCCCACCTCCCTTTAATTATTACTACTTCCAATCACAATCAACAACAACAACTACAACTACAACTACTCACTCTTCTCTTCTTTTCACTTCACCATGGACCGCCGCCAAATCCAACTCCACTCCGACGCCGGCGGGGCCAAGAGCCTCCTCCCCCGCAACGGCCCCTCGACGGCCCAGGTCCTCGCCATCCTCACCCTCCTCCCCGTCGGCGGCAGCCTCCTCGGCCTCGCGGGGATCACGCTCGTCGGGAGCCTCCTCGGCCTGGCCGTCGCCACCCCGCTCTTCGTCATCTTCAGCCCCATCCTCCTCCCCGCCGCCATCCTCATCGCCGGCACCGTCGCCGCATTCCTCACCTCCGGCGCGTTCGGGCTCTCGGGGCTCTCGTCGCTGTCGTGGGTGTTCAACTCATTCCGCCAGGCCACAGGGCGGGAGCCCCTCGACTACGCGAAGAGGCGCGTGCAGGAGGGGACGATGTACTTCGGGGATAAGACGAAGCAGGTCGGTGAGACGATCAAGAGCAAGGCCCAGGAGGGCGGCGCCCAAGCTGGCGGCGGCGCTGCCAAGGCTTGAAGAAGGTGGAGCGATTTGGATTGAATAATGATAAATGTGGAAGTAGTTGAATTTGGTGTATGTGTGTTTTTGTGTGAGTTTTTATGTATTGAGTTTGCACTTATATTTTATTTGTATGATGTGTAGATAGTTGTGTTTGTGTGTGAAAGTGAAACATTTAGTCTGGAATTGATGCGGATTGATAGAAGCTGTTTGTGTTCACTTTGTTAATTGGAGTGTTGTGTATATTCTGATCAAATACGCTGATTGAAAGACTAATCAACACATATTATCTCTAATCCTGGAGTAGAGACTATATTCATCGGCGTTATAATAGTACTACTTCTTTAGTTGTTTATAAGAGCATTCACAAATAGCAATAACAATAAATTGGTCAAATTGGGGAACCGTTGAAAAATGCAAAGCAAAACCATCTACTTTGAATTGAAATTGAAATCGAATCGAAATCGTCAATCATTGACCAAGAACCTATCGAGCTGAGCAACCACGGATTGAACGAACAAATAGAAGAATAAGATAAACCTTAGTTGAGGTGCTATGGGGATTGAACGAACAAATAGAAGAATAAGATAAACCTTAGCTGAGGTGCTATGGGGTGAATAAAGATAAACCTTATGGGGATTGAACGAACAAATAGAATTATAAGATTTTCCTTATGGGGATTGAACGAACAAATAGAAGAATAAGATAAACCGAACAAATAGAAGAATAAGATAAACCTCAGTTGAGGTGCTATGGGGTGATTGGGGTGATTTCCGCCAGAACTGGAGAATGAGATTAAGTTTGTAATTTATTTCTTAATGCTATGGAATTCATGATTTAATTATCTATGGAAAGTTCGGGCGAATGAGATTAAATTTGTACTTTATTTCTCAATGCTATGGAATTCATGATTTAATTATCTATGGAATTCTAGTATTATAGAATCCACGACACTAGACAGTTCAACCTTCCTAGTTCATCTAGGAAAAGAACGCGAGGATATCCTAACCTAAACCCAACGATATCTTGGAAGGCAAGATATCAAAAAGATTATAAAATATTACGTGAATTAAATAAACAAAATAAGTCTTAACTATGGAAATTGAAATAAACTAAGATATGCATAGATCTTCAATCGTCCATGAAGAAGTTGGGCCTCTTTCGGGTGTGGGTCGGACGATCTACTCATGCAGGCTAGGTTTGCTTTCAGATGGGCTTGGGTCAGGCTCGGTGCTGCTAAGCTGCTCGTCTAGCGTAGGGAATGGTGACTAGGCAGACACAAAGTTGGAGTCCCTATCAATCATCTATAAAAAAATAATCGATTTTGAATTTAAACTGAACCTTTCGATTATCTATTCAAAACTCATGTCAGAACAATGAATTTACTTGTCAGGATGATTACGTTTCTGCCTATTCTAAATGTTATGAAGTCTAATGTTTCACTTAATACAAAGATAAATACACTATCATTACAAGATAAGTCGAAACATAGCTACACTTGAAACTCGACTGGTTCAAGTTTAAGCTATCTGAAGTATCACCTACACACTAGGTAACGACATCAGTAATACAAGAATACTAGATCCTTATGGATCTGTAACAAACAGTAAAGAGAAGACAAGATAAGAAACAAGAGATTGAAGGAATAATGGCTCTGGTTGCAAGACGAGCACAAAAGGAGTGCCCAAACCAGAAACACTAGGATCTCTCATCGATTAACGCACAACTCAAGCAAAATCGATATGCAATCGTTCACCAAACTTCGCACACACACCACAACATTCTCAAGAACACAAAAACCTCTCAGAACTCACTGAAAACTGTCGAGGTCTCCTCCTACTTAACAAATCAAACCATGAAGTTTGATTTAGTGTCGTACTCCGCAAGACAACACAAGAATTGTCTCTGCTAGAGATTACAATGTTCGTACAGAGAGAGAATGGCGATCAGAGAGAAGTTGTAGAGAGAATTGTCTCAGGAAAATGATCGGAGTAGAGAGAGCGAGAGAGAAGTCTAGAGAGAGTGAGGAGAAAACTCTAGTCACTTAAGAGCATTAGCAATGGCTCCGCTTAAGAGCATTAGCAATGGCGCCCGTCCCGACGGAATTCCGACCGGCGTGCCGGAAGTCCGCGCGGGACGTTCGCCATTGCGCAAGGGAGGCACGGATACGGACATCCGCTGTGGACACCGGAGTTCTACAGCGTTCCACGGAGATCCGTGGCGACGTCCGTGCGGACGTCCGCCATTGCGTTGACTCCCACGGACGTCCGCACAGACGTCCCGATTATTGCATTAATTTCTTTTTTTAATAATTCTATAAATACGTATCGTTGAACTTCATTTCATTCACACCACTTGTATTAACGAGTATCTCTCTCTCTCTAAAATACTTTTTTTTCGAAGAACAATGGAGCACAATGATAGCGATTCCCCCGCCACGAGCGAGTCACATGCGCCTTATTTTCCCGTCGGCGGTAGTACGCCGATGTCCGCCGCAATGCCCCAAATGCCGGGGATGATGCCCCAATCTCAAACGGCGGCAGGGATGATGCACGGATACTACAACATGTACTTGCAATGGTATGGGATGATGCCCCAAATGTCCCAGATATCCGGGGTGAGTCCCGGAATGCCGGGGATGATGCCCGAAATGCCGGGAATGATGCCCTAGATGCCCGAGATGATGATGTCGGGGATGATGCAGGGATCGCCTGGCGCTACGGGGGGAGTAGGCAGGGGGTCCCCCAATCGCCGGTGGACAACGTCTATCGGCCCTATATGGATTTACTGGCACCAGACAACCCACCGAGTACTCCTCTCGAGACTCAGTTCACTGGCATCGAGACATTCTCGCTTGAGAAGTTGGGGCTATCTCCGATCCGGGATTCTCCCACCGACGCACTAACGGTGACAGGGAGGTGGGGGAGGCCAGAGAGAAGAAGGGGCAGGGGACGGGGCATTACCTCGCCCGTCCCGATATACGGTGGTTAGGCGGGGGCTGCTGAGGTAGGGGAGGTGTCCAGCGGGAAGAAGAGGATCGTCTGGAGCATGGAGGAGTGCATCGCGCTGGCGAAGGCGTGGATCAGTGTGGTGGAGGATCCGTACGTCGGGGCTAACCAGCACATCGACAGGATGTGGTGGCGCATTAGCCAAAGCTACCTCCAGTTCAAACTGCCAGGGGGGAAGCCTCGCAACGGAGAGCAATGCTGGAAACAGTGGGAGCGGCTGAGGAGGCAGCTCAGCTGATTTGCCGGCATTTGCACAAACAACCTCCGCTCAGCAACCAGCCGCATGTCTGCCGAGGATGTGAAGCTCCTATCTCACCATCAGTTCATCGACAATGCACAGGGGTTCGGGGAATTCAAATATTGGGAGGTCTATCTTGTGGTGCAGACTTCAACCAAGTTCACTGCGGGTGTTGAATCTAGCAGGCCGAAGCGGCGAATATCAGCGCCTCCGGGGAGTACAATAGCAGTGCTGGTTCCCACGAATTCCCCCCGCCGAGACAGAGTTCCCGACGCCTACATCGTCGGGCCACCGCCGTCGCCCGGTTGGGCAAAAGTCCACGGCGCGGATGGCGAGGGAAAGTGCCAGTGGATCCGGCGAGGCCCAATCGGTAGCACCCACCCAAAACGATCCCGAGAACCCCTCATTCGCCAGCATCGCGACACATGAAACCTTGTTACGTGCAATGGTTGAATGGCGCCAATCGACCGACCGCCATTACAAGCGGTCGCTTAAGGATATCATCAACAATATGCGGCGCGATTTGGGGTTCGTGACATGTCGGAGAGTGACGACGAGGGGGATGGTGGCGGCGGGGACGACGAGGGGACTGGTGGCGGGGAATCCGAGGACTGAGAAGGCGGGTTTTTTTTAACAATGTAATTGTTTTTAATTATTATGTATTTTTTCATTAAGTATGTTTTTTTAAATAAAGTAGTTTCATTTTCCCCGTATTTGTGTCAAAATTTTAATTCCGTAAATTGTTTAATTTGTGAATTTTTATTGTGGGAAGTCCGTCGGGATGTCCTTGAGGATGTCCGCCATTGTGCAGTGGGATGTCCGTATGACGTGGCATCCGCAGTGGGATGTCCGTATGACGTGGCAGAAGGTGTTTTTGGGATGTCCGCCGAGACATCCGCACCACTGCTAATGCTCTAAGAGCATCCACAATGGCGGCGAGTGGATCGGCTAGCCGATCCGCTCGCCGAACCATTGTAACCGGCTAGCCGAATTTCGGCGTAAAAATCGGCGAGCGCACGCTGATTTTCGAGCACTCGCTGATCCGCTTGCCGCCATTGCAGGCTCCGGATCGGTAAGCGATTGGCGAGCGGATTTTTTTTCATTTTCGAAACATTATATATACGCGATTTGCACGTCATTTTCATTTGCACCGCTTGTTTTAACGAGTATTCTCTCTATCTTAATTTATGTACAAGAGCAACAACGCGAAATGGATAACAACAACGAAGGTACTCCAGTGACGAGCGGGTCTCAAACTCCCTCGGTACCCATGGGAGGTTGATGGGGTCCGATGCCCGGGTACTACAACATGTACCCGTGGCAGCAGATGATGCCCGGGATGGCAGCCGGGGGTAGTATGCCCGGGATGGCAGGCGAGGTTAGCATGCCGGGATGGCAGGGAGTACCGGGAATGCATCCCGGTATGCAGATGTTGTCGGGGTGGGCACCCGGGATGCAGATGATGCCGGGGGGTAACGGCGATGCAGCCCGTGACGCAGGGGACGCCGGGGGAGGACAACGTCTATCGCCCCAGTTTTGATTTTTCGACTGCTTCTTCGCACACATCGACCCCATCGGAGACGCAGTTCACGCTATTTGAGACTTTCTCCTTAGAGGAGTTGGGGTTTGATCTTCTCGGGGTTCCGGAAACTCCCGTTCAAATGGGGGGGGTAGGGCGGGGTTGGGGCGGCCCAAAGAAGAAGGGCAAGGGGAAGGGCAAAAGGGTCAGTGAGTCGTAGCAGCCGGTTGATGACGACAGCCACGTACGGAGGAAGTGGACGGATGCGGAGAACGTCGCGCTGTCCAAGGCGTGGTTGAATGTTTGCGATGATCCCCTCACTTCGAACAATCAGAGGATCGTCAACTTGTGGGCCAAAATAGCAGCAACCTACAAGGCATTTTGCCCGGAGGGGAGGCCACGCAACGGGGAGGAGTGCACGAAAGGCGTGGGACCGAATCAGGGCTGGGGGTCTCCCGATTTTCAGGCTTGTACCTCAACGCCCTCCGCATGTAGAGCAGTGGCCAAACTGACGAGGACTGCAGGAGGATAGCGGAGAAAGCCTTCCCCGTGCTCGGGCTCTATAAGTAGTTCACCTACTGGAACTGCTATGAGGTGCTGACAGACTTCGAGAAGTTCCGGGCAAGTGTCGACGCTGGCTGGCCGAAGAAGCAGCGACTGAACTATACCGGTGATTACAGCGGCAGCAGCTGCGGTTCCCACGACCTCCCCGAGGGTGCTCAGGAGCTCCCGTCCCCTCCATCGTTTGCTCGCCGAACTCACTCGGCTGGTCAAAGGCGGGCGCACCGGGAATCGAGGGGGGTCACCGGGGGGTCCCAGGAGGTCCAGTCGACATCTCCCCCTGTTGGCCAGTCGACAGCCGATCTCGCCTTCTTCACGCGTCAACAAACGCGGGCTCAGATGGCCAAGACCTTAGCCGATTGGAAGACGGCAACTGACCCCGAGGAGAAGAGTTTTCTTCACGCAATGCTCGTGAGCATGCGAGCCGATTTGAATGTCGCCGTTGCACGGTTGGGGGCGACGGCGACGGAGGCGATGAGGAGTGAGACGGAGGCGGAGTTTTTTTAATTAATGTAGTTTTTTTAAAATTAATGTAATTTTTTTAATTAATGTACATTTTTAATTTTAATAATATAATTGAATTTTCCCGTATCTGTGTCGTAAATTTAATTTCGTATTTTGTATGATTTTTAATTATTTGTTTTATATAATTTTGAGTGATGTGGCTAGGCTATTTGCTTGTTTTGATGATGTGGCAGGAGGATTTTTAGTGCTGATGATGTGGCAGGAGGAGTTTATGGCTAGGCTATGGCTGGGCTATTCTTTTGGATGCTCTAAAGTTAAGAGAGAGAGATAAGCATATAGAGTGAATGGGAGAGTGAGGCAAATTGTGCCCACTTAACACTCACACAACAAACACAACACTCATCGAACGATTGAACAGTGCGATCCATGTGGAGTGCTTACGTGGTGGCCATCGGTGCATTAGAGCATCTCCAATAGAAATAGTTCAGCCATAGCCTAGCCACAAACTCCTCCTGCCACATCAGCAGCACTAAAAACTCCTTCTGCCACATTATCAGGACAAACAACTGGACAAGCAATAGGCCAGCCATAGCCTAGCCACAATAAACAAAATTATAAAAACAAATCATTAACAATCACACAAAATACGGAATTAAATTTATGACACAGATACGGGAAAACTCAATAATAATATTGAAATTTTAAAAAGTACATTAATTAAAAAAAGTACATTAATTAAAAAAATTTACATTAATCTAAAAAAAAACTCCTCCGCCACACACGAGCACCCCGCCTCCGCCTCACTCCTCGCCGTCGCCGACGCCGTTGTCGCCGCTATCCGGGACCCCTAAATCTGCGGCATCTGAGCCCGCGTCTGAGCCCCCCACCTGTGCCGCGGTGGGATTCAAATCGGACTGCATACTCACGAGCATTGCGTGAAGAAAACTCTTCTCCTCAGGGTCAGTTGCCGCCCTCCATTCAGCTAAGATCTTGTACATCTGAGCTCGCATTTGCTGACGCACGAAGAAGAGGAGCTCGGCTGTCGACCCGCCAACAGGGGGGATGCCGACTGGACCTCCTGGGAGGCATGGCGAGCCCGTTGCGCCCGTCTCTGACAAACCGGGCGAGTGTGGCGAGCAAACGCGGGAGGGGATGGGAACTCATGTACATCCTCGGGGAGGTCGTGAGAACCGCCGCTGCTGCCGCCGTTGTAATCACCGGTATAGTTCATGCGCTGCTTCTTTGGCCAGCCAACATCGACACCTGCCCAAAACTTCTCGGAGTCTATCAGCACCTCATAGCAGTTCCAGTAGTTGAACTCCTTATAAAGGCCGGGCACGGGGAAGGCTTTCTCTGCTATACTCATGCAGTCGTCCTTAGTTTGACCACTGGTCTGCATGCGGAGGGCGTTGGTGTACAAGCCCGAAAATTGGGAGACCCCAGCCCTGATTCGGTCCCACCCCTTCCGGCAATCCTCCCCGCTGCATGGCCTCCCCTCCAGGCAAAATGCCCTGTAGGCTGCTGCTATTTTAGCCCACAAGTTGACGATTCTCTGATTGTTCGAGGCGAGGGGATCATCGCAAACACTCACCCACGCCTTGGACAGCGCGACGTTCTCCGCGTCCGTCCACTTTCTCCATGCTGGGCTTTCGTCATCAGCCGGCTGCGCCGACTCGCCGACCACCCTCTTGCCCTTCCCCTTCTTCTTCTTTGGTGCGCCCCGACCCCGCCCTACTCCCCTCGTTTGAACGGGGGTGTCCGCATCCCCGAGATCTATCCCCAACTCCTCTAAGGAGAAAGTATCACACCCAGTGAACTGCGTCTCCGATGGGGTCGATGTGTGCGAAGAAGCAGTCACAAAATAAAAAATAGGGCGATAGACGTTGTCCTCCCCCCCGGCGTCCCCTGCATCCCCGGGTACCCCGACATCATCTGCATCCTAAGTGCCCACCTAGGCATCATCTGCATCCCGGGTTGCATCCCCGGTACCCCCTGCCCGCCAGGCATCGCCGGCCCCCCGGCATCCCCTGCCATCCCGGCATACCACCCCCGGATGCCATCCCGGGCATCATCTGCTGCCAAGGGTACATGTTGTAGTACCTGGCCATCGGACCCCATCCACCTCCCACGGGTACCGTGGGAGTTTAAGACCCGCTCGTCCCTGGATTAGGCTTGTTGTTGTGCTCCATTTCGCGTTGTTGCTCTTGTACAAAAATTAAGATAGAGAGAATACTCGTTAAAATAAGTGGTGCAAATGAAAATGAAGTGCAAATCGCGTATATATAGTGTTTCGAAAATTAAATAAAAAAAATCTGCTGGCCGATCGCTCGCCGATTGGGAACCTGCAATGGCGACCAGTCGATCGGCGAGTGCATCGGCCAGCGCTCGGGAATCGGCGTGCGCTCGTCATTTTTCTCGCCGATTTGGCGCTCGCCTGCTGCAATGGTTTGGCGAGCGGACCGGCGAGCGCCAGGAATCTGCTAGCCGATCCGCTCGCTGCCATTGTGGATGCTCTTAGGGTATTAGGATCGAGCTGAAAGCATTTGAGCCACAACACACATCTGGGTCATTACTTAAAATACATAAGTTGAGCCCAATAGATAAGCCCACAAATATCCTACACGTATTACATTTTATCATGCAAATTTCTTCATGTGAAAATAAGTCATTATGATGTCAATAGAACTCTCATACAACTACCTTTTACTTATATATATAACATGTAAAAAATAATTTAAATTGAGAAATTTATGTAAAAATTAAAAATAATTTATGCTCCATAATATATGACATTTGAGAACTCTTTCTAAAATGAGACTATTAAATCCAATCTTGACGTTTGTATTATGCTCCATCTATCCCCTAAAAATATGAACTTTTGAAACGGTATGGATTTTACTGCAAAATTGGTCCATAAAGAGGTAGAAAGAAAAGTGTGTTTATGGAAAATGGGTCTTACCTTATTAGAGAGAGAAATTTCCTTAAATGAAAAGTTTCTATTTTTAGTGGATGGACCAAAAAGAAATGATTTTCTATTTTAATTGAACGGATGGAGTAAAGTGGATTATGTAAATTTATGCTATATACTCCCTCCATCCACAATTACAAGGTCAAGTTTGACCGGACTCGAGATTTAAGAAATGTATAATAGAAAGTGGATGGAAAAGGTTATTGGAAGGTGAGTAGTTTTTTAGTGAAATGTGAATGAAATACAGTTACTGGAATGTAAGGTTCATTATTAAAAATTGTAAAAAAAACAAATGAGACATTTATTAGTGGACAAGGTCAAACGCATAAAAACACTGGTGTAAGGGCTATATTTTCCAAATACTAATTGAGAGTATATTTTTGAGTGATTTAGATTATTAATATGGACTTTTGTATAGTAATTTACACAAACTTTAGATAACTTTTAAAAATTTAGTAAAAAAATATTTGAAAAAATGAGTTGATTAGGGGCTTAAACCCTTTGTCTCCTCCCCGTTTAGTCAACGTCAGTGGATGAAAATTGGCAAAATGAGACCATTATTGATAAATGAGAATATATTAATGTCAAATACCGTATAATAATAGATATATAAAACAAAGTAACATATAATTGACAGTTAATTAAAATTAATTATTTTCTCTCTCCTAACATATCTTTAGATATATTTTTGAAAAATAAAACATCCCCACAGTTGTCATAATAGTATATGCCACATACAATATCTATATACCTACTTAGTAACACATAATTATCACGGACATTGTGAAGCCACGGGAGTCAGACATTCTGAGTTCAGCTTTGCGAGTCTACTTCGACGACACCGGCAAACAATTCAAACATGTCGATGTTTGGGAGGTCGTCAAAGACGAGGAAAGGTGGGCCGGCGGTGTCCGGTCCAGCTCGGGCTCAACCTTGAAGCGCACGAAGCACACGGCGGGTGGCCAATACTCGTCTAGTGAGGGCGGTTCGGGCAGCGCCGCACAAGAGTTTGCCTCGCATGAGGTTTAGGGCACGGCAGACGATGCCGGGGGGTCATCCCGTGGGCGCCGTCGGCCGCAAGGGAGAAATGCGGCGAAGGCGGCTAGAGGGAGGAGGGGCCGAGCCGAATCAAGCCAGGCGGGCTCTGGCTCGGGGGCACCCTCGAACTCCCTAATGTCCATGTACATGACCGCCACAATGGCGGACACTTCCCGCATAACGCCTCCCCAATACCAAGCCTATCTTGCCGGAATTGAGTTTATGGCAAGACAACTTGGTATTCCGCTTTCAGGTGGCTTCAGTGCACCTCCACCGCCTTCGGGGGATGATTCGCCGGCGGAGTAGTTTTTTTAATTTTCTATAAAATTATATTTTAAATTATGTAGTTTTTATTTTTTTAGGATTTTAATTATGTGTTTTTTTATTTTTTTTTAATTTTAAGTTGTAATTTTATTTTATTTAATGAAGTGTGTTTTTATTAATTGAATTTGGATGGAAATAAAAATAAAAATGAAATTGAATGAATAGTAATTTAAGAGACGGTTAAGGGACGGATAAGAGATGGAGGGTTGCAGGTTCCGTCCCTTAGTTAAGAGATGGAGTAAAAAAGTACAGTGGAGCCCATGAATAGTAATTTAAGGGACGGTTAAGTAACGGATAAGAGACAGCGTTGAAGATGACCAATATGCCAAAAATGTACTAACTGTCCCTCTAAATGAAATAACATGGGAAAAGATCATTGATAACCTTGTTTGAGAAAACATGAGTTAATATATCAAAATACTCATTGATGACCTTATGCTACTATATTAATTTTATTTACAAAATAATTTAAGTTAGGTTTGGACTTCCAAATTTGAATACCTAGTGTTAATAAATTATAGACCTGTGCCAAAATTATTTATAATTAAATGTCATGACTAATCTTAACTCTGGTCGGTTTTATTTTTTTCAAAAGCTCAATTTGTAACAATGTACCTTAGTCCGCCTCTAGGTTGTTAAGTTTGGATGTATCCTATGATAAATTATCTCACTTTTACCCTTATGACTAATTTAATCCTAGATAAATTTAATTAGAATGTATCCCTTATTGAATATTATTATCATATTATTTAATAAACCGAACCTAACTTAAATGTCCAGCTATCTTTGCAATTTGCCTCAAAAGTCAGGTCATAAATTATAAATAAAACCGATAAATGAAATAGGGATATAGAATACAAATCATAATATGATGTAGAATAAATGATAGATTCAAAATGCATGATATATCATTTTCTAATATATGGTCACCCTACCACTACATGTGGTTACTCCACTACTAATCTAACTCAACATCCAACAAGAATAGTTATTTAATAAGATCTTAACTTTAAAGAAAAAATCCAATTTAAAATATTAATTTACTAATTTCTAGTTAGTAGGATATAGGAGGTGCATAAAATCAATGTTTTGTTTATTTTATTTTATTTTTGGTAGGTCCATACTATGTGTCCTAGTTTTCCATTATCATTCCTTATAATTGTCCTATTTTATTTTTACTATTTTTCTTAATGAACCTTACATTCAATTAATATACTCATATTTTACTATTAAAATACTCTCTTCGTTCCATAGTAGTGGAGTCATTTTGTCATTTTGATATGTTTTATAGTAGTGGAATTATTTTATTTTTTAGTAAAAGTCAACACATTTCTTACTCTCTCTTACTTTATTCTCTCGTCATTTCTCTACCTTTTTCTTTTTCTACTTTATTCTTCATTTACTTAACTCCCTTTATACAATTTTTCTTAATCTCCGTACTGGAAAGAAATGCTTCTATTATTATGAAATAGAGGAAGTAATATATAAAAAAAGGACTCATGTACCATTAATTTTTTTTATATATTTTTTTAGTTTTTTTTTATATTTTTTAAAATTGGCGTTGAATCAAAGTGAGAGTTGAGTATATTACTATATTACTAGACGGAGGGAGTATGAGCTAGGTGTGACGGTTGATGATAGGTAAGGGAACCATTCATTTACTATCAAATTGGGCTACGCAAAAGCCAAAGCCTCATGTTAGAGGCCTCATATTTCAACGCACAGCCGCTCCTAAGAGCATCAGCAATGGCGCCCGTCCCGGCGAATTTCGATCGGCGTGCCGAAATTCCGTGGTGGACGTCCGCCATTGTGCATGGTATGCACGGATACAGAATTATGCTTAGGACACCGCAGTTCCGTGGCGTTACGCGGAATTCAGTCGCGACGGGCGTGCGGACGTCCGCCATTGCGTTGACTCCCACGGACGTCCGCACGGAATTCCAGTTTATTGCATTATTTGTTTTTTAAAATTTCTATATATACGGCTCGTTGAACTGCATTTCATTCGCACCACTTGTTTTAACAAGTTTTTCTATCTCTCTCAACATTTCTTTTATATATCCGGAATGGCTGGTAGTGGTAGTGGTAGTGGTGGGCATTATGAACACATGATGCGTCTGATTCATGCACGTGTGCGAGAATCAGCGGAGAGGGAGGAACAAGCGGCCTTGGCGCCGACGGTACCTCGACCCATCCATCGTCGAACTATAATACCCCGGGACTACCTCGCTGCCTATGCTCGGTTGTATGAGGATTACTTTGCGCCGGAGCCACGGTTTGGGGAGAACCTATTCCGGCGACGGTTTAGGATACATTGTCCGCTCTTTCTGCGTATCGTGGGCGCTTTGGAGCGTCGATACAGGTATTTCAGGGTGCGGGAGGATGCGGCTGGTAAACCCGGCCACACGCCGATTCAGAAGTGCACTGTCGCAATCAAACAGTTGGCATACGAAGGCGCGACCGACATGTTCGACGAGTACCTCCACATCGGCGAGACGACTGCCTGCGATTGCCTGAAGTATTTTTGTCAGGGCATTAGGGAGATATTCGGGGATAGGTATCTTCGGAGGCCTACCCCCGAAGATTGTCAGGCTCTGCTGGACATGCACGAGAATCAGCACGGGTTTCCGGGGATGTTAGGCAGCATAGATTGTATGCACTCGGAATGGAAGAACTGCCCCGCTGTCTGGAAATGGATGTACACTACTGGTTTCAAAGTCAAGAATCTCACGATGATCCTTGAAGCGGTAGCTGACTACCGGCTGTAGATTTGGCATGCCTATTTTGGAGTAGCCGGGTCTAACAACGACATCAACGTCCTCCAGTCGTCGCCCCTTTTCAACGAGCAGTGCATGGGCGTTGGTCTGGTCGTCAACTTCGTCGCTAACGACAACCAGCACAATATGGGCTATTATTTGGCGGATGGGATATACCTTATGTTGCTCGTCTTTGTGAAGACTATCAAATGCCCAACAGATGAAAAGAAGATATATTTTGCGGGTCGCCAGGAGGCAACGCGCAAAGATATGGAGCGGGCATTTGGTGTGCTCCAGGCTCGATGGGCGGCAGCGAAGGGTCCAACACGGCTGTGGTATGTTGACAGCATCGCCGACATCATGTACGCATGTATTATCATGCACAACATGATTGTCGAAGATGAAGGTCCAGCACGGACTGATTGGACCAATGATGATCCTGGTGCTGCGGGTCCAAGCCACGGCATGGCCACTAGAAATGTACGCATAGGGATACCCCATGACGATGTCGATCGAGTTCGTGCATTTGCCAACATGCACCGAAGACAAGCCCATGTTCGGCTCCAGAACGATATTATTGAAGAAGTATGGCAGCTTAGGGGTCGTCGTTGATGTAGTTTTTAATTATTGAAATATTTTTTTTAATTTGGTGAAATGTACTTTTCTTTTTTTTATTTAAGGGAATTGTTTTTCCCTATTTGTGTCGAAATTTTAATTTCGGAAATTGTTTAATTTGTGAATTTGTGGTTTTTTAATTGTGGGAAGTCCTTATAACGTGTCAGTGCAGTGAGAAATTCGTATGATGTGACAGGAGGTATTTTTGGGAATTCCGCGGGGAATTATGCTGGGAATTCCGCGCCACTGCTGATTCTCTAATTCCAAGTACTATTGATATTGACAAAAATCAGAGTAAAATTTTTTGAGATTATATCCATATTTCGTAACCACCCTATTTTATCCTTACTCTAAAGTGCTTCACGTGAACCTTACCTCTGCCTTTTCCCGTGAAATATGATTATTATTACTCTCATAGATGGCATGCATCTTTCTTTCTTTTTTCACTAGGGAAAAGTTTAATGCTCTACATCCATCCCTTCTAAAAAAATGTTTTCATTTGATTATTAATCTATAAATCAACTTCATTTAGACTGACGAAGATTGTGATAATTGGAATAGAAGTAGCACTCCCTCCATTCATAATAATTTGTTACCATTTGACTCGATGCGGATTTTAAGAAATGTAATGGAAGGTGAGTTGAAAAGTTAGTGAAATGTGAGGTCATACTATTAATATATTAGTTTATAATAAAATGTTATTTGAATGAGTTAATGAAATGCAAAGTTTACTACCAAAAAAGGTAAGTAGCAGAATTTTAGGGACATACGAAAATGAAATAAGTGACAATTTTCGGAGACGGAGAAAGTACGTGAATAAGTTAAGAATGGATTCGACATTTGTTGAAAAAAACAAATTAAATATCATAATCTATATTTTCTTATGTGGATTGTGGGTAAGTACGGACAATAATTTTTGTTTTTTGTTGTTGGTATTCTTAATAATGACATTCAAGTACATATTCATCAATACTCATCACTAATTTTTCATATTAATAAGTACCAAATTTTAATTTTTAGTGTGGACAAGTTGTGCTCACATTAATTATGGCAACTCAACCCCATAATGCTACATATCTAGACTCTATTGCTAATACAAAATATTTCATCTTACCAATTTAATTACATCGTTCTAGATTTATGTGCCTATAATGGCAGAAAAAGAAACCAAAAGCTACTAAAAAGAGAGAAAAAAACACAGCATAAGATTAAGAAAGGTTATACTAAAAAAATCCAAGTGTATTAATGACATAAAAAGCCTAATTAGAGCAACATCTGAGTCGAATTTCCGATAAAAAGGACATATGGGTTTGATACATCAACATATCAGACAGTTGAAATTGTGATTCACTACTAATACAAGAAAGCAATTAATTGCAGTGCAGGATATTTGTTTGAGACGTCCATTAGCATTAACACAAGAAAGCAATATATTGGTAGTAAAAGAAAAAGGAGAGGAGATATTGGTAGTAAAATCAAGAAGTTTGGTCAAATTTCAGTCTGTCCCATTAACTTTAAAATTGAAATATTAAATTACAAAGTTTCAAATTTTCTCAATTTTCTCATTCATGCACAAATCAACATATATTTATGATGTTAAAAACGACAATATTTCAATAAAATAAGCAGAAAAATAAGAAAATAAAGGAATATAGAAGGGAAAAAATAATTATTTTCATGAAACACGTCAGTTTGAATATCATTTAAAGATGACATTATGTGCATTGATGGGACTATTGATAAAAAATGAAAGTTTGTGATTTAGTATTTCAATTTCAAAGTTTATGGGACAGACCAAAATTTGACAAAACTTCATTACTTAATACTTCTTCCGTTTCATAAGAATATGTACTCTTTCATTTTTAGTCTGTCCTACAAGAATATGCAAATTCTAATTTTAGAAACTCTTTTATGTCTAATACGTTGTAATCTATTCCCAACTACCAACACCTTAATTACTTTTTTGTTTTTTAACCTTTTGTTTTTTAGGTTGGAAGTTGGAACTTGAAAGCGGTTCCACGTCTCTCACACCACCACCACCACCACCCACTCCTCCTCTCAACAATTTACAGCAACCCGTGACCAAATAAACTTCATATTCAAGATTTAATTTTTTACAATTTTTGTAGAAGAAATTTACTAGTTGGTCATCTGCGGTGGAAGAAATTCAGAGAATGAGTTGGGAAAAACAAGGAATCATCAACTTTTGTCATCGCCCATCTCTTTATTCTGAATTAGAGTGGGAAAAGAGTGTGTTTGTGGTAGAATAATTTCCTAAAGCCTGTCCTGTGCACACGTGAACAAAGCCTAAATAATTTACATGCATGCATCTGTTCCAAATCACACACACACACACTTTGTGTGCATCTGCGCTTAATTCTTTTATTACAGTGGTATAGATAAGCATAGAGAGTCGTCTCTCTCTACTTGCCAAGCTTTGTTTTTTTCAGTTATTTTGTTTCGATTCAAATCCAATCATGCATATAAACACGACAACAACGAACCGTCCCCACTAACTCTAACTCCTCTTTCACCCTTGCATGCTTTCACTCCAGCTCTAGTGTGTATACTAATTTAGCAACCCAAGTTAATCCACCAATGCCGATCAAATCTATTCCGGCAATCGGAATCCTCCTTCTTCTTCTGGCCGTAGCTGCGGCTACGGCGGAGAACAACAAGGGGACCTACATTGTTCACATGGCAAAGTCAGAGATGCCGGGGGAGTTCGTGGACCACACGCGCTGGTACGACGCGTCGCTTAAATCAGTATCCGGCGAGGCGGAGATGCTCTACGCCTACACCAACGTCGTCCACGGATTCTCCACCCGCCTCACCCCCGCCGAGGCCCGCTCCATGGAAGCCCGACCCGGTATCCTCTCGGTCCTACCCGAATCCATATACGAGCTCCACACGACCCGTTCCCCTTCCTTCCTCGGCCTCGACCAAAATGCCGCGATGTTCCCCGAATCCGACTCCGCCAGTGACGTCATCGTCGGAGTCCTCGACACCGGCGTCTGGCCGGAGAGTCCGAGCTTCGACGACACCGGTTTCTCCGCCGTGCCGAGTTCGTGGAGAGGCGAGTGCGAGATCGGGACAAATTTCACCAAATCGAACTGCAATAGGAAATTGATCGGAGCGAGGTACTTCGCGAGAGGATACGAAGCCACGCTCGGCCCGATCGACGAGACGAAGGAGTCGAGATCGCCGCGCGACGACGACGGCCACGGCACGCACACTTCCACCACCGCCGCCGGATCTGTCGTCTCCGGCGCCAGCTTGTTCGGATACGCCGCCGGCACGGCCCGCGGGATGGCGCCGCGAGCGAGGATCGCCGCTTACAAGGTCTGCTGGATCGGCGGCTGCTTCAGCTCTGATATTCTCGCCGCCTTGGATAAAGCAATCGACGATAACGTGAATGTGCTATCGCTCTCTCTCGGCGGCGGAATGTCCGATTTCTTCAGAGACAGCGTCGCAATCGGAGCTTTCGCCGCCATGGAGAAGGGGATCCTCGTGTCCTGCTCCGCCGGAAACGCCGGTCCTACCTCCTACAGCCTCTCCAACGTCGCGCCGTGGATTACAACCGTCGGCGCAGGGACGCTCGACCGCGATTTCCCGGCGTTCGTCAGCCTCGGAAACGGGAAGAACTTCTCAGGCGTGTCTCTGTTCAAAGGCGGCGCATTGCCGGCGAAATTGCTCCCCTTCGTTTACGCCGGAAATGTGAGCAACGCTAGCGACGGCAATTTATGTATGACCGGATCTCTAATTCCGGAAAAAGTGCGCGGGAAAATCGTGCTGTGCGACCGCGGCGTGAATCCTAGGGTTCAGAAGGGGTCCGTGGTGAAGGAAGCCGGCGGTCTCGGCATGGTTTTAGCCAACACCGCCGCGAACGGCGACGAATTAGTGGCGGACGCGCACTTACTCCCCGCCACCACCGTCGGCGAAACCACCGCGAAACAAATCAAGGACTATTTATTCTCAGATTCCAATCCAACGGCAACGGTTCTCTTCGAGGGGACGAAAGTCGGAATCGAGCCGTCTCCAGTAGTGGCGGCTTTCAGCTCGCGCGGGCCGAACTCGATCACGCCGCAGATCCTGAAGCCGGACCTGATCGCGCCAGGTGTCAACATCCTAGCGGGGTGGTCAGGAGCGGTGGGCCCCACCGGCCTAGCCGAGGACGCGCGGCGCGTCGGATTCAACATCATCTCGGGCACGTCGATGTCGTGCCCCCACGTCAGCGGCTTGGCGGCTCTCCTCAAGGCGGCTCACCCGGACTGGAGCCCCGCCGCGATCAGGTCCGCGCTGATGACGACGGCTTACACGGCTTACAAAAACGGGAAAGTGATCCAAGACGTCTCGACGGGGAAACCGTCGACGGCGTTCGACCACGGGGCTGGACACGTGGACCCCGTATCGGCCCTTAATCCGGGGCTGGTCTACGATTTGGAAACTGAGGATTAC
Organism: Salvia splendens; assembly: GCF_004379255.2. Lineage (NCBI taxonomy): Eukaryota > Viridiplantae > Streptophyta > Magnoliopsida > Lamiales > Lamiaceae > Salvia > Salvia splendens. Next base: position 28,697,991 of record NC_056037.1, on the reverse strand, counting down.
TTGAATTTCCTATGCGCACTGAACTACACCGCCAGCCAGATCAACAGCCTCGCGAGGAGGAACTTCAGCTGCGTGGCGGGTAAATCGTATAGTGTGAATGACCTAAATTACCCCTCCTTCGCAGTGAGCACCGAGGCACGTGGCGGTGTGGTCAAGCACACGAGAACGTTGACCAATGTGGGCCCGCCTGGGACGTACAAGGTCTCCGTGGCGTCAGATGATTCGGTGAAGATCGCGGTGGAGCCGCAGAGTTTGACTTTCGGTCAAAGCAATGAGAAGAAATCGTATTCGGTGACGTTCACGGCGGGGGCGATGCCGGCGAATGCAAACGGCTTTGGCCGGATTGAGTGGTCGGACGGGAAGCGTGTGGTGGGGAGTCCGGTGGCGGTCAGTTGGGTTTAGATGGGAAAAAGATTGCTCGCACAAAGAGTGTGGGTTTTGTTTGCTTAATCAAATTAAATTACATTATCTATAGTATCAGTGTCTTGGTGTTTAAATTGTTGTTTGTTTTAAATTAAAGTTTGTTTTAGTATGATGCAAAGGGACATGGGAAATTGAAAATATTGGGAAGATCAAGATTAAGGTGTTTGATTTCTTGATAAGTGTACAGTTCTTGGATGTCACACACATGCCTTCATGTAACATGTTACTACTATATTATAATCTGAAATGGATAACCTATTTCTTCCATTTAGCTTTATGAGTTTTTTTCTATCTTTTCTTTCTATAGGAATTGAGGAATCATTCAAAACAAAAAGATTGGTGATGACATTTCAAATTTTGGAGGTCTAATTGAGGAATCCGGAATAGTGAATTTATAAATCGGATATGAATAATAGGAGGTGACAAAAAATTGTCGGGAAATGTGGGGCAATGTTGAATGTGTGCTATGGTCATTTGCAAATGGTGTCTTAGATTCTCTCACATTGAAATTATAGGTGGTATATAGTGATGATATTTGAGTGGTTGAGGGAAAAAAAGGAAATAAATGATTCTAGTAGAGGTATAGATATATGGATGGAGCACATGGGTTAGTAGTGACTGTCTCTCACAGGTCACCCATGTTTGATCACAATCCAAAATTTCTCATATGCAGGAGTAACTCTCGCCTAACTGCTAGTACTTTTCAAAGAGAAAAAATGGCAAGATTGATTGGCAAAGAAACTTATCAATTGATAAAGTCCATGATGTGAACTTCTTCACACCGTAAACATAGAAATACTTCATTTTATTAGTAACAAAAATAAAAATATTCTACTCTGCAAGACTTCTACCATAGAGCTTCCTGATTTGAGAAGCTCTTTTTTATAAAAGCTAACTTTGTAATAGACGCATGAGCCTCATGCATCTTTCTCTAATGAATCGCATGAAGATCATGTGTCTTTATGATAGCGCATGATCTGCATGCGTCTCTCACTTAAATACAACTAGTATCACACTCATGCGTTATATCAATTTAATTTCATCACTGTAAATTTAAGTTTTGAATTAATTAATTAAAATCGGGTACAACTACTTGATCTAAGGGTTAAAAACGCAAATGAATAAAAAAATTTAAATGAACAATCAGTGATGGACGCAGATTCGACCACCTTACCTCTAGCTTACAAGTCAAGGTTGACAACCAACTTTGTTACATCATCTATAGTATTTTGTTCTATTAATATATTATGCTTACATAGTAAAAATGAAAATTGTTGGGGGTTTCAAGGACCTTTATGACTCCACTTAGGCACTGGTGGATCTACACCAGGATAAGGGGGTACGAGTGTACCCCCAAAATATTGAAATAATACTATGTACTTCCCACACATCAACTAATTCAAGTTCGTGTCCCAACGGTAGAATGCTTAGCATAAGACTTTTTTCTCTTCTTAAAGACACGGGTTCGAGACTCATGTAGAACATTTTAAATTTATTTTTTATGCTCCTTAAATACACCTTTTTTACCATTTCAATATTATGTCCTCTTTAATGGTAATTTTTCTTACGGTTATAATTTTTTGTTCTCTTTAATACCACTATTCTTTATTTTACGTATCTATTACTTCTACATTTCAAAAGCATAATTCTTTCAATGTTTTCTTATAAAACATTTCATTTTCTACTAATATATTTAATTTTTTTCTATCTTTTATCTGATTTATCTTATAAAATATTTTAACTTTCTTAATTTATATAATTTCTAATGCATTCAATTTTTCTTGTAAAGTATCTTTTTGTTTTTTATTTATTTATTTTTATCATATCTCAATAAATTTCTAAAGTATTGTAATTTTTCTTCTAGTGCATTTGGTATTTCTATCTTTTGTGTTCAAATGAATATATTTAATTTTTTTTTAAAACAGCTGAAAATTTTCTTAAATAATCAAAAAGATGATTTATCATTAAAAATAAAATATTGTGCAAAAATATATAAATTATCCTTAATATATAAATCTAATAACTTCCATTTTAGAAAGTCGAAGTTATTCAAGTAGTAATACTAGAAAGTAGTAATTCATTTGTATATACTCCTACAAAAGTCATTTACTAGAAAGTAATTCATTTTTATATCCAAAAGTCATTCAAGTACTAGAAAGTAATCCGTTTGTTTTACAGTATATAATAAAGTTTCTTAACGAAAAAATTATATCAAGTTAAAGAGAAGAGAAAAGATCGATTTTAAAGCTCAAAGTCGGTATCATTATTTATCGTACCCCAAATTGAAAATCTTGGATCCGCCACCGCACTTAGGTCCGCCTCCGTGAACAATCCTAAATACTATAAAATAATTTTAGAAATCAACCAAGCATATACATATATTTAAGATAACTGTATGAAATTTGCATATCGTATGATGCGCAACTAGGACTGGGGAAAAATACCGAAATGCCGAAATACCGGCCTTATCGTACCAAGAAAATACCGAATTTTAGGTATACCGTGATTTTCGGTACGGTATGATACCTTACTGAAATATTTCGGTAAGGTAAAGGTATGAATTTTTAAGATTCCTCCTTCGGACCGTAGTACTTCTATCCCTAAAAAGTATTTGAGATTCCCCAAATTTTTCATTTCAAACTCTTGGAATAAGCTCCCCTTTAGTCTTTCTATTTCTTCCGTATCATCTCCCGTGATAATCATATCATCTACATAGATGATCAGACACGTGATTTTGTCCTCTCGTTTCTTCAAGAACAGAGTGTGATCTGAGTGACTTTGCCGAAACCCATATTTGGTCATGGCTTCTTTGAATCTCCCAAACCAAACCCTTGGGGACTGTTTAAGTCCGTAGAGGGTCTTCTTTAGACGACATCCTTCCCCTTTTTCAAATCCCTCTGAGAATCCGGGGGGAGCTTCCATGTATACTTCTCTTTTTAGTTCCCCATGTAGAAATGCGTTTGTTATATCAAATTGGTGAAATGCCTAGTCCCTATTTGCGACAACAGATAGGAGTACCCGAATGGTAATCATTTTTGCTACTGGTGAGAAAGTCTCATCGTAGTCAACTCCGTAAGTCTGGGTGTAGCCCTTGGCGACTAGTCGTGCTTTGTATCTTTCTATAGATCCATCTAGCTTTCGTTTGATAGTGAACACCCACTTACATCCAACTGCTTTCTTTCCATCTGGGATTTTGCATTTCTCCCATGTGTCGTTTCTTTCTAAGGCTCCCATCTCTTTCAACATCGCCTCTCGCCAGTGTTTGTGTCTTCATGCTTCTTCCACAGTACATAGAATCTCCTCTTCTTCATATAGGGCGGCCTCGAATGCATGTGCCATCTCTGAGAGGTGTCCCTTAGTTAGGTTCACGGCCGAGTACTTAGCTTTTCTGCTGATGACGTCGGGGCTATATCGTTTCGGTGGAACTCCTCTGTTGGCCCTTGGAGAAAGTTTGTACCCTCCGAGTTCTTCACTGATCTGTTCTTCCAATAGATCACAAATGTCTGACTAACTTACAGGGTCAGTTTCGCCAACGCATACCAAATCAGTCGGAGTTTGAAGAGTACTTACAGGGGATACCAGTAGGGGATCTTCTTGGATGGTGACACTGTTTGGTGCGGGTTGTATTTCTTCTTCAACTTCTTCTTCTCTTGGGTCTTGAGTCGATGAGCTGTTCTGGGCTGGTAACCAGCTTAGTGGATCACTCTGACTCTCTCCCTGACCGCTAAGTTGGTTAAAGAAATAGTCTGTCTCAAGGAAATCGCAGTTCATAGTGGTGAACAAGCGATTGGTTTTAGGGTCGAAGTATCTATAACCCTTCTGTGAGATCCCATACCCCACGAAGACACATTTTATAGCATAGGGGGCTAGTTTATTTCGCTCATGCTTTGGGATGTGTACAAACACTGAGCATCCGAAAACTCGAGGCTGCAAGGTCAAAGGTAATGGTATGTGGGCTAGCGTCGAGAGGATTTGCATGGGTGTTTGCAGGTCAAGAGTTCTAGATGGTAATCGATTTGTCAGATAGACAGATGCGGCAATAGCTTCGGGCCAGAAGTGTTTGGGGGTGTTAGACTCAATAAGCATGGCTCTAGCCATTTCTAGGAGGGTGCGGTTTTTCCTTTCTGATACGCCATTTTGTTCTGGGGTGTATGAGCATGTGGTTTGGTGGACAAGGCCTTTATCGTGGCAAAAAGTTTTCATTTTTGAGTTGACAAATTCCCCCCCCCCATTGTCCGAACGAAGGGTCTTTATGTTTTTCTGAAATTGGGTTTGAACTAGTGCATGAAAGTGACTAAAATGTTCAAAAACTTCATTTTTCTTTTTCATAAAGTAGACCCAGGTCATACGAGTGCAGTCATCTATAAAGAGGAGAAAATATTTGAAACCCTTTTCCCCCCACAGTAGGAGAGGGACCCCACACATCGGAATGAACTAGTGAAAAAAGGGAATCAACCCGAGTATTGTTTGATTTATATGAATGTCTATGGCTCTTGGCCAACACACAGGTTTCACAGTACATATCTTGACTAAATTTAGGAAAAAGGATTTTTAAATAACCCATGGAAGGATGTCCCAAACGTCGATGCCAGAGCCAAGCCTCCCTATCGCAAGTCCCATGAGTTAGCAAAGCAGTTCCTCGTTGTGCTATCTCATCCACATAATACAGCCCGTCCCGTTCAGTGCCACGTCCAATAATTTCCCCTGTCCTGATATCCTGTAACAGACAGAAAGTTGGTTGCATCAGCAATGTACAATTTAATTCTTTCGTCACGTGACTGATTGATAACAGTTTATGCGACATAGAAGGAACATATAAACAATTAGACAATGTAAGAGCTGATGACACTCTGACTGTTCCCGCTCCTTCAACAAGTGTAAATTCGCCACTGGCAGTTTGAATATGGCTTTTCGGTGCCCTATGCATATTGGATATATCAGAGATATCATAAGTAATCGTGTCAGTGGCTCCACAATCAAAAATCCACTTGTCATTTTTCTCTTTGGAGGATACGTTCAAGGCATAGGATGCGGGTAAATTTTCAAGTATCTGGAACTGATTTTTACAATGTATAGGGGCTGTTTCGGGATTTTTACAAGGTATAAGGACTGTTTCGGGATTTTTTCTAACTGTAGGGGTTTTATTTGTAAATTTCTGCAGTGGTGTGGTCTGTGTGCAATATCTGGGAGTATGGGGGTTATTTTGCAATTTTTGGGGTGCATTGTATAATTTACCAGGGTCTGGGGGGTCCTTGTTAGAGAGTATGAAAGGATAAGGGCTTGGGAATAATTTCTCATGCCCAAACCCTAATTTACCTGCCGTCTCCTCATTTTCACTCGATGAAATTGCTCCGTCTCCTCCTCTGGCGACGACTGCGACTCCGGTTGTTGCACCTCCTGTTTCCGGGTTGCTGCCTCGGTGGTTAGCTGCTTCCACGTTGCTCCCGATGGTGGCGACCGGTTCTCCTCCGCCTATCGCCGCGGCTGCTCGGCCATTTCCTCTGGATGGGGCTGGCGGTGGTTTGGTCTTCTTCTCCTGCCACCACTCCGGGTAACCATGAATCTCGAAGCAAGTCTCACGGCTGTGCTTTTTCTTTCCACAATGAGAGCATATAAGTGTCGATTTGTCTTCTTTGGTCCGTTTGTTCCACCCACCGCCAATTCCGCCGCCGCTCCGTTGAGGATGGTTCTGATGCTGCCATTGATTGGTCACGGCCAGGCCTGCTCCGATTCCTTGTGTGCCGGAGTCCTCTGTCTGGTGGACACTCGATCGGACATCTTCTCGCCGGAGAATGGCGTATGCCGCTTCTGCTGAGGGAAGTGGCTATGTTCTCAGGATTTCCTTCTTGATGTTTTCATATTTGCTATTTAGGGCGACTAATAGCTGGAATAGCCTATGCTCTTGTTTCTCTGTGTTGTATATGTCTATGTCTTCTGCGTATTTCATCGGATTTGGATGCCTCCGATCTATGGAGATCCATAAATCGTTTAGTTTGGTCCAGATCTCCTCCAGTGGTTCCTCCTTTTGTTTTAACGTGATTGCCTTTGCATACAGGTCATATACCTGGATTTTGTCACTCCCACTGGCATATGTGACTTCGATGCTCACCCATATGTCCCTGGCTGTTGGATATTGAGTCAATCAACTCACTAGCCTTGATTCTACATTCTAGGTTAGCCATGTGAATACACAATGGTCAGCTTGTTGCCACCTTCCGAAAGCTGGATCGGTTTTCGCCGGGGGGTGGGACTCCAGTGATGTGAGACATCATCCCCCAATCGCTGCTTTCATAAGGATAGACCATTGGGGATAGTTGTCGCCATTTAGTTTTTCTGCAATAACTAATGGCGAGGAGTCGATTCTGTATGGTGTTGGATATGAAGTTATGGGGTTTGTTATTTGGTTCTGGTGTTGTGCGATATTCACACACATGAATTCGATAAACATTCGAGCGAATTGCTCTGTTTCCGTTGGTTTTGGTGGTTCGTCTGACATGGTTTTGCTTTGCAGGGTCTGCCGGATTTTGGCCGGAAGGTTTGAGATTGATTCGAGACAGTGATGAGACTACTCTGAGTCTCACCCCCGCTCTGATACCATCTTGAATGGGATATTAGGCATAATTGGAGAATGAAGAGGTATTGTAATTGATAATTCGATTATGATTATATTACTGCAGAGACTCCCTCTTTATATAGGGATGATACATATGTAATTAAGGTACAAGATCAATTCAGTATCAATCAATTATCAATTTTCCTATTCTATTTTTGGAGCATAATTGTGGTCCATAATTGCCTTTATTCTTTGGTATCTTTCCTTTCTCCACACTCCAGTGTTGTTACAATGCAAATGTGGCTATAAAATAGCAAACATATTGGTTGTTCTCAAATTCAGAATACCTCTCCAGCTTATGCATTTCCATGGGCGGAAAACAAATACTACTACTACATAGTTATATCATAGTAATACTTTAAGATATTATTATTAGCCCGAATATGACGCTCATGATTTCGTTACCTATACTATAGTTGCATCGTACACTTTTAGTAATATTTTAGTGCTGATAAGAAGTACATCATCATTCTGTACAATCTTGATAATCACCAAATGGATATTAAGATTGGCTTTTTAATGGTGATATTGATGAAGAGATCCATATGGAACAACCAAAAGTATTTGTAGTGAACAACCTTAAGTATTAGTAGGACCAAAATCGGCGTATACAACGGTAAGTCTCGACGTATTCGTCAATGATATAATCGAGTACGTCATTTGATCATAACAAGGGTTATTTCGGTCGACCTGTGAAGTCAGTGGATAATTTAGCAGATTTGCTAGCCAAGTGGATCAAAAGAGTAAATTGCCAAATGGAATAAGTTTGAAATCAACAACTTAAGAATCATCATAGTAGTAAACAAATCAGGATGACTAAAGATCGCAATAATTTGATTCAAGAAGACAACTAAGCTATCAAAATTTGTGTGAAACATTCATGTCTATTCTCTACTAGGGGTGAGCATTCGGGTTCGGTTCGGTTTTTTGCCTAAACCGAACCAAAACCGAAAAACTGAATTTAGTTCAAAAATCAAACCGAACAGAAACTGAAAACCGACCTAAACCGAAAAAACCGAAATTTTATGAAATAACCGAAAAACCGAAAGAAAACCAAAATTAATATTTATATATGATATTTTATTTTTTATATATGTATATAAAATACAAAATTTATAGTATATATAAATATAATACATATTATATAAAATATATTAAAAAAATATATATATTATATAATATAATATGGAGAATTAAATTAATAGAAAATATAATTCGGTTTTTCGGTTTTTTATTTTGCCTGAACTGAAAAACCGAAATTTTTTCATTTTAAAAATCGAACCGAACTGAAAAATCGAAAAAACTGAACCGAATTTCAAAATTTTGATTTGGTTCGGTTCGGATATTCAGTTTCCGATTTTTTTGCTCACCCCTATTCTCTACAGAGAAATATAGAAATTAATAGAGTGTTGAAAAAACCTAGCCTAGTACTGAGGTTAATACTATTTTTTAATTTGTACTTTAAAAAGTCATATGTTTTGTACAAAATAGAATTTTAGCATGTCGTAGATTTATTGTACATTAGACTAACATGTACCAAATTGAGTATAAGATGTCTAGTTATAGATGTAAGGAGAATGTGTGAATGCACTCAATATATGTAAAAGTTGTTTTTCTAACATAGGAATATATATGCAAGGTAGTGCCTCTAATTAAAATTGTGAGGCAGTCTAACATTCTGTTTTAGCAAAACACACATGACACTACTTACTATAAAAAGACTTTCAATTGGTGCATAATCGTCCAAGTAAATTTTGTTGGTATTACGCATGTTGAGGCTTCATTTCCACACCAAGAAATGCGGCACCATTAGAAACAAAATAAAACCCAATAAAAATGAACAAATTAATCCACAACCAAATACAAAATTTTGAGTTTTTTCAAAAAAGGAAGTTGAAGATGGAAAGGAAGAATGAAGATAGATTGAATTTAGAGGTGGTGGTAGAGTCAAGTCCATACACTCAATTCAAGGACATAGAAGACTACAAGCAACAGGCCTACGGTGCTCAGGGCCACCAGCAACCCAAGCCCGGCCGCGGCGCCGCCAGCTCCACCGATGCCCCTACTCTCGCCGGCGCCGCCGCCACCGACCCTCAAGCTCAACTCTCCACTAACCCAACCGACCGAAAGTCTGCTTAATAGCCATATAACCGGGACTCCTAAAGCGGGAGTAATAAATTAGAAAGTTCAATTTTCTACATAATGGAAATAGAAGTTATTAAAGCAAAATAGATGAACACAATTTATAGTTTTCTCTAGTAACATATGGCATATGTGTTTATATATGCATCATTCAATTTTCTTAAATTGTAGTACTTAGTTTGTTTTTTTCTCTTGTGTTATTAAACTAGGCTTCTTTGCTTTTTGTTCCTTTCTTCCTTGTTTTTTTTTTGGTTTCACCTTTAACAGTGATAATTTATTCCTTTCACCAAATAAAAATTTTATCAAATAGAAACCCTATTTATTGACCTTAATTATACATATAAGTGGAACATGATATGAAAGTATAATGTCTGGCAACTATATATTCATTGGGCTTTGGTGAAACTACAATGTGTGGCAAATAAAAAGGGCTATACGACTCTAACAAAGAATTTACAAATATTTTTTTTAAAATTCAGAAATGAACGGGGAGTTGACTTACTAGGCCCACGAAGAAGACATTTAATTAATTGGGCTTTGGTTGTTATATTTATTCATCAATTTTGACTTAAGTTGCCCAATATCAATTTTAGAGGACAACTCAGAAAATACTCCATAGAGTTTTTTCTTAGTTTAAAGAAATTATAGGGTTAACCACTTCTCCACTAAATAGTGATGATTATTGCATATCTTTCTTGAATTTATCAATAAGAGCATCCACAATGGGGTGGACGATAGTCCGCCCCATGCATCAGGCGTGCTATCGTCCGTCACTGTAGCTATGCGGACGATTGGACGCCCGATGCAACGCGTTTTCCTTTTTTTTAAACTTTTTTATTTTCTTAATCTATAAATACCTCACATTTTCATTCCATTTTCCACACTTCAAGATTCACCAATCTTTCTCTCCCATCTCTCATCAATTCTCAATTCCCCACATACCAACTCTTTTTTCACTAAAAAAATGAGACCCGACGACGACTGGAGTACCTTGGAGGGCATTACTCGGGCCTTATTCGATTGCGTACATGAGGCTGCGGCGGAATGCTTGGCCGAAATGGAGCGCGAGCGTGAATCGGCGGAGCAGGTCCAAGCGGAGCAGATCCGGAGGCCGATTCGACGTCGGACCTTTGTCCGCCGCTAGCACGACTTGGCTCATCAACGTCTGTTCGCAGACTACTTTTCCGAGGAACCACGGTGGGGCCCGACGTTTTTTCACCGCCGGTTTAGAATGTGGCGAGATCTTTTTCTCAGCATTGTCCAAACGTTGGAGGCACGTGATGAATACTTCCAGTATCAGGAAGATGGCAACGGCAGACCCGGACTTATGCCGTTGCAGAAGTGCACAATTGCGCTCCGGAAGTTGGCCTACGGCACCGCGGCGGACATGTTCGCCGAGTACCTTCACGTCGGGGAGACAACTGGCCGCGAGTGCCTGAAGAATTTTAGTAGGGGAGTTGTGGAGGCTTATAGCAACACATATTTGCGAAGGCCGATTGTTGTGGATTGGCAGACCCTGATGAAGATGCACGAGACGGTGCACAGCTTTCCTGGAATGCTAGGGAGCATAGATTGTATGCACTGGGAGTGGAAGAATTGTCTGACGGCGTGGAGATGCCAATTTACTAGTGGATACAAGGGCAGCCACCCGACGATTATCCTCGGAGCTGTCGCTGACCGTCGGCTCTGGATCTGGCATGCTTACTTCGGTGTAGCGGGGTCGAACAACGACATCAACGTCCTCAACTCGGCCCGGCCATCGAGTTCACTGCCAACAGACGCTAATATTATATGGGGTACTACTTGGCCGATGGCATATACCCAAGGTGGCCTGTTTTTGTGAAGACGACCAGCTGCCCAATAGATGACAAGAGAGTTTTATTTGCGCAAAAGCAGGAGGCTGCGCGGAAGGATGTAGAGCGGGCATTTGGTGTGCTCCAAGTGCGATGGGCAATAGTGAAAGGTCCGACGCGTTTCTGGTACAAAGAAGTCATCGCCGATGTCATGTATGCGTGCATCATCTTGCATAACATGATAGTCGAACACGAAGGTGGAAGAGTCACCGATTGGGGCGATGATGAAGCTAGATCTAGCTCCAGCACGGCGACCCCGCCCCACGTTCGAGGATTACCGATAGGCTACAATGAGGTTCTATCTAGACAGGTCTCAATGCGCAACCAACAAGACCATGCTCAGCTAATGAACGACATGATTGAAGATGTTTGAAACCGTAACCGCCGTTGAGAATTTGTAGTTTTTTTTTATTTCGTACTGTAATGTTTGAACTTTCAAATGAAGCTTTTTTTCCAATTTTTGTAGTGTTTTAATGTTCAAATAAATAAAATGCTTAAGGCGGACTATAGGGCGGCCTATAGGGCATCCCACTGCAGGTGAATGGGTAGGAGGATAAAATGTTGATGTGGCGGAGCATAGGACGCCCCATTGTGGATGCTCTAAACAGTTGTTTCATTCACACCAATTACTAGTTATAATGATAAAAACAATTTTGCATTTATATATATATAATAATCAAATTTCACATCAGAATTTGAAATGGCTGAATTGGTCTAAGGCGCCAGATTAAGGTTTTGGTTCGAAAGGGTGTGGGTTCAAATCTCACTCTCAACACATTAATTTTGTAATTATTATTTTCAATGTTTTAAAATCTTCATATCTTTTGAATTTTGTACAAAAAAGTATTAAAAAAATTGGTACAAATAGATTCCCAGTGATTTTTTTTTCATTTGAAAAAAAATCAAACTCGAATTTGGTTGCCCTAGTTTATTTATTAATTAAAGTGAAAAGGACTCGATAATTACTACGTGCAATCTAAAATTGGTACAACGGCAGCTATATGAATTATCTTTTTCATGTATTTTGACTGCGCCATTTGTGCTGTTTTAATCTACATAGACAACACCTTTATAGTAAAAAATGAAAGCAAACCAATTAATATGTTATGCAACTAAGCCATCACATAAAAATAACGACGTAGCATGAATTAATTGACATATTAGTGATGGTTTAATCATGTCAATCCTTTGAGTGGGTGAGGCTGGCCCCAATAGTCATATATTTCATTTTAATTCAAATTATATGTACATTTGGCTCAAATTATAGAGAGATGGGGAATCCAAGTCAATAGTAGCTTCTTATTGACTAATGTAAGATCAAGTTGTCTACTAAAAATTGAATTTAGAAAATTACATTAAAGAGTTATTTATGTAACTTCTCATTGACTATTGTAAGAACAAGTTGTCCACTATAATTTTCCTTAAATTAAAGTAGAAAATTACATTAAAGAGTAATGTATGTAACCGCCGTACTTCCACTCTTATTATACTATTATTATATTCAATGATTGTGGAAAAATTGATCGAAAAAATCCAACATTATATGACAAATCAAGTTGTAGCCGAAAGACAGAAAAATTAACAACTAATTAATTAGGGGCATGACATAATATTTACCCCTTTAATCAATTGTGTAATTATATATTATTTGAACACCATTAGTTGGCTATATGATGTTTAAATTGCGATATCCACAAGGCTTATCATTACCTCTTAGGGTTATGATTATTTCAATCTTATTTTTAATCACACGACTCGCATATCGAAATCGAGGCCTTCATTAATAAACTTGGTGAAAATTTCACTCATTTCAAAATGAAATTTGAAAATTACTAGTAAACATTTAACAATGGCCAGAAAGATGTAAAGGTAGTTGTATAGCTCTGGCCTTTGAACATTTTACACTACACCACAAATTTATAAAATCATATCAATTGAAAATACAAATCTAATCATCGAAAGACAAGTAAAATATAAATAATAATAAAACTTACTAAAACACTGTTAATGATACTAATGCAACATTGCGAAGAGAAGGGGTAATTTTTGTCTAGTTTTGGTTTTAAACACTAATTAATTCGGAATATGTGTGACAATTGTTCAACTTTTGATTTAATTCAGTTTTGCCTCCAGAAGTCATATTTTAGCTAAAGTTGCCCTTCCAATTAATCATGTGCAATTTTAATAAAATAAATAACATTCTGATATGTAAAATTAGCTGATTTGGCCTCTTTATATTTTCACACAGTCCAATGTATATATATATATATATATATTTATATTGCACCTTAATATCATGCGTTAAGCAAAGTCTGTTACAAAAATTGACTATGATATATAGTTTCAAATGAGAGTATTGGTTCCTAAGATTATAAATTTCGGCTAAAATTTTGTATAATCCACGAATTTTAAAGTTGGTTGCATAAATCATCAACTTAGACTTTGTACTAAATTTTTCATGAAAACAGTTTTTCTCCAACTCGTGGAAAATTCACTAAAAAGGATAAGTTCATGTTTTTCTGACCAAATTTAAGTTCATGAAAAATATAAAAATAATCCAAAGTCTGTGATTTTAGGAACTAATAGTCCTATTTTAAATGTTATTCATTTCGCATTTAATTTTATGTGTTTTAGTATAAGATTTCAGGTTCAATTTATCATATTCTTTAATCTAATTTCGTGAAAAAATCACTATAAAGCCCATGTTCATAATTTTTTGGAACTAATTTTAAAATTTGTGAGAAACATCTAATTTTGGCTAAAAATTAGTATGATCTTAGTTCTTAGAGGCAACAGGGTGTAAAAAAAATGGAATAATACTTATAAATTTTTTCTCAGGCGAAAAATACTTTTATTGCATCTCAAGACTACAGAAAAAGTGAAAATACAGTATACTTTATTCAGGAGTGAGCATCACTTGTATTGTAGGGGAGAGATATTGATGCACAGCGTTTCTTTAAATTTTGGTTGCACTTGAATCTTGATTACTACGTGGCCATTCCTTATTCGTTCCCTATCATTGAAGCAATAATATTTGTCACAAATTTTTCATTCTCATCAGTCATGACTGTACAGGTACAGCTAATAAAAATATGGCATTTTAGAAACAAATAAAATAATGAAAAAACTCGACCAACTGTAGTACTATCACTATCTGTGTTCAAAAACCTAACGAGTGTCTCTTCAACATTCGGCTTGACAATGAGCAATCTTAACAGGTAAATTTGCCCCACAAAAAAGAAAAGCTGTTGTTTTTTGATTTCGATTTGCCACTACCTTCTTCATTTTTATATATATACTTTATGCACAAGCTACTAAAATTGTTTTATTTAAATTTTTTCAATGATATTTTTATAGAGGAATGAGTAAAGATTGTCACGCTGATATAAAAAGGTAAAGGGGCCCGGCCGGCCCTTGGAATCCAATAACTCTCCAATACAAAGAAAAGCACCATTCAAATTTCTTCCATTATTTTAATCTATCTCTCTATATATATATATACTCTCTTTGAACCAAATTTGTTACTCCAAAAAAATCACATTGAATTATGGATGAAAAAAGGTGGCCAGTTTCACAAAATGAAGCTCAATTGCAACACGACTCCGACGATGAAGATGAAGCGCTGTCGTTGAGTGATCTCCCGCTCATTCATCAATGGAGAAAAGGAATTGAAAGCAATAACAGCAATTTTCACAGCGAAAAAGGCGGAGATGATCAGGAATTTGATTTCTGCGCTCTCTCAATTGAATCGGAAATGTGTGCGGCCGATGAAGTGTTTTTCAAGGGCCAAATCCTGCCGCTGCGCCACTCCGTGAGCTCGGAGAAGGCGCTGCTGCAAAATTACGACGCTCGGCGCCGGAGCTACTCGATTTCCCGATCGGATTCCATGGATCACTACTATTCCAGTAGAAGCAGCAGCATCAGCAGCGGCGCCTCCTCCTCCTCCACCTCCTCTTCCGCCACCGCCAGATACAATAAGCCTAAATTGCCGCCGCGGATTCAATTCCACTCTCACCCTAGCCCCTCGCCGCGCCTGAATTTCCCCTACGCCGCCGTGAATCACAGGAATTCCGTTAAGAATTCGTCGATCTGGAATGTGCTGCGGTTAGGTCTCGTCACGCCGCCGCCGGAGATCGCGTTCCGCGATCTGAAAGCGCGATCCGGAAATTCCGGCAGCCGGCGGAGCACCGGAAGCAACTCCAGCGGCGGCGACGGGAAGAAAAAGAAGCTGCGGCCGCGGATCCTCGGCGGCGGGTGCAGATGCGCCGCCGACGCGGTGGAGACGATCGCGCCGAGAGTGGTGATCATCAAGCGGAGCGCGAACGATGAGGGCGAAGCCGCGGCGGCGCTGCATCGCGATGATCCGAAAATGGCGAAGAAGCAGGCGGCGAAGAAGCATATCTCGCAGCATCGGACGTTTGAATGGCTGAAACAGCTCACCGTGGAAGGCGCCGCTGATCAAATTCAATCGTAGATATTTTTTTGGAGAAAAGGAGAAAAAAAAAATGTCGCGCGTGCTTGCTTTATTTTTGTTGGATGCAACTTAACTTTGAAAATTTATTTTTTATGTGGCTGTTGTTGTCGAAATAATTTGTGTTTACCTGTAGCTTACTTTAAATAATTTAGTGATTTAATATTTGAGGAGCATGATTGGGTTAATAGGAGCTTGAGCGTTACGTATAATTGGAGAGGTGAGGAATGATTGTACAAGCATAATAATGCAATGATAAATAGGGGTTGGGTGGCAAGGCAAGCTTTCATGATTATAATGTGAACATTTAATACTAATACTTTTATTACTCTCGTGAGTGTGAAAGTGGCATTTCATGTCCGACATAAATAAATAATTTCTAATTTATACTACACATATATAAATAGTTATAGATCTCACATTATATCGACTTCTTTCCCTCCCATTTTATTATAGTAAAATCAATATAAAAAAATGGGTCTCATATTCCATTAACTTTTCCAACTTACTATTCTTTACATTTTTTAAAAACCATGCTCACAATAAGATTGACTACCGTTGTGGGACGGAGGGAGTGTTATTTATAAACTGCTTATTATACACAAGAAAATTTCAGTTGCTAATCTGTGTAGTTTACTTTCTTAGACAAAATTCAATTATGCTATATAAAATAGTTTTTGAATGTTAAGACATGTGCACGTGAATCCATCTCATTCCGAAAATCCTGAAGATTGGGAATTAAAAGGAATGGGAGTTGTTTGTTAAACGGCGGCCTCTTCATTTGATTGTATAATAATATATGTGGGTCATATTTATATTTGAATTTAATTTAATATAAGATTAAATTATTATGTTATATTGTTGTTAGTAGAAAGTTTGGATATGATTAGTACGGGCATTCTGAGTTGGATTTCAATTATTTTTAATCATTAGGGTATTGCATTTATTTTGAAAATGAAAAATTGGAGAGTCCCATCCTTTGAGTAGATAAGACTCGAGAAATATTAATATTAATAATAACAATAATAATAATAATAATAAATAGGTCCTAGTATATTTTTTGATGATGGATTGAGAATTTATATACTCCGTAGCAATTTATTTAAATAAAATGACTCGAATCATATGATAACTTGTGTGGCGTCGATCATCATAGAACGATGACCATCATAGTGGATACATACATGTACATTAATTAGTGCATGATTTATTTCTTTATTTATTAACCTTTATAAAAATCAATAGTAAGTATCATGATTGGAGAAAATGCACGCTTGCCTTGCATGGTAGTATTTCATCCTTTCACAGCTTATATTTTGTGTCCACACATTTTATATTAGGATATATTTATATATATATAAGGAGAAATGATACATATCTTATGTGAGTTCATTATGTGAGCACCACTCTCATTTGAAGTACGTTTAACATTGTTCGTTTCGATATATATAGTTTGATTCTAATACATAAAAAATGGTATTGAAGTTTTTAATTTAACAAAATTCATAAAAATCAAATCTCGATTTGTTCGTTTTCTCTATAACTTCAAATAAATTAATAAACGAGTAAATCGAGATTTGGATTTTATGAATTTTGTGAAATTAAAAACTTCAATAACATTTTTTAATGTATTAGAATCAAACTAAATATATTAATTAAAACGAACAATGTTAAACGTACATCAAATAAGAGTGATGCTCACATAAGGTATGTAGCATATCATTTCTCTTTATATAGATTGCTAGTGATACACTTTACTTTAATCTACTAATCTATATAAAATATATAAAGATTTTTTACATCATATAAAATATACTCCTATATAACGGTATGAAACACGATATCAGTATTTCGGTAAGTCATATAAAAAAACTAGTATGTAATCAGTATTGAAAACTGATCACACTAAATTTCTGGTGTACTAAAAAAATCAAAAAACTAACAATAAAATATTTACTTATGTTAACATTTTTGGTAAAATATATAATACGACAGATTCGTTAAGAGCCCAGCCATAGTCCAGTCACAAACTACTCCTGTCACATCATCAGCACTAAAAATCCTCCTGTCACATCATCAGGACAAGCAAATAGCCCAACAATAGCCTAACTACATCACTCCTAATTATATAAAACAAATAATTGACAATCACACAAAATACGAAATTAAATTTACGACATAGATACGCGAAAATTCAATAATATTATTTAAATTAAAAAAAGTACATTAAAAAAATAGATTAATTTTTAAAAAAATACATTAATTTAAAAAAAAAATTACATTATTAAAAAACCCGACCTCCGCCTCACTCCTCATCTTCGTCGCCCCCGTCGCCGCCGGTACCCCCCCCCCCCCGTGCCCCCGGTCTTCAAATCGTCACGCATGCTCACGAGCAATGTGTGAAGAAAGCTCTTCTCCTCGGGGTCCTCTGTCGCCTTCCAATCGGCTAAGATCTTGACCATCTGAGCACGCGTTTGTTGACGCGCGAAGAATTTGAGATCCTCTGTCGACTGGACCTCCTGGGATCCCCCGACGCCTCCCCCCCCCCCCCCCCCCCGCATCCCGTTGCGCCAGCCTTTGACCAACCGGGCGAGTTCGGCGAGCGAACGATGGAGGGGACGGGAGCTCCTGATCACCCTCGGGGAGGTCGTGGGAACCACCGCTGCTGCCGCTGTAATCACCGGTATAGTTCAGTCGTTGCTTCTTCGGCCAGCCAGCGTCGACACCTGCCCGGAACTTCTCGGAGTCGTTCAGCACCTCATAGAAGTTCCAGTAGGTGAACTCCTTATACAACCCGGGCTGGGGGAAGGCTTTCTCCGCTATCCTCCTGCAATCATCCTCCGTTTGGTCACTGCTCTGCATGCGGAGGGCGTTGGCATACAAGCCCAAAAATCGGGAGACCCCAGCCCTGATTCGGTCCCACGCCTTCCGGCACTCTTCCCCGTTGCGCGGACTCCCCTCCGGGCAAAATGCCTTGTAGGCTGCTGCTATTTTGGCCCACATGTTGACGATCCTTTGATTGTTCGAATTGAGGGGATCATCGCAAACACTCACCCACGCCTTGGACAGCGCGACGTTCTCCGTATCCGTCCACCTCCTCCGTACCGAGCAGTCGTCCTCAACCGGCTGCGACGACTCGCCGACCCTCTTGCCCTTCCCCTTTGGGGGGCCCCGACCCCGCCCTACTCCTCCCGTTTGAACGGGAGTTTCCGGAACACCGAGAAGATCAAACCCCAACTCCTCTAAGGAGAAAGTCTCATATTGCGTGAACTGCGCCTCCGTTGGGGTCGATGTGTGCGAAGAAGCAGTCGAAAAATCAAAACTTGGGCGATAGATGTTTGCCCCCCCCCCCCCCGACGACCCCTGCGTCGCCGGTACCCCTCCCGGTATAATCTGCATCCCGGGTGCCCACCCCGGCATCATCTGCATCCCGGGTGCCCACCCCGGCATCGCCGGTAACCCCCCCGGCATACTCCCCCCCGGCGATCTGCCCCCGGCTTCCATCCCGAGCATCATCTGCTGCCACGGGTACATGTTGTAGTACCCGAGCTTCGGACCCCATACACCTCCCACGGGTACCAGGGGAGTTTGAGACCCGCTCGTCATTGGAGTACCTTTGTTGTTGTTCTCCATTTCACGTTGTTGATCTTGTACAGAAATTAAGATAGAGAGAGTACTCGTTAAAACAAGTGGTGCGAATGAAAATGACGTGCAAAGCGCGTATATATAGTGTTTCGAAAATTAAAAAAAAATTCGCTCGCCGATCCGGAGCCTGCAATGGAGGCGAGCGGACCGGCGAGCGCATCGCCCGGCGCTCGCGAATCGGCGTGCGCTCGCCGATTTTTTCGTCAAAATGGCGCTCGCCGGTTACAATGGTTCGGCGAGCGAACCGGCGAGCGCCGGAGATCGGCTAGCCTGTCCGCTCGCTGCCATTGTGGATGCTCTAAGGTATACCTTAAAAAGTCACCCCTATCAATAAGATTAAGGAGTGGATATTTGATAACTTAAATTAGGAATACATAATAAAAAATGAGTCATCTAGTATGAATTAAAATGAATATCACAATATTGATTTTGAGTAAATTCAATTTATATTAATGGACTTAATTAAATTAATCTCAACTTAATTATGCTCATTGGGAGACAAGGTTATATTACTCTTATAAACCTGAAGCTGTATCCTTAATCTCTTAAATAACGGGTGACAAAACAAGAGAATATATATATATACACCAGAAAATGTAGTTATAAAGACAAATATGAGAATATTTGGAGAAACTGAAGAACAAAATCACAAATTTGGAGATATTTGATCAGTGGAAAAATATTTGCCCCTTCTTGGGCTTTTGTGGTTTTGCCTCTGTATATACATCAATATTTAAATCCAAGATTCTATATGAAAGATAAACTAATCAAACTCTAATAATATAGGTGAGCTTAATTAAAATATTATACAAATTTGTGTTATTTGTGTCCTTAGAAAATAATAAGATTAAAATTGCACGACTAATATGAATATTAGTAAATTAAAATAACTTCTTACACGCTAAATTAAAATAAATCACTGAATGCCTACTTATTTTAGTAAAGAATTTTCTTTTCTAGAAGAAATTATTCAGTTCTAACTTAAAATGAAAAGAAGCATTTCTCGTTTATCTCCTTGATTCGAAAATGCAACTCATTCAATTTGGCCAAGTTATTTGTTGTAAATTAAGAGGTCCAAAAATCCTTATTTTCAATTATTTTCGCTAGGATCTCGAAATTATTCCTCGTTATTTAAATCCAGGATTCATTTCAAAAAATATTACTTGGATGATATTGAGCATGGCATACGAAGTTAGGTAAAAAAATTAAAATAAAATACTTTAACAAAGAGTGAAATCTAGCTAGTCTTGATGAATAAAATCAAATATGAATTCCAATTAAAAAAAAGTACTATTGCAGATTCTTGAATTAATGGGCACCTTCCTCTTAGCCCATCTAAGGAAAAAGTCGGGCCTACTAAAACTCTAATATAGAGATGACGGCCCACATTTACCAAGGAATTAAGATTGGCTCTCAAAGGGATAAGATTAAATTTAGTTTGGCATCAAAGAGTCGATATTTAGCTCAATTTTGGCAAGCTATGTCATCGTCAGAAAATCGTACTCCACACTCCGAGAGTTATGATGCAGTAACGATTCCCCATGTGCATAGAGAAGGGAATTTTTCTGCCGACTTTTTGTCACATTTTGCTTATAGTTTTCAGAGAGGTGTTCATGTTCTTGAGACGCAACCTTTAGGTCTCAGTAGTTGGTTGCTTCATGATAGATTAGGTATTTCATACCCTCGTTAGTTTGTTTTGTTTACCTGTCCTTGCCGCTTTTATTTACCAAAAAATAATAATACTAGTGTTAAAAATCATAAAGTCATGAAGAAATTCTAATACAATAGTAGTTTTTAAATTAATAAATTTTTAAAATGTTCATTTTTTTCCAATCCTAACTTAAGTTGAATTTTTTTCCGCATATTTTGATCCTTCGCAACTAGCTCTGAAATCTATGTGACTTAGTCGAAATTATACATGAAATAACTTGTTTCGACACACTAATTCTTTAATTTGACATTGAATAATGTGTCTAATAGGTTAAAAATATGTCTTCTAGATATGTGGGATTTAATGAATGATCGGTAGGAAATTGGCATCAATCTAAAACTTATTTTTAATACCACTTAAAGTTTATTGGAATCATCAAAATTTACCCTAAGTTTATAGTACTTTTTAACTTTAAAAGAATTGCACTTATTCTTTAGAACTTATCGATACATATCTCCTTACTTACAAAAAAAAAAAGTTAAAGCATTATTTATCACAAAGCATTTCCGTGACTTAACTATTTACTCTATGTAATTTTTCCTCCACTACAAAATATACTAGTATTTTATTAAAATATGTATAACCAATTGGTTGACATAATAAATCGAGATAATTATTTAGGTTGTAAATTTTAATTATTAAATCTTAACTCAACTTTAAGTTCTTGATGACTTTTTTACTCGAATTCATGATGATATTATGTGATATTGGTGTGATAACATTTTCCTTCATTTTTTGTTTTGGACTTTTCTATTCCTTATTTTTTCATGATAACTTTACAACGAAATACACACACTCCCTGAATAAAATAGAGATACATACAAACTATCTCTCTAATATTTTTAAATTCAAATCCAGGCTCAATCGTGATTGTGAGATCAAAATTTAAATTATAATTTCAGAATTACCCTAAAACGACATGAATGGAAGGAGATGCATTGAAATTTATTATGACAAAATTTTGCACATGAATCTTGAGAGCATGTGGAATAGATATTTGCAGATATGCATGGTTGGGAATCAGATCCCTATTGTCTTACATTTGATAAAATATCTCTCCATATCTCTTCACAATTAGGCCTTACAGATTTTTATTCTTCAAGATGCAAGCTACATTTCTCTATCATTAGACACAAATCCATCTATATTTATACTACATTACAATTCATTGTCTATATCTTATTCTTATTCCTATCAAACATTATCATCATCTTTTTATTCATATTTTGGTAATAATAGCATATGATGTCAAACGTCTCATTTTTAATTTTCCTCTTAATATCATGACCATAGGAACATTTTTGTCTAGTAGATCCTACTCCATCCACACTTCGCAATTTGGGGTATTTTCACCCACAACTACAAAACAAATATTATTGAATGGACGTGTGGCTCAAATATATACTTACCATGCCTTTTATAAAGATATGTCACGTAACATTTATTGATGGCATTTATTGGAGTTAGGTTGCAAGTAATAATATCCTTTAACATGTGGTTCACAAATTTTGTTGCTCTTTCTTTTGTGCTTTTATTTCCTTGTGCATTGTTTGGAATGTAGATTTCAAAAATTTTGAAAAAGTATTTTAAGATATGGGCAGTTTGACAGAGAAGATAAATAAATAAAACATAATAAAACATATATTTTTAGGTTATTTTTTGTCATATAACTCCAATAATATTGATGAGTTATCTATCTTACATAACTACGGTTGCATGAAGACACTAAAGAACTTGTAAATTAAAACCATGTGCTTTGGGCCCTGAATCGAGTAATTTCACGCCCCACATTATATAGCAACCTTACCTTAGGCAACCTCAATATGGAGTCTTGGTCACCTCTCTTCATGACGAAACACTTGCAGAATATGTTGCAAGTTCCTTGGAGGAACAGACGTTACTTTTTGAAGCAGGGGGAGGCTATCCCGCCATGCGCGAGGCTCATCAACCAATCATAGGTTGAAGTGATGCACACTCCCTGGGCGTACGAAGGAGCATTATTTATGACCGATTGTATAACTTTAATAACAAAATCAAAATTATATCAATAAAAATTATATTTTAAATTAAATTAATATAAAAAATTCACATCAACTTATACTTAAAATCATGTCCATAAATTAGTAAGAGATTAAGTTTTGTGAGATATAATTCTTCACAAAACTTTAGGCCATGTTTGGTTGACGGGAAAATAAAGTTGGCAAGGGAAATGATTCATGGGAAAATGAATCCCAGAAATATTATTCCTAATAACTTTATTATTCTGTGTTTGGAAAATATCAATATTTTAAATTTTATATCTGATTTAAACACCAAACTAAAATTATACTCATACTTATTAGTATTATTTTTTATATATTAAAAAAATAATATAAAATTTTAATAAATTATTAATTACAAATTATAATAATTAAAATATTATATTTATTATTAGTTTAAATATGAATTATCCATCATAATATATAAAAATATAATTGTAATTTTAGTTACATGAAATATTATAATCATAAATGATTATAATAATATACACGATTATCATAATTCTAATTATAATATTTAAAGATATTATAATTAAATAAATTTTATAATCTGAAATTTAACTACAACTTTATTGATTAATTGTTAATTTATAAAATAATAAATATTTATTATTATTTAATTTATATTAATAATTATATTTTAATTATTTAATAATTAATTAATTATTATTATGATAATAACAAATATATAAATATTATAATAATATAGTTATAATTATGATAATTTTAATTATAATATTTATTATACCGAAATTAAGTATGATTTATAATTTTAAATTACTTTTAATACATTGTACTCCCTTCGTCCCTCTGTAGCTGAGTCGTATTCCCTTTTTGTTTGTCCCACTATAGCTGAATCATTTCCTATTTTGGCAAAAAACACCAATTTTTCTTCTCTCTTAATATACTCTCTATTACTTTATTCTCTCTCCATCTTTCTACCTTTTCTCTTTCCTACTTTATTCTCCATTCACTTAACTCACTTTTAACATAATTTCTTAAATCCCGTGCCGAAATAAAATGCCTCTACTACAGAGTGACGAAGGGAGTAATTAATAATAATAATAATAATAATAATAATAATAACAACAACAACAACAATAATAATAATAATAATAATAATAATAATAATAATAATTGTCACGACCGCATTTTTGTTAAGGATAGCGAAAGCGGGTAATCCGCGACTAATAAGAGGGATTAAAGAAACGGGGAAAGAAAAGGGGTAGAACTCAAGGAACTTGCCGAAAAGGCCAAATCGATTGATACCATAAAATAGAAGCCAAGTATTCAATTACATGGTCTAAAAAATAGAATAATCATCTCATCAACTAAATCAGAGTTCGATGGTAAGACTTTGAAATTCTCACTTAACAAAAGTACAACGGAATAAGTCCTAATAAACGACTTCGTGTATGAAGACACGCATCATCGAAAGATCCACTTGATTAATTAATAACATCGACTCCGATCAATACTCCTTCCTCTTGACGTTCAACCTGCACATTTAGAAAAATACATGCAGGGCTGAGTACAGGAGTACTCAGTGGACACGTGCCGAAAAGCAAAACACACATTATATAGTTGTCATCAATCAACAGTAACACACATGGGTTTTCTTAAAAAGGCCCGCGCTTACTAAACTCTTTTGTGATCTTAAAAGTCTGACTGATCAGTCTAAGTTTCTTCAATACTCATACCATATCTGAAAAGTCGTGTACCGTGAAAGTGGCCACCTTCACGGACACCATAGCCGGCCAACCCTCTTGGATGGCTCACAGCCCTTGTGCACAATATTCCGAATAGGATTTGTGGTCCTATTAGGAACCGAATTCGTTACATAGCTTGGCGTCGCCAAAACCCTCAGGCATATAGCCCCAATAGGTAGGCCTCAAAAACAAACATTTTATAGCATGACAACAACTTAAAAATAATCACAGCTCTATTTTGAGAAAAGATGATATTTCATAATTTCAC
This sequence comes from Salvia splendens, assembly GCF_004379255.2. Lineage (NCBI taxonomy): Eukaryota > Viridiplantae > Streptophyta > Magnoliopsida > Lamiales > Lamiaceae > Salvia > Salvia splendens. The sequence continues at coordinate 28,673,117 of NC_056037.1, read as the reverse complement.
AAGTATTTGCTTTATATCCACACTAATGTGCGGGATATTAAAAGAAAGTCCACCTGATATGCTTATTCATCAATTCAATTACTCGCTTTGGCCTCACTTGCCCTTGAGCAATTTATCATTTGAAAATAAATAGCGTAGCACGCTAATTAGTACTTGAACTATTTTTCTTGAGAAAGAATGCATGCATCCTATTGGATAGCACCTATATCTTAGTCTCAGCTTATAGGATTTTCTTAATCCTACCTCGGCTTCACTACTCTGCAGAATTTTTTTATTCACTTTACTAAGTTCGGAGTAATTCTATTTTCTCAAAAACAAAACTCGGGCACTTATTTAATAAAATATGGATTCTTGGAAAATCTCTTCTAATTCCTTTCTTTGAATTTACTTAAGGCCGCCCATGGCGTCGCGGGGCGACGCCAGTCGGCTCTCGCTTCTCCAACTTTAATACTTTTCATCTTCGGAATTTTAATAAACTATTCGGGTGTTAATTCATCAAGCTCCAACTCGATTCTTAAATTAATTCCAACATAACTCAATTCCAAACCCAACATATAAAGTCTCAACTCATCTCTCTATCCATAAAATCGGTCCACTACCTAATTAAATGGAGCTAGCCGCAATAGTTAAATTGGCCCAACACTAACTTAAATCTTTGTCCAAAATGGACCATTCTCGGTCAAAACAAGAGTCAAGCATCTCATTCTTTTTATTACTCAATGCGGCCCACATAGATCCTTTTATCGGTGAAATCGCCGTCTCTTTTGCGTCGCCGGAGCACCGCCGTTGGTGACTCCCTCTCCCACCATTTCTTCTTCGTTTCACTTTTCAAATTTCCCCAAATCTGAAATGAGCACAGCAGCGTCTTCTCCCTCCCTTCCTCGATGAAATTGCCGCTCCGATTGGGCTGCCGACACTTCGCCGGCATCTTCCCTTTCTGCGATTTCTTCCCCGTCGAGCTCTCTCTCTCCCTCAAATTCCAAAACGGACATCTCTAGATCGGAGAGTCGAGAGGCAGCGTCGCTGCTTCGCGGGCTTCGGCTGTTGCTGCTGTCCGGGCGAGACTCAAGGCGTGCCACCGCCATTCGTGCTATCGCTCCAGCGGCGTCGCCGCCTTCTCATAATAAAGCTAAGTCCTTTCCCCCTTTCCCCTTTAATTATTCCGTTAAACTTAGAATTTTCGGTTAAGAGCTTATGGGTGAAAATCTTTTCTGATTGGAGAGAGTTTGATTGCTGTAATTACTCTTTGGGGATCTATGATGGGAGTGTCATGTCTGTGGTTTTGGCAGTAGCTATGCTATAGTATTGTGGCAACCTTATAGCTCTATGTTCTTTAGATGCCTGTGATGTTCTAAGTGATGCTATCTTCATGTTTTCTCCAAGTTCTATTCTTTCATGGTCTTTGTTCTATATGATGCAAGGAGTGGTGGGGTGCTGAGGGGATTACCTCTCGGTTGGTGAATCCTTGCTGTTTTCTTGCTGCCAACTCCTCTCCTCGCTCCCCTCTTCGCTCCCTGCTGCAATTCCTTACGTTGAGGGAAATTTGTGGTGACTAAATGATGGGGAGAGAGGATGGTGGGAGGCAGTTTATATAGCTCTCCTTCTTGGCATCTTGTGTCTGAAATCTTGGGGAGGAAGTCTCCCATTTTGGGGCTGTAAGGTTGGCCCTTTTCCAGTTTGTAAGTAGGCTTCCTGTGCCCATTTGGTGTATATTTTGGCATCCTAGATTGGCTGATCTCATGGCCATTTGTGGATGTATGTGCCCCTTGCAGTAGTTCTCCTCTAATGGTTTATGACTAAGCATACTTTCTTTTGGCTCTTTATCTTCATCCCTTTTCTGGAAAGATTTGGGAGATCATGCTCATTGTCCTTTCTTGGTCTTTGGCAGAGGAGATGCTATATTGTACCATTTACTCTACTACTTTGGTGAAAGCTTAGGGTCATAGCCCTTTTTATTGACAACTTTTAATCCCAATTTGTGTTAACCTTGCAGGATTCCTTTGGTGTGATGTGGCTGCCAACTTGGAGCCTTGTGGGAGCATTTTTCGTGAGAGAGAGTGTAGGGAAAAGGCAAAGAGATTCTCCTCTTGAAACTCTTTGGCTTCATCACTAAAATAGCTAGCTTCCAAAACTTGATCACTAAAATAGCTAGCTTCCAAAACTTGTTTACTAGTGTTGGTAGGATGAAAGGTGTAGTATAGGTGTGTGTGTGTTGTCCCTTTCACACATGTAAGCATGTACTAATTGTATCTCCATATCTTGAATTTCTATTTCCTCAAGGTGTAACCACATTTCTCTAATAAAAGTATCTTCTCTACTTTTATCTTTGAAATAATAATTTCCTTGCACTTTATTTTTTCCCAACGAAAATACTTAGATTATTCCATAGTCGGAAATTACCACAAGAATTCTACGACTACACGTCTTCTAAAGGAATTTAATTATGCTAATAAATCCGATTTAATTCGAAAGAAGAGATAGAAATTTCGGGGCATCACAATAATAATCATAATTAAACTATACTTATATTTCAATAAATATGTAAGAATCCCAAAACTGGGAAAAAGAATACCTAAGAAAAGTTAGGATTCAAAATCCTGGAAAGTTGTACTAACTTTCTTTATTCTCGGGATTCTGATTACTTTCCCAGTTTGATTAAAAACTGAAACAAACACAAGAATTTAAAATTTAAGGAATCAGATTATTTTCCCAGACAGAATCCTGCCAACCAAACACGGCATTTTGAATTTTGCATTGCACTGCACTGCACTGAAGGAGCTATTTATAAGTAGTTTTTCCACTATAACATTGCTTGAAGTTGTAACTTTGATATGATATTGGTTTTGCATTTGCGGAAAATAATTTGGTTTAATTGTATATAAATGTGCTTGTAAATATAATAATGTGTTTAGTGTAGTGGTAAATTAGTTTTCAACCCAAACATGAGTCAAACCCTCCTTTTCATCTCATTTTTAATTTTTTTTCAATTTCTTTTTGTTTTTAGTTTTCCAGTTTTTATAATTTTTATATTTTGTTTTTCAAATTTTCCAATCTTGATCACCTAAATTGAATGTAAATTAATTGAATCTTCAAACTTTGATACTTACTCCAAGATTTAGTTGCAAATCATACTATGTAATTTTAAGATTTTAACTGTATGTAAATTTTAAAATTTTAATGAATTTCATGTTATGTAAATTTTAAAATTTGAAGAATTTCATATTTTAATAAAGTAAGATATGATTAGCAAATTTTAAAAAATATCATAAATAATTTAGTGAAGAGAAGGTGGTTTAACTATGGTTGTTTTTTAAGAGCATCTCCAATGGTCGGCGTCACCACCGGAGCGCCGATTTTTCGCCCACGCCGGTTTGACGCCGAACCATTGGAACCGGCGTGGGCGAAATCGGCGTCAAAATCGGCGTCGCCATGCCGATTCCCGCGCTGACGCCGGTTCCCACGCCGATCCTCACGGGCGCCATTGTGGCTCCCGGATCGGCGCCAAACCGGCGTCGGATTTAAATATTTTTTTTTTTTTTTTCGCAAAACACAATATATACGCGCGTTGAACCTCATTTTCATTCGCACCACTTGTTTTAACGAGTACTCTCTCTCTACCTTACTTTCTGTACAAGATCAATAACGAGCAATGGAGAACAACTACGAAGGTACTCCAGTTAATCCCGGGGGATGGTCTCAGACTCCCCCGGCTCCCGGTGTAGGGTCTCAGACGCCCCCGACTCCCGGGGCAGGGTCCCATACTTCCCCGGCTCCTGGGGGAGGTGGTTGGCCTCCAATGAGCGGGTACTACAACGTGTACCCGTGGCAGCAGATGATTCCGGGGTGGGCACCCGGCATGCAGCCCCCTATGCAGATGATGCCGGGGTGGGCACCCGGCATGCAGCCACCGGCGCAGCAGATGATGCCACCGGCGCAACATATGATTCCACAGTCGCAGGCGACGCACGGGGGGGACAACGCCTATCGGCCGACTTTTGATTTTTCCACCGGTTCTTCGCACACATCGACCCCAACGGATGCACAGTATTCGGAGACCTTCTCCTTAGCGGACTTGGGTTTTGATATTAACGACGTTTCTGAAACTCTCATTCAAAGCCAGGGAGTAGGGCGGGGTAAGAAGAAGGGCAAGGCGAAGAAGGTCGGCGAGTCGTCGCAGCCCCGCGCCGAAATCCGGGGCCGGAGGAAGTGGACGGACGCGGAGAACGTTGCGGTTGCCAAGGCGTGGGTGAGTGTTTGCGACGATCCTCTCGTTTCAAACAACCAGAGGATCGTCAACTTGTGGGCGAAGATAGCTGCAGCCTACAGGGCATTTTGCCCTGAAGGGAGACCGTGCACCGGGGAGGAGGTCCGGAAGTGCTGGGACCGAATCAGGGCTGGCGTCTCTCGATTTTCGGGTTTGTACGCCAACGCCCTCCGCATGCAGACCAGTGGCCAAACAGAGGAAGACTGCAGGAGGATTGCGGAAAGAGCCTACCCCGATCCGGATAAGAAGTACTATGAGTTCACCTACTGGAACTGCTACGTTGTGCTCAACGAGTCGGAGAAATTCCGGGCAGGCGTCGACGCTGGCTGGCCGAAGAGGCAGAGACTGAACTATACCGGAGATTATAGCGGCAGCAGCGGTAGTTCGTCAGACCTCCCCGAGACGGCCCAGGAGGTCCCGACTCCTCGGTCGTTCGGTCGCCGACCTCGCCCGGTTGGGCAAAGGCGGGCGCAGCAGGTTGCGAGGGGGGGCACACCGAGTTCCCAGGATGTCCATTCGGCATCCCCCCTCGGCAGGTCTACCGAGGAGCTCAAATTCTTCGCGCGCCAACAAACGCGCGCTCAAATGGTGAAGACCTTAGCCGACTTCCAAGCGGCGGTGGACCCCGAGGTGAAGGATTTTCTTCGCGTATTGCTCCAGAGCCAGCGTGAAGAACTGGAGGCGATGAGGAGGGACACCGGCGGGAATAGCCGCGGCGTAGGTGGCGACGGAGGCGGCGGCGACGGCAGTGAAGAAGCGTTGGGCGACGACGGAGACGAGGACGGCGGCGATGAGTGATTTTGTTTTACTTTTTTAAATTAATGTACTTTTTACTTTTTGTAATTTTTTTAAATTGTTGTACTTTTTTTTAAAAGTAATGTACTTTTTAAATTTTAATATTATTATTCGAATTTTCCGTATTTGTCTCGTAAATTAAATTATGTATGTTGATACAATTGTAAATTAAATTATATAATTGTTATTAGTGATGTGGATAGGTAGTGTGAAGGCTATTTGATGGCTATTTGATGTCCAGTTGATGTGGCAAGCTGATGTGGCAGGAGAATTGTAGTGCTGATGATGTGGCAGTGTGAAGGCTATTTGACGGCTATTTGACGTCCGCCAGCATTGGAGATGCTCTAACTAAGGGAGACGATAAAAAAAATGGTAAGAGGAACTGTTAATGAATAGGGTATTGATTGTGTTAGACCAAATCGCGTAGAATCACAACCAAATAATGCTTTTGGAATAAAATAAAGAAGGAGAGCATCAATCAATCAATAAAAGAATCCAAAACAGAAAGATATTAATGGTGACTGAATTTACTTGCAAAGCATCTATTTATTCTTTTTTCTTTATTGAAGTGAAAACATAAACGAATAAAGACATATAAAAATAACTCTTGTATTGCTAAAGTATTAACGATCATGTTTTTTTAATCTCATTGTTAAATTGTATTACCTAAAAAAGGAAATTTTCTTATAGGCATCTTTTGGTGAATAATGACATTTTTTTATTTACTATATGTGTACTGAACCCGCCTTCGATAGAATCCGACTAATCCTGCTCGACCGGGTTTGTAAAGTTTGAAAGTCTCACAACTTTCGGCGGAATTCAACTAATCTTGCTCGACCGGGTTTGCGGAGTAAGGCCGAAAGTCTCACAGCAAGCGGGTTTGCAGATTAAGGCCAAAAATCTCCCAGCGAATGGTGGGGTTTAAACCCGTGACTTCAAGGTCACCACAACTTTGCGCTGCGCTGTCAACTGCACTACACCCCGCTGGTAATAATGACGTTATTAATTCTCCAATCTATATGCATCATGGTTTTTTAGAGATATACTGTATAATTCATTTTTCCACACTTACACACACTAAATAACTCTTTCCACAAGCTAGGAAGTAGTAACATCTTACTATTAGCTAAGCTGAAGTTACCCATCATTTTTTAGCATCTAATTAATAGTACTTGTTTAACCATATTTACAAAGAAGGACTATAGTTTCAATTTCCAGTTTTCCACTATCCATATTTCTCCAATAAAAGAAATCCTAAACTAAACGAGTCACACCATAATCATAAAAAAAATACACAATCAGTCAATGCATGCATGCATCCTAATTTTCAAACATATAATTTCTAAATCCTAAATCATATATCCAAATATACCTTTTGGTTTTTAATTATACTTACAACCAAAACTATAAACTAGTAGTAGTATAAATCAATAAAATTAAGAGAGGAAGCAAACACCAAGCTGTATGCATAACTTACATCACATGAAACATTACCATACTAGCCCACAAAGCAGGTGGCAAAGTATCTGTCACAATTTTAGTTCATAATAACAACTTATATTTATAATCAAATATACAGAAATATTATCTATTAATATATCAAGTGGCATTATTTGTCACCTCTCATCTCATATTCCAAACACAGCCTACAAAAGTCCACTTCTTCACCCAACAAAAATCTCTACAGCAAAAAAAAACAAAAAAATTGGAAAAGAATGGGAATCGCGGAAGAGGCTCACAATGTTCGCGTGATCGGCTCAGGGCAGCAGACGATCGTGCTTGCGCACGGATTCGGCACGGATCAATCGGTGTGGAAGCATCTCGTGCCGCACTTGGTGGACGATTACCGCGTGATTTTGTACGATAACATGGGCGCCGGCACCACCAATCCCGATTACTTCGATTTCCAGAGGTATACGACGCTGGAAGGCTACGCCTGCGACGTTCTCGCTATTTTGGACGAGCTTCAGGTGCAGTCGTGTATATACGTCGGCCATTCCGTCTCCGCCATGATTGGGCTCATCGCCTCCATCTCCCGCCCCGATCTCTTCTCGAAGATTTTGACCATCTCTGCTTCTCCTAGGTCGGTTGCTTCGCTTCTCTCTCGCTCTGATTTACTGTTTTTTTGCCAAATTTCAGATGATAATTTGATTAGAAGAGCGAATTAAGCACGTTGCTTTGTGTTTTCGTTAGCTAATTTGATTAGAAGCGCGAATTAGGATTTTTAAAAATTTTGAAATTTCAACTGTTTGATTTGCTTTCACTGAGTTTTGGAGAAACAGAAACTAGTCATTTCGTTGGAATAATTCACAATCCTGAACTAATATGATTAGAAGAGCGAATTAAGTATCTAATTTTGTGTTTTCGTAGAGAATGAAATGCGAATTTGATTAGAAGCGCGAATTAGGATTTTTTCAATTTGAAACTTCAACTGTTTGATTGGCTTTCCTTTCACTGAGTTGTGGAGGAACAGAAACTCGTCATTTCGTTGGAATAACTCATAATTCTGAACTAATTTGAGAAGGATTTGAAAGGAGGAAAGTGAGAAATAATCAGATTTGAGAAAGAGAATACTGAATTAAGAGTTTTTTTGGAAATGATTGGCAGGTATGTGAACGAGCCGGACTACTACGGGGGATTTGAGGAGACGGAGCTCATAGAGCTATTCGAGGCGATGAAATCGAACTACAAGGCATGGTGCGACGGGTTCGCCCCGCTGTGCGTAGGCGGGGACATGGAGTCCGTGGCGGTGCAGGAATTCAGCCGGACTCTCTTCAACATGAGACCGGACATAGCGCTGAGCGTGGCCCAAACCATATTCTACAGCGACGTCAGGCCGCTCCTCCGCCACGTCACTGTGCCGTGCCACATCATCCAGAGCGTCAAGGACCTGGCCGTGCCTGTGGTGGTGTCTGAGTACCTCCACCAGAACCTCAGGGGGGACTCCATCGTCGAGGTCATGTCGACCGACGGCCACCTTCCGCAGCTCAGCTCGCCCGAAGTTGTGGTGCCCTTGCTGCTTAGGCACATTCGCTATAACATTGCTGCTTGATTCTTGTTGTATTTGGATCATCATTATTCATTATTGTTGTCTCCTATTTGCTACTGTGTTTTTATTTTTAACTTAGCTCTCCGTTTCTCAAATGTTGGTTGTTAATTATTAAGGAAAATTGAGATTTATGTTGGTGGGATTCGAATTTTAGATATTAAATCATCCTATCAACGATGAATTCCGCCAATGTCTATCAAAGTAGAGTTGAGTTGTCAAGTGTATCAAACCGACTCAACCTAGCACGGCTTAAGACTCAATTCGAGCTAGGCCCAGTCCATCGTGGGTCTGAGCTCATTGGTGGAAGTGATCTCCAATTGGAACTTTTTTCAGGCCCAACCTAAACCTAGGGTTATTTGAAACTCAGCTTAGCTTAAGCCCAGAACCATAAAAAGCTTAGGATCAGTCCACGCCACGCCCAAATAAGTCCCACAACTACAAATCCTATTATATTATTAATTCTCACTATCCCTATCACCTAAGGTGGTTAAAGAAGTACTCTCTCTATTCCATTAGCGTTGGATCATATACTCCTTCCGTCCATGAAATATTGTCTAAGTTTGACTCGGCACGGGTTTTTAAAAATATAAAGAAAAGTGAGTTGAAAAAGTTGATGGAATGAGGGTCCCACATTTATATATTAGATTTAAAATAGAAGGTGAGTGTAAAGAGTTAGCGGAAAATAAGGTTCATTTATCAAAAATAGTAAAAATACACACTTAATAGCATAGGCCGCAAGTTCTTTTTGGAAAAATACATTATTGGTTTTCAATTACTATATTACTTTTGTCTACAAATTAATTTATTCATTTGATAATTTGTTGGTTTGTTGTAAGCAGTTTATTGTAACTGGATTAGAAAGCAAATAATTGTAACAATAATGTGTAACTTGAACTTAGTAACAAAATACCAATCCATGATTTAAAAAAATGGCATTAGGGGCGAATTGAGCTTGTTGCGAATTCGTTGCTAGTAATTAGTAGCGAAGTTAGTATGTTACTAAAGTTTTAGATGCCTATTTAGTGTCGAAATTTTTAGGACGTATTAAGTGTGCTCCTAATCCATTGCTAACAATTTGTAACGAACTAAATTTGTTCCTATACTTTTTCGATCCATTTTGTTATGCCAACAATTTAGGAGCGGATTTGATGCATTGTTAATCCGCTACTAACAATTAGTAATGGACAGGGTTTGTTGTTAAGTTTTCGATCCCTTTTTGATGCCAACAATTTAGGGGCAGATTAATTGCGTTGCAAATCCGCTACTAACAATTAGTAACGAACTGGATCTGCTGTTAAGTTTACGATCCCTTTTTTATTTCAACAATTTAGCGGCAGATTAATGGCGGCTACTAACATTTAGTAATGAACGGAGTTTGTTGGTAAAATTTTTGATCCATTTTTTATGCCAACATTTATCAATTGACTCAATATGTTGCTAATTCGTTACTAAAATATTAGTAACACAATTTAACATTCCTAAAATTTAGCAGCGAAGTATTTAGCAGCGGTTCAGATATGTTGTTAATCTGTTGCTAACCAATTTTACCAGCGGAATTATGATAATTAGCAACAAGATTTTTCGCTAGTAAACCGACAGTTTTTTGTAGTGACTCGTGTATTTTTCAACTTATATAATGTTTGTGGCTTTTGGCCAAAAAAAAATTTCACAACACATGTTCTACTCTAAACAATTTTGGGTGAAATCAAATTTATATAACTTGCAGAAGTATGATCTAGATGATGGTATCATAGCCAAACTTCTCGACTTCTTGATTTGCAGAGCCATGAGTTGGAATTGAAATACTTTTTTGAGCTATTTTGCTCACATAGTATTTTTGGGTTGTAAACTCATCCCATATAGAATAATGAGAGAATTTGAAAGCAATATAGTCTTGTCCAAACCTGTTTAATTTGAAATCTTCTAAGAGTGACCAAGAAACAATGGCTCTGCCCAAAACAAACAATATCAAACTGACTATCCAACATTCCATTATGGGGGATCGGCCCAGAATGATCCACTTAGGACCAAGAAAATTCTAACAAAGAGGTGTAATACAAACATGTGTAGCAAAATCATTTATCTCTATAAGCAATAAAATCAAGCAACGCCATCAACGGCGCCGCCCTCCCTGATTCAAATCCAGCAAGCTGCTCTCCCGCCTCCCTCTTCAACTTCTCCGCCAGCTCCCTCGACTTCTCCACTCCGATCAGCTTCGGATACGTCGCCTTCCCCGCTGCCGCATCCATCCCCGCCGTCTTCCCCAGCTCCTCCGACGTCTTCGTCACATCCAGCACATCGTCCACCACCTGAAACATCAGCCATGCCCGCCGCGCGTACACCCTCAACTTCCCGATCTCGTCCTCCCCCGCGCCTCCGATCACCGCCCCCGCCACCGCCGCCGCCGTCTTATGCAAATGGATGTACTCCAGCACCTCCAATCCGCCGCCGCCGCGCAGATCCACGGCCTGAACCGCCGCCACGCCGCCGGCGCCGACCAGCGCCGCCACCTCGCCGGAGCTCCCGCCGTCGCGGCGGCGCGCTCGCCGAAGGCGACGTGGCAGGAGGCGCGGCCGCGGCGGAGGTCGGCGTCGTCCATGGAGGGGAGGTCGTCGTGGATGAGGGACATCGCGTGGATCATCTCGAGCGCGCAGGCGGAGGGCATCGCGGCGGCCTCGTCGCTGCCAACGAGGTGGCAGGCGGCGAGGCAGACGATCGGGCAGATGCGCTTGCTGCCCGAGAGGAGGGGGTAGCGCATTGCGTCGTGGAGTTTGGACGGGTGGCGCGGCGGGAGAGCGGCGGCGAGGGCGGCGTTAACGGCGATTGTCTTCTCGGCCATGTAGGCGGTGAAATTGAAGTGTGGATTGGGGATTTGGGGGTGTTTTTGGTGGATTGGTCTGATTAGGGATTTGAGAGTGTGAGTTAGAGGAGGGAGCCATTTGCAACTACTGCTAAGCATTGGATGATTGGATTCACTCAAATTGCTGCACAGATATTTTGGTCTCTTATACTATCAGGCCATCCACAACGCTGTTCCCCCAACGTTCCTAAACCGTTCCTTAAACTACTATTTGCGGGCCCCACTGTACTTTTTTACTCCATTCCTTAACTAAGGAACGAAACCTGCAACCCTCCGTTTCTTATCCGTTCCTTAACCGTTCCTTAAATTACTATTCATTCAATTTCATTTTTTATTTTTATTTCCAACCCAATTCAATTAAAACAAACACACTTCATTAAAATTAAAATAACATTATAAATTAAAATTCAAAAAAATAGAAAAAGACATAATTAAAATCCTAAAAAAATAAAAAATGACATAATTCAAAATACAATTTTATAGAGACAACCAAGAATGAGTTTGTCCCACATCGAAAGTGGAACATAAAACATTCAAGGATGTCTCTATAAAATAGAGACAACCAAGAATGAATTTGTCCCACATCGAAAGTGGAATATAAAACATTCAAGGATGTCTCTATAAAATAGAGATAACCAAGAATGAGTTTGTCCCACATCGAAAGTGGAACATAAAACATTCAAGGATGTCTCTATAAAATAGAGATAACCAAGAATGAGTTTGTCCCACATCGAAAGTGGAACATGAAACATTCAAGGATGTCTCTATAAAAGAGAGACAACCAAGAATGAGTATCATAAATTCGCAAGCCCATCAAATATATATGGGCTAATACGAATTTCTAGTATTCATTTATTTGTAAAAATTGTTTTTAAATATAAAAAACAATTTTTATAAATAAAAAATATTTTTTTAAAAATTTATTTTTTTAAAAAAATAAGTTTATTGCGTCAGTGTGACGACGCCCACTCGCGGGCCGGCGAGTGGGCGTCACGCACGACGCAGGGCGAGCCACGTCGCCGAAGCGCGTGGCGGCACGGACCGTGCCGCGGGTCGTGCCGTCGGCACCCGGCACGGCTTGGGAACGACACGGAGATGGAACGCACCTCCGCGGGTCGTGCCGTCGGCACCCGTCGCGCGCCGGTTCCGTTCCGCCGGCACGAAACGCGGAACGCGGGCGGCCAGCGTTGCGGGTGCTCTCAGATTTATCAACTGTTATTCAATTTTGAACAGTTTGGTTTGGTCAAAATTACTAAATTATTTTTTGTTCTTTAACCAATGTCTCCTATTTCATCTAACAGCTATTGTACAGATAGAAGTATTTGTTTTATAACTTTGTCCCCTCAAAAATTCAAAGACTCACTAAATAAGTAAACATTAATGAGTAATTATAACTGCAGGTTAAAAACTCTAAAATGGTTTATTTTAATTCTACTGGAATGTAATCAATACTATAAAACTTTAAATATTGTACAAAACTCAAATTATAATTTATAATATTAGAAAATATTAACAGATAATAAAAATAACTGTGGTGTAGCAAACCATATCTCACATCGGAGAATGAACAAGAGTTGCAAGCATATAAATGAGCTACCCCAACTCCATTAGTATGAGGCCTTTTGGGGAGTACCTCAAGAGCAAAACCGTGAGGGCTTTGCCCAAAGCGGACAATATCATACTAATGTGGAGTTCGGGTGTGCACCACCGATACCCAACAGTGGTATCAGAGCCCTGGTTCAGGGGCTGGGCCTGTGTGGCTCGGGGTTCGGTGGGTTGTGCTTGCAAGTTCTCCGATGTCTCTGCGTGAGCTCGACTAAGACCTGTGGTGACCTGTGGACCTGTAACATGGGGCAGACATGTGGTCTTGGTCTGGTGGTCTTGGTTTGAGGGGAGGTTTGTGGTGTAGCAAACCATATCCCATATCGGAGAATGAACAAGAGTTGCAAGCATATAAATGAGCTACCCCAACTCCATTAGTATGAGGCCTTTTGGGGAGTACCTCAAGAGCAAAACCGTGAGGGCTTTGCCCAAAGCGGACAATATCATACTAATGTGGAGTTCGGGTGTGCACCACCGATACCCAACAATAACATTAAAAAATATCAATAAATTGTCAACCGTTAATATTGTGTATTTATTAATATTTTTTAACAATCTAAATTATAGTTTAAAATTTAGAGCTTGTAGTGTTAAACTCCCACACTACGTGCAGCTCAAAATATTTTTATTATTAATTTGGTATTGTCAATATATTCAATATAATTAAAAATATTATTATTATATAAAATTATAGAATTTGAAAGAATATTTTATATCCACGTAGTATGTTCTATATTTTTTTTGATGAATTAATGAATGCAATATAACGACATAAAGTAAAGTACAAGCATGACAGAGGCATACCCGAGGGATACATGCCTAAAAGCCGAAGCTATGTAGGCCGGTGGGGGGGGGGAGTAAACTCTTGGGAAAAGGTACCCATAAAGACGGTATTACAGTCCAGAAAACATACATAAGCAATACATGAGTAAGATCAAACAAAGGACGTCGCACCGGTCAAGTCTTCACGATGGGATCCACTCGACATACTCCGGTACTTCCTACCGTCAATGTGTGCTTGTACTCGTTGCAACCGTCCATGTTACCCCAATGGAAGTAGGGGTAGGGCCTCGTTAAAACCTCCTAGAGATAAAACCCAGTGGGAAAAAGCCCCTAAGAGGAAAAAGAGTACCCCCGTGGCCGAGAGCAACGCTAGACTCCCAAGTGCTCGGTCACTTGTTCATGAGGATAAAGGGAGTATAAAATTGAGTATGTTACCTTCTTCACCAACACCAAGTGCTTGGGTTCAAATGCTGATCCGTAAAAAATCAAGGCATTTCTTCCTCGCCACATCAGGCTGACCATTGCAATGAGGGCTAGTCTTCTAGCCTTGTAGATGATTGTCGCGCCACTACGTTCCTTGAGCATCCACTTGATTGCGCCCGGTATGGTGGTGATGTTCCTCTGCATCCCCAGCCAAGCTTTGATCTCCTTCCAAACTGCCAAAGTCTTATGGCATTTGAAGAAAAGGTGGTCCACGGACTCCATGTGGGCCATGCACAAGGGGCATCACTGGTCGATGTTCTTGTAGCCCAGTCTGTCCCTCGTTGGAAGTCGTCCTCGGAGAGCTTGCCAAGTAGTGAAGGAGTACTTTGGCGGAACAAAGTCCTTCCACACGAATCGGTGCCATAGTCGCCGTTCACCTTTTGGCCTGGACCACTCGTACGCCTCGACCGCTCCCTTGCTCCCGTACCACTGTCCCAACATCTTCTCTGCTTCTCTTCTCGGCCGGTCGGTCAGTAACTCGTCTCGGATTTCAAGCAGCCTCTTGAAGAGTGGGGAGTCCCGCGATCTTGCCGTCCATTCCCAAAGTGTCCTATTCTTGAGAAACTCACTATGGATCCATTTGATCTACATGGAATCCTTCTTCACGTGAATGTTCCACAGGTTCCGCGCAAGTAGAGCCTTGTTCCACGCCCTGAGGTCCCGAAAGCCGAGTCCCCCTTCATCCTTCGGTAGGCAGAGATCCTTCCAAGACACCGGGGGGGTATTTCGTACCCCAAAGGAACTCACGACTGATAGAGATGATCCGGTCCCTCACGTTCGCTGGCAGGGGGAAGACTTGTAGCCAGTAGCACTCGACTCCCTGCAAAACAGAGCGCACAAGTTCAGATTTACCGGCATATGAAAGATTCTTACGTGTCCATTTTTTGGTGAGGGATGCGATCTTATCAATCAACAGCGAGTAGTGCATGATGTTGAGCTTGCTTGACGCGAGGGGTACTCCCAAGTACTTCACCGGCAGGGAACCCAACGGGAATCCGAAAATGCTCTTGATCTCCTCCAAGTCTCGGGTTGGCAGCTTGTCTCCTGAAAAAATGTTAGACTTGTCTTTGTTGATCTCCAAGCCCGAACAGCCCGAGAATTCCTCCATAGCATCCGCCAAGATCTCCATGGACATGTAGTCGCCCCTACTAAAAACCATAAGGTCATCTGCGAAGGCTAGGTGAGTAATCTTTTCTCTCGCGCATTTTGCATGGAAATTAAAATTGGAGTTTGTCATTCGAGCTGCAAGCAAACGAGATAAGTATTCCATGCAAAAGATAAGCATAGTAGGAGACATAGGATCTCCCTGTCGAAGTCCCCTTTTGCTGGGGAAGAATCCGTGCGGGCTCCTGTTGATCGCGATCGAGAACCTAGGCGTCGTGACACACTGCATCACCCAATAGACGAACTTCGGGTGGAAGTTCAACCCATGTAGGATGGATCCGAGGAAGTCCCAGTCCACAGTGTCATATGCCTTTCGGAGATCGATCTTGACCGCACACTTAGCAACATTCTTCTTGTCCGCATACCCTCGCATGAGCTCTTGAGCGAGGTGGATGTTGTCCATGATGTATCTTCCCGGTATGAACGCTGATTGTGCCTTGTCCATGAGCTTGTTCAGTAGCGGCGCCATCCTTCTCGAAAGGATCTTCGTGATGATCTTGTAGAAGACGTTGCAGCAGGAGATAGGCCTGTAGTCGCCCACCGTTGGGTTGATTGACGTCTTCGGAATTAGAGAAATCACCGTCGTGTTGAAGTTCTTCAACAATTGGCCGGTTTCAAAGAATTCCTTAACTGCATCAACCACGTCATTGCCGACTCTGTCCCATTGCTTCTTGAAGAATGCCGAGGAGTAGCCATCGGGCCCCGGTGCCTTGTCGTTCCCGATGTCAAACAAGGCCTCTTTGATCTCCTCAACCGTGATGGCTCGCACCAAGTCCCTACTGTCCTCCTCGCTCACAAGAGGGCCTTGCCTAATGATGTCCACGTTGATGGGCTCTGGCTCCTTGGTACCCAAAAGAGTCGAGTAGAACTCCACGAATTCACTGATAATTTCCTCCTGATCCTTCGTGATTGTGCCATCTCTCCTGTAGAGGAATGCAATATAATTGCGTGAGTTGTTCCTATTAACAAGAGAGTGGAAGAACGAAGTACTGCGGTCGCTAAGGAGTAAATGCTTGAATTTAGCTTTTTGCTTATAATACTCCCTTTCAGAATTCTCAAGGTAGGCGGTCTTCTTCTTCTGATTGGTGATCTGGACCCGAAGGGCAAGGTCTGATGTGTCCTTGTCCGCCTATTTTTGCAGTGCCTCAATCTTTTCCCCGACCTCCTTGGACCTCTTTGAGAGCTCTCTGAATTCCTTGAAGTTGAACTCCTTGAGATGCTTCTTGAATTCCTTCCCTCGTACGGCGAGCACATATTGAGCCTTCCCTCAGATGTTGGTGGCCAAATTATCCTCCACGAGCTTATTGAAGCCTGCATGCTTGAGCCAAAAATTAAAGAATTTAAAAGGCTTTGGGTACGAGACAATGTTACCAAAGAGAGTAGTGACAGCAGGTGAGTGGTCCGTGTACGGTCCTGATGGCAAAAACTCCGTACTAGCCAAGTAACCTTTGGTGAACCAAGCGTCGTTGATCATGGCCCTATCAATCTTGCTCGAAATAGCATGGTTCGTCTAAGTGTACTTGCATCCCGTAGACATGATATCTTCCAAACTGAGCAAGGCACACGTGTCCACCATGTTCTTAATCTCATACTCGGTGGGACAGAACCTCCCACTCTTTCGTCCTCAGCGAGCACGTTGTTGAAGTCACCGCTAACAAGTGTCGGCTCGTCCTGCGCCACATGTTCAACTAACGAGTCCCAAAGTGGGCGTCTATCCGGTATAGTATGCAAACCATAGACCAAAATAAAATAGAACGTATTATTGGAAGTCAAGCACCTGATTTTGGCATAGATGGCTTGTTCTTCCACTTTGATCGGCTCGAGATCCACTTTGCTCGGATTCCACATAAGTAGCATACGACTATTCTCGATCATCTCAAAGTTGTCCACGGCTTTCCACTCCCTGAAGTTGTTCTTGAGGAAGAAAGTGTAGTTCTCCTTCTTGAACTTTGTTTCCAAAAGACCCATGACGTCGATCTTATGTGTTCGCACAAAATCGACGATTGCAGCTTGGGTGTGGAGTTGCTGCAATCCCCTTACATTCCAGGTTGCAATAATCATTGGTCCACCTCGGGATTGTCTTCAAGACCATCCTCCCAATGGGCGGGGATATCATCCGTCTTCTTTGGCCGGGATCGGGATCTGGACTTGGATTTTCTTAATTTACTGTGGTCCCCGTCCCTATCGGCAAAGCTCTGTCGGGTATCGGGTCGGCTTCGTCGGGTGCCGGTATCGGTGGGATGGCCTTGTCCGTCGGCCGCTGCCTTCGCAACGCAATCAGTCTCGGCCTCAGACACCGGGTCTTCCTCAACAGCGTCGTCCATCGGTGGCTGGGCATCCGAAGCTCCTTTAGGTTGTTTCTTTTGTTTCTTCTTGTTCCCAGCCCCCCCTTTGGCGGTAATAATGGTCTGATCAGGTTGATCCGCCAGGGGCTCAACTTCCACGGCCTCGATTACAACTTCATTTTCGTTGCCCATGGCTAGCTTGGGATCAACACCAATATCTTTGCCTTTGTCATCATCAGGTACTGCCCCTTCCTCATTGTTTTCAGTCTAAGCCTTCTCCCGTTGGATCTTGGTGTCACGGCTACGGCTTCTGTGCCGTCGATCCGCATTGACAAAGGGGGTTGACTGCTCCATTGGTGCACTCTCCGGTAAGGCTGCCAAGATAGGCGGCAGAACGGCTGCGAGAATGTCGTTCGCAAGGCTCTGGTGGGCATCCGCCGAAGCCTCCGCAGTCTCAAACGGGCCGGAGCTGGTCTCCTCGGCCAAGGGTGCGAACTGATTCGGGGATGCCGGGATCTTAGAAACAGCAGGCTTTCCCCTCCAATCGTCCAGCGTTTTGTCCCTGGGCCTCACTGACTTCATATCAATCGGATAGACTGTACCCGTTGGCTTCCATTGCTGTTAAGGACGCGGTCTGGATCTGGAGCGCTCCCGGGCTCCTGTACGGGCTACCTGCCCCGTGTTCTGTTCTCGATAATCTGGGCCCTTCTTCCCCGGCTGCTGAGCAAGGTGCTGCGGCCTGTTCGGTTGCTGTCGTGGGTACCTTGGGACGTTGTCCTCCCCTCCTCGGCTTCTTGGACGTAGAAAGGTTTCAATTCTCTACACCTGGTCCCCTGCCTCATGTCTGCCCCGACATTCATCCGAAAAATGTCCGTAAGTTTTGCATGCTTTGCAGAATTTCGGGATGAACTTGTACTCAATTTTTTGCTCCACATAATCCCCGCTTGGAAGCCGAATTGTAAGGGACTCCTTCGCTCGTTTTACTGTGTCGATGATTACTTGGATGCGAGGGCCATCCGAAGTCTCGCGCCTCAAGGTGCTGAAATCGGTAGAGAGCGGGGTCCCGATGCATGAGGCAATCTTGCTCACCGCCGTAAGATTCCAGAGTTCCAGGGGCAAGTCCACCAGCCTCAGCCAGATTGGGACCATGACTTCAGGTTCCATATCCGAATCAAACTTCTTCGGCAAAGGTTGAAGCACCAAGGGTATCCCGAAGATGTCAAACGGACCTTGCTGGCGGATCTTTTCCATCGCTTCATCGCTTCCAAACTGGAAGCAGAGCCACCCCTTCCGGTGGAAAGTCACTCGTGATTTACTCTTCCAACGCCTCATGAGGTCGAAAATAGCCTCCTTGCCGGGGAACCGGCCAGCGAACCTGCCAATCAAACACGAGCCCCATCCGCGAGGGATGGGGGTGATATCAGGTTCCTCGAGAATGAGGAGGTCAGAATTTAACAACTATACTTTTGCAACTATGCGAGTACTTTTTATACCTTTTCAACTATATATACAAAGTACTACTTTTTATTCAAATGACTCATTAATCACACTCACTTCATTTTGTGCTATGTAACTATCTTTTCAGCATTAATTATTTTGTGAATTAATCTACAAAATCTTAGTTTTATTTTTTCCTTTCTCATTTTATTTACTCCCTCTATTTTTTAAAAATAACAACTAGTTCCATTTTTGGGACATTTCTTAAAATAGAAACTTTAGAATCTTTCTATTTTAGGACATGAACCCCACAATCCACTAACTCTACTTTGACTACTTTTTTTTCTTCCTCTTTCTTACTTTACTCAATTTCTTTTCCTCTCTCTTACTTTACCAATTTTTCCCACTCATTTTACCAATTGTGCATTAAAACCCGTGTCGTTTCAAATGTGTTCTGTTTTTTGAATACGGAGGGAGTATTTATTTTATTATATATCATAAACTATGCATTTAATGATAAATTTACAAAGGCACATGTCTTTTCATTTAAGCTGCTCAATATAAGATGGCCTCCTCAATCTTGCCAATAATTTAGATTTTTAAGCGACATAACAAAATAAAAATAGTTTCTATTTATAAAAGACGGAGATAATAGCGTATAATTATTTTATTCTATTTTATTTCATTCAATAAAGTCAATATATATAATGTTTTATTTATAAATAGTTCCTAACTTTCAAATTGGTTACACAACTAAAAATGCATACTTAGTTACATATTCTCAAAATATGTAACACTCGTTTTAAAAAGTAAAAAAATGACCCATTTTGAGAATTTTGTTGAAACCTAGTCTAGGTGCAATAGCAACGCATGTGTGATGTTTGCATATCAAGTGACCAAATAGCAAAGTAATCACAAACATTAAACAAAAGTTGAATTAACTCGACCGAAGACGACTAACAACAAAGACATTTTGATTAAAGAGAGATATTACTGGATCGAATCTTAAACTCCATAATTATCCGATCAAAGAGGAGATGCCAAAAGAATACCGAAGTAGTCGTGTTCAACCCAACATTCCAAAGCATCCCAAACTTCGGGTGATAAGACAGCCATGTCCAGACGTGTTCTTATGCTAAGGTCATCGAGAACCTGCCATGACTAGTTAAGCTCCACCTTAGAAACCTCAATAGAGGGAAGATCGTTTCTAGGATAACAGATATCATAAAGGGACGGTCCCGAAGCCATACATCGTTCAATAAACTAATCTTACTCTCACTTAGACCAACATATGAAACACATGCATACAACACCAAATGCATCACATATTCACATGCGATGCTAAATAGGACTATCATGACCTGAACAAGCAACATAGTACGTATGACCAAGGATGATATAATACTTGCGTTTAGTGAATTGTGCCCAAAGCGAAGCTTGAGCAATGAGTCTCCACCAGAGCTTGAAGACGACAACAATTGCCATATCATGAAAGTGATGGATGCCACGACCCCCTTTATCAACAGAAAGGCAAATCAACCTTCGACTAACATAGTAAATCCTTAGAATTATCTAGCCATAATCTACTCAAGCTCATTCAGGGGGCAAAAAAAAAAAGAAACAGTGATCTGCAAAAATATGAAGCAGGATCGGGCAAGATCAAAGCCCGATGAATCTTCGAAAGAAAAACCACGATGAAACCAAATATGAATGTTGTCCGTTATTTCCTGACTGAGTCCAAGGAGGTGGTCAACTCTATACTACCCTCAAAATATGGGAACCATCCCGACCCGTGTTATGAACTTGAAAGTACGAAATAATGATCTAAACACTTGACCAACATATCAACTGAGTTCCGTTGAACCCTGGCAATGAAGATGATGTCATTTTCATACGAGAGATGAGATCGTGAGATACTGCATGGGCATTTATAAAAGAATTGTAATGTCTCTGTCACCCAAAATCATTATATGATTTCTATCTATGCCCTTGAAAAGTATTACTTAATACTCAATTAGCACCAAAAGGAATGTGACAATAGAGAATTTTATAACCGAAGACCCTCAACAATTGAAACAAAAACCACCAAGAGGAGATGCATCATTAAATCATACTCACCCAATTAGGAAGAACGCATATCTTATTCAGTTTATTAGTAGCTATAAGAATAACGTTATCAGTTTTCATAGAAAATAAATATAGCTATAAGAATAGAAAAGTTTATTATCAAAGTCACACGCGGTGTATTTGTTGCGTGGCGACGCGTAGATAACCATGTAATGGCCCTTGTTCATCACCAATTCTCGAAGTTACAAAAATGCCCCCCGTTTCGCACTGCCCCATTTTGTGATGCCACTCTCGCCCTCTCCTCTATTTCCTCCTTTCTACGCTCACTCTCGTCGCCCAAAACACAAGCAAACCACCTCCGTCGATCCACTTTCTCCGGTGATTTCTCCTCCAATGGCCCCGGCGGTGGCGGATAGGATTGAGCTCGCCAAGCTCTGCAGCTCCAAGGATTGGTCAAAGGCTATCCGGATTCTCGATTCACTCCTCGCACAGTCCTGTGCCATTCAGGATCTCTGGTAATTTGGATTCTCGTTAACTTCTCCACTCTTCGATTTGGATTGTCTCGACGTATCGAGTTGATTGCTAGCTTTTCCGATCTTTTACTTTTTGCTATTTGTGTGCGTGTCATGAATGTTCAGCAATCGAGCTTTCTGCTTTAGCCAATTGGAGCTGCACAAGCACGTCGTCAAGGATTGCGATAAGGCGTTGCAGCTCGATCCTATGCTTCTACAAGCGTATATTCTCAAAGGTTGTTGTTCATGTTTACTTGATTTAAGACTGTGTCGCAATCAAATCGAGAATGTATAATGCTGTGTTTCTGCTGGATATTGTGAAAAATATGAAGTCAACTGTTCTTCAAATTGTAAAATTTGAAAAATGTAGTCAACTGCCATATCAGGAAAATGTTGCTGCTATTTCAGTAAAATGAATTGTTCTAGGGAATTAGTGTGAGTCCTTGCCACCAATTTACTCACTCTTTTGCCTTACTAGTGTACTTATATGGCCGAGATGGAAAGATGATGATTCGCTAAATGGTTGTCTAGACACTTGTCCCTTTTTACAATATGAATTTTCGGCATTCTTTAAGCAAGTTTTTACTCTTTCCTTTGTATATTATCTTTAGCATGAGCTACCACAGGTCATGTAGTTTTTTGTTTTTTGGGTACTGCCTCAGTTTTTAATACTCCCTCCGTCCCACAAGAATATGCACTCTTTCCTTTTTAGTCCGTCCCACAAGAATATGCACTTTCCAATTTTGGAAACTCCTTTCACTCTAATGAGGTGGGCCCATTATTCACTAACAATACTTTAATTACTTTTTTTCTCTACCTCTTACTTTCCCAATTTTGCATTAAAATCCGTGCCTAACCCAAAATGCATATTCTTTGGGGACGGAGGGAGTGTAACTTACTAGAATGTGATGGAAGGATGAAAAGTTTATTTTGAAGTTGATCACCAGATGCTAATCAGAAATAAAATGAACTCTGTGGTGTCTGGAACTCAGCTTCCAAATTGATCTTGGATCTTTAGCTTTATTGCCAGGAAGATGTTGTTTATGTATTACCAACCTCTGTAGTTCTATCTTATTCATTCAGTACACAATCTAAGTTTCTGCATAGATAACTTTAATGGTGGGTTGGCAGTAATTGAGAGCACTATATAATCAAGTCTAAGAATATTTCAAATAGTTAGGAGAACGCGACGAGGAAGAGTCTTAGGGTCACCCAAATGAGCCAAAACTGCAAGACTAAGTTCCCTTCTCACCTCTTTTAATAAATTTGTATCATGCATGTGTCTTTTTTCTCTGTTAATACTTTTGTTCATAACTTGCTCCTTAACTCAGATTTGCTTATAAAATATAGTTCTTACATGCCATTACTGTTTAAAGTATCCATGCTTGCTATTATAAAAGTTCCAGTCAGTGTGGCTTGATGCGACAATAATGTCTGCAAGTGTTCTTAGAAGGATTTACGTTGCCAAGTCGATAGTTACTATGAAGATATCAAATTCATTTGATCTTGTAATTTTTGAATTGAACATGTACTTTCTTGCTAGTAGTTTCTATAAAAACTGGACAATTCGGTGTTTCTTTTTCTTTGTTCAATTCTTTTACAAAAAATGCACCAGCGTTCTGCCATCAATAATATGTTCATTTCACTGAGCTTCTCAAAAGGGTATGGAGTTATACACCTGTAGGACTTTTTATTGCTCACCTTTCACAGGAATCCTATTATCACATATATTTTGTATCCATTGCTAAGTAGAATTCTTGCTGTGAAGCTGAGGAATGGACATTACGAGTTTTTGCACATGCTTTCAATCATTGGATGTGGTTTTGTGAATACTTCTTGGAACATCAGTTCAAAACTCTCTCAATTGGTTACCTTATATTATTCCCAAATGTTATTTTAAGTTCTATTTGATTTTAACTCTTCAGAAACTAGTCTGATTTATTTTTATTCTAGGTCATGCCTTTTCTGCTCTGGGAAGGAAAGAGGAAGCTTTTTTGGTTTGGGAAAAGGGATACGAGCATGCTGTTTGTCAGTCTGCTGATTTAAAACAACTTATGGAGCTGGAAGAGCTCATGAGAATTGCTAAGCAAAATGATTCCGTGTATTGTCAAAACAGTGATGAAGGGTCGTCTTTTCCTGCATCGGAATCTGTTGTTTCCACAGAATCAAGTGATGCATCTCAAAACCATGGGAAATCCAATGGAAGAATTACGGCACCTAGCTGCTCAACTCAACAAGTGGAGTCTCAAATAAATGGATTAAGTCTTAATGTCAAAGTAGAGAATTCTTTTGGCAGTCTATCAAACACTAAACTTGAAAATCGTCCATTGGAATCTAATGGGATACACAAAAAAAAGAAGTCAGTGGGGAAGTCTGCACTGAACAATGTGGAGGAATCCAGCAGTGAAATGATTGATTCTTCTGATTTATGCAGTGAGCCATTAAGCTTATCTGAAATACACAATGAATTAAAGGATGAGGCCAATAGGAGCAAAAAGTTGTGTGTTTCCAGGGTATCAAAGAACAAGTCAATTAATGTCGATTTCAGATTATCAAGGGGAATTGCACAGGTAAATTTAGGTTCCTCTTCTTTTCAGTGATAATGATGACATAAAATGCACTGCTCCAAAGGCATCCTGGAAGGGCATAAGCTTTCCTTATTCATCTGTTGGTTCCTCGAATTTAAGTTTGGCTTTTAATACTTTGAACATTTGATGCTGCTTCATCATCGTCTAGTCCTGGTTTATAGTGTGTCATTCTATATCTTGAATTTTGATTTTGGCGCATTTGTTTCTCTCACAGCATAAATGCATGTATATATCGACACACATGTATGAAGGAAAGTTTATTAGTTAGTGAAGATGATGCTCTCTTCTTTTGCAGGTTAATGAAGGAGAGTATGCTCATGCTATATCCATCTTTGACAAGGTTGATTTCTGCTCGTCTTTAACCTGTCATCGATATCTTAAACTTACTTTTACTCGCACCATTTGGTTGGAGGGAAGAGAAATTTTCATTTGTACACTTATCATGTCTTTTGTCTGTATCAGATACTACAAGAAGAACCTGATTACCCCGAGGCCTTAATTGGAAGAGGAACAGCATATGCATTTCAACGAGAACTGCATGCTGCTATCGCTGATTTTACAAAGGTAATACATGAATGAGGTTGAGTCCTTTATGTGAGGTGGAGTTGTGGATGATGGAAATCTGACACGGATATTTATGGTAGGCGATAGAATCAAATCCCTTAGCTGGTGAGGCCTGGAAACGTAGGGGACAAGCTAGAGCAGCCCTGGGAGAATCTGCTAAGGTGCTCATATCACATCTTGGTTACTTTGCTTAAGTTTTTGTTTTTTTAGAGTTTATGCTAGCTGGTTTTGTATTCTTATAGCTGTAAATCTTTAAGCAAAGTCATGAACGAGCCAGTTTTACCTTCAAAACAGCTCTTTATAAGCTTATTGACAGAATTTCTAATTGATAAACCTATAAACGAATACCATGACTTTAGATTAATGGGCATATATTACAAATAATGGGAAATTTAGTACTACCATTTTTCCCCCACTAAAACAAGCTGCCTTCTTATGTGCCTTTTCAAATGTGATCTCGAGATGAACATTCCATGTATGATTTTAACAGTCCTTTAATGTAAGAGCTAATCTCACACAATTCCATAGCAACTCTTTTCTTTACTGAAGGTCTGATGTGATCTCCTTATTCTTTGAGATGGTATTTACTTTCTATTGTGCATTATATTGTTGTGTGTCTACATCGGTAGATGCTGTATACTGCTTTGTTTGATTTTCTTATATTTTCCAGGCTATTGCAGACTTGACAAAAGCGCTGGATTTTGAACCCAATTCTCCAGACATATTGCATGAAAGGGGTAATTGCATTATCATATATGTTAAAAATTTGTTTTTATTAGTTTCAGCTTGATGCTTGTGAGGACGTCCTTAAAGTTGCCAATCATATGCTACTGGTGCTTTCCAGGCTAACTCTGCATGTGAAAGCTATATTAATTTGCAAAATTTAGGCATATGGCACAAATGCTTGCCAGGTGAAACTATCATTAGTTAACAGCCAAATATACCTCTCTTTCCAAAGGAGTCTTTGACTCTTTGCCCGTTCGCTTACTTACCATCTGGATGGTTACTCTATCTAATATCAATGACAGTATATATCTAATATCAATTTTACAACCTAGTAAAAGCTATAAAAGTCAAAGATCACTGCAAAAGATTTCTGTGTATGGATAGAGAACTTATGCAAGCTCTCAAGAATAATTTAGAAATGAATTTACAGATATCTTCTTGTTAAACATTAACTTTATGATTTGTCAAAGAGTTCTCTCTTTGTAGATATGTTCATTTTAGTATAATTTATGCAGGCATTGTAAATTTTAAATTTAAGGATTACAAAGCTGCTGTTGAAGACTTATCAGCATGCATAGAAGTTGATGATCAGAACAAATCTGCTTTGACATATTTGGTGAGCACACAAGATTTAACTATGGCTTTGGGTAATGAAGCTTAATGATTTTTATCCAAACAATTATGTAGTTTTTGATTATTGATGTGATAGGGTTTGGCTCTGTCTTCACTTGGTGAATATAAAAGGGCCGAAGAGGCACATACTAAAGCAATCCAAATCGATCAAAATTTTCTTGAGGCTTGGACTCATCTAACTCAGGTAATCCTTTAGAATATACTTTGATAGCCATCCCTTTTTTCTTTTCTTTGCTCGCTCGTGTGTGTTTGTGTCAGTTTGTGTAATATTGTCCCTCTGGAAGAAAGCTAAAAAGAAAAGAATTTGTCAAGGTTTCTTGTTTTCAGGTTGTGACCAAATAACCAATCTAGTAGAGTAGACTACCATTTTAATAGCAGGATAGCTACCCACTCTAGATCCGAATTTGATTATGTATAATTGGCACAACCAAGGCAGATAGACATCATACAAAAATCTCAGTAGGCAAGACAACAACTTGAAAGGATTTTCAGTTCAAGGCTTTTGAAAAAGAAAAAATTTGTTCAAACATAATGGTTAACTTGTTTATTGCTTGAAAAGCCCACTTGATTGCTAAGCTCTCGCATATGGGTGAACAGATTCTTTTCAACTGCTCGCCTTTCCCGCTTAAGCTTTATCGTGAAAATAAAAGATAATATCCCCAGAACGAAGGACATTCTTAGTGAGAAGTATTTGCATTTTTAAGTTTTTAGGAATTTGCATTTATTCTAAGACTAACTGTCTCGCAGTAGGTTTTCGTTGGTAATTCCATCTTGTTGTCTTGCAAGCTATTATGATTTATTCACCAGTTATTTGATTTTTAAAACAAAAAAGATGAATTTTATTGAGGGCTGGAAATTCACCATGTGCAGCAGCCAGTTACAAACGTTTAGTAACTTTTCATTGGGAACTAGGAGGTGTGGCTTATACGGCTATACCATTAATTTGTGTTTTGATGTTGTACTATATTAGGATTAGTCAAGGTGCAGTACAAAAGCTTTTTTACCTGGCTTATAATGCATGTATTGATGTGGTTTGAATATGATCCTACTATGTACTTGGAGCACAGATAGACCTGTCACTACCTAATTTATATTTGATTGGTTTGGTGTTGAGAATATCTAATTCTGTCTGGATTATTTACATGTTCGTCAATGTTAATAAACAAGAATTATGGATAATGTTTGGTCATTTGGCAGTTCTATCAAGACATGGAAAATTCAGAAAAGGCTC
Organism: Salvia splendens; assembly: GCF_004379255.2. Classification (NCBI taxonomy): domain Eukaryota; kingdom Viridiplantae; phylum Streptophyta; class Magnoliopsida; order Lamiales; family Lamiaceae; genus Salvia; species Salvia splendens. The sequence goes on along the minus strand of NC_056037.1, from coordinate 28,646,074 downwards.
TACGATGCATTCATGACATTCTGAAAATTGATGAAAGGTTCGTATAAGCTATTGTCTGATATGATCATTTGTATTATGTCAAGAATTAGTGACTTACAAGTGATGGATCTTAGTAACTATTCTCTAAAATGCTCTTTTGATTGGATTTACTTTGTTTCCAGTTTTTGTTTACCCAGGAGCATATAGCCCCTTTTTTGTGCACAAAAGTTAATCATGGTAACCAGCTTGGAAATGTATTAACTTATTAAGGAGCCTTTTGGCCTACATGAGACTATATTGTCTTGTCATGCTGACTGTCTTGGGGCACAATCTTTAACTAAATATTTTGCACAGATCTAATTTGGACTTTAATTTTCATCTCTCTTTTGTATGCATGTAGTCATGTCTGCCAATGAATTTCTCATTGAATCTGTCTTTTTGTCACCATTCCTGATAACAAATTGTCACTTTATTGTGCTCCCTTTTGTTTCCTTCATGCAACCTTAAATAAGATGAAAACCCAAGTTTTGGGGATCTAAGTACCTAAAGTTTCGTTTTTCTGATACGGAGTGATATGCGGAAGAACCGTAAGCATTCGCCTATATCTCGGCATATGAAGCATAATACACCATTGGCATGATAAACAATAAAGTAGCTGTTTGTGTATAACCCCCCCCCCCCCTCTTAAACCAAATCAAACTCTTAAGAGATAAACTTATCTCAAACTAACTAATAACTACCCCCTCCGTTCCTTGTTAATAGAGGCACTTCTTTTCAGCACGGAGTTTAAAAATAGTGTGTTAAATGGATGGTGAAAAAAAGTAAGAGAGAATAAAGTAAGAGAGATGAAGAGAGAATAAAGTAAAAAGGAGAATTGCTTTTTGCCAGAAATAGAAATGACTCAATTAACATGGAACGGAGGGAGTACTTATGATAATAACAATTACAACTAAACGGATAATATAAACTACTAAAAGTTGTTTGTGTATAACCCCCCCTTTAAGTTTCTTATCCACACATGAACTCCTGATTTTGATTTTTGTCATGCTAATTACTCGCACATCATCAGAAGTCACATGGATTGTCTAATGACGATTCAGTTTGGTTACTACATGTGCAAAAGAGTTTGGTAGTAATTATCTCTTTCCATGACTACCAAGTTATTTAATTGTATGAAAACTGAATAATATCTAATTTTTTCTTCAATATAGCCTTAAATATTTGGTCCAGACTTATGTACATGCGTAAAAAAATAGTTTACATCGGGGTGTTAAGGACTTTAGGTGTTGGTGTGCTCTACATACTTGCATTTCATACTGATGAGTTATATTTTAATTTTATTGATTTGAACTACTGCTTCAGCTTTGCCAAAGCATACCACCTGCACGGGGTTCTTCTCCATGGAATGGGAGAGCACAGGTAATATTTTTAAGTTAATATTATTGCACCTGATACATAGCAGTATATACCGGTTATTGTTATTTACTAGAACAAAGTAAATTTTGGATTATAAGATAAATTAGATGTTATTGCTTGTTGTGGTTCTATTGTATGATATAGTTAAATGTTTAAGCTCGGAGTTACATCCCAGTTTGGGAAGCTTCTTTTTTTGACTTAAATTTCTGAATTGCTTGATACAATATCATTCTTCCCAAATTTGTCTTTTAGCACCGAAACTGCTTTATATTATCTGTGTTTCTCGTAAGCTGTAAGTCTCTCTCCTTATTGTTCTCTTTACTCTATGCATTGAAAATTGTTGTGTTACTCTTCCTATGTTTGTGTGTGTAATACTCCCTCCGTTCCCTCATAGAGGCTGAACTTTCGGCACGGAGTTCAAGAAATGGATGTTTAGTGTGTTATGTGGATAGATGAAAAAGTAAGACACTAAGAGAGAATAGAGTAGAAAGTGAATAAAGTAGAGAGAATAAAGTTAGAGAGAGTAAAGTAAAAGTGAGAAAAAGTGTTAATTATTACTATATATGGAAATGACTCAACTATGCGGGAACTCCCTAAAAAGGAAAAATGACTCAACTATGAGGGAACAGAGGGAGTATATATTAGCCGCTAAAATCATCAATTTTGGCTGAATTCTGGTATCTCCTATAAATTAACAATGTGGCCGGGAAAGTTATGAACTTTATGCTGTAGGCAATTTTCTATGCTTTAGAATTTCAGAAATCGTTTTCATATATAAAACTTTAAAAAAGAGAGAAAAATATCCAATTCGCCCTCAGCCCTCATCATGAAAAAAAAGATATCTAAATTGCCTCTTTGCCTTTACATTCTCCCTCGGATTCTCTGATCGACAGCCTGGAGATGTCGTCTCACCCTCTATCTAAATTATATCTTGAGAGAGGGAAGAGTGAGGACCTATTGGAAATCAAATATAGAGAGAAAGGTGTGCTATTGGGTTGGACTAGATTCTTATTTTGCTATCGGACATAAAATGACGTTGTTTTGGGTCATGTAGACATCCCGACTTGCAAAAACGATGTCGTTTTGATCCACACAAATATTTGGACATGCCGCGTGAAATTTGATTTGAGAGAACCGATTTTGCGGGAAATTGATTACAATGTTAAAGTTCATGACTTTTCCGTCAACTTTTTAAGTTCGTGGGAGATGCAAAAAATCGTCCAAAGCTGATGATTTTAGCGGCTAACAGCCCTAGATATTACTTATTTTGATTTTTTATCATTGTGTAGTAATTTGGATTATTTGTTCCGAAAATTGTAGTGTATTTCCTACTGGCATGCTCTATTTAATATACCTCAGAATGGGTTTAATATGTTTTTGTTATCGAGTAAATTATATTACTTGAATGATTGCAGGAATGCCATCAAGGAATTATCAACGGGATTGAGTATTGATAGCTCAAATATTGAATGTTTGTATCTAAGAGCTTCTTGCTATCATGCTATTGGGGAATTTAAAGAAGCAGTATGACTTTTCCGACTATTCTTCCTCCATATTCTATCTATTCTTCCCTCTACCATAGCATCATTCAACTTCCCTCTATGGCTCTATCATAGCGTCATTCATGGAGTGGATTTATGATACAGGTTAAAGATTATGACGCAGCCTTAGATCTTGAATTAGATTCAATGGAAAAGTTTGTTCTCCAGTGCTTAGCCTTCTATCAGGTTATTTATTTTTCTGTAAGACTTATTTCCTATGATTGTCTGATGAATTTCACCTGTGTATTGAAGCATTTTTATTGAATATAAATTGCAGCCATGTTACAAACAAGTTAGAAGTAATTGCAGATTTTATTATCGATGTGCTATCTGTTTGGCTTTATCCAGCAATTCTGCTATTTTTTTAGGTTGGCTATCTGAAAAGAATGGAGCCTTAAAAAATATAATGTCATCCATGGTTTTGTTTGACCTACTATTGTACATTATACAGATTTCAGTCTCTACTTTAGTTCCGAGTTATGACAGTCTCTTCCTTAGGGACTCCTAGAACCTTCTGTTCATGGACTGGAATATATTCTAGGTACCATGAGATTAGACCAAAGAATTAGGTTACAACTGTGACGAACACGATAAGTGTTGACTGAGAGAATCCTGAAAATTAGTTGATTCTGGTTTGTTTCTCTTTTTGGGTGACTTCTGACTAACTCTAGCCACCTGAAGAAGATTTCAGATATCGGCATTGTGTTAGCAGATATATCTGTAAGACTGATCAGGAGTGTTCTTGATCACAGAGAAGTGTAAGGACTAAGACGAGGTGTTGATATTTTTGTTTTTCACAAGTTGATACCAAGACCATAACTATGCATGTCGCTTCTGTTTGGTCATTTCATTTGATCTTCAGTGTAGAACAATAAAATATATACACATGTGGAAAAGTATATACTATATAAACATATTAGAGAAAAGTAGTACGTCATTATTATCACTTTACAAAGCTTCTATAAATATTATACAAGAAACTAAGTCTGACTAGGATACATAATCGATGTGGGATACTTATTTTACAACACTCCATCTCAAGCTGGAGCATAAACATCGATCATGTCCAGCTTTATACAAAGTTCTGAGATATGTTTTCACCCAACAGTAAAAGTGAAGCCATCGGACACAGTAGTAGTTGTAGTAGTAGTACTAGTTGGAAACATTCAATATGATAGTGGTCTCTGCAAATACGACAGTGTAGACGATTTGAAGAAACCAAGGACCTAATCAGAAGTTGTAGTAGAAACTAGAAAACAAGCAAAATCAGTAGTGTAGTTGGTAGTGGCTGTAACAGAACAAGACTTGCGGCAGAGGCAGGCAGAACTGAACAAAGTCGGCATAGCAGTTCGGGCAAAGTCCTAGAAGTGGATTTAGAATCTCTATTCGATATTAGAGCAAGAATTCAGAGTAGTGTCAGAAACCGTGCAGAGTCTATTATGAACAGTGCAGTTCTATGAATAGTGCAACAGCGGCAGAACAGAATAGGGCAAAGCAGAGATGGTTCCAGGCTATTGGGAAGTCCTCAGCAGATCAGTCAGGAGTTGTAGAACGGACAAAGTAGAGAAGCAGAACAGAGCAGCTGAGCGGCAGAAACAGAAACCGTAATTTTGTTTGTTACAAACTAAACTAAAAACGGGTTAAAATCCTTTATGATACCATATAGAACAATAAAATAAAGGCACGTGTGTAAAAGTATATACACATATTAGAGAAAAGTAGTAGGTCATTATTATCACTTTGCAAACCTTCTGTATATATTATAAGAACTGATGTGGGATACTTATTCTACAACATTCGGCAAAGCGGATTTTCAGAAATTAGTAGTTCCAGGGTGATTGAGAATTTTCCAAATAGTACATTTAGCCTATAAGAGTGCTGTATCATCTTAGCCATTGGAAAACTATATGGAGAAAAGACTCAATGGAGGTGCATGGTGGAATAATGAATACTTGAATCTAAATGTCAGTAACACATGATTGACTTTAAATAAAAACAACTTGGAATATGACTAAGCCAGATTTCTGTGTCATATCATTCGTCTCTCTATTATTCGTTCTCCATATAGACATGATTTTATCCATATTTAATGTTAATCTGTTATAAGGTTATCCTTGGGCCAGAACCATGCTTTATGTGAGGAGTGCCTTTTCATTTTTTTAATTTTTTATTTGTATCTTTTGTTTCAGAAAGAAATTGCACTGTACACAGCTTCAAAGTTTAACACTGAGTTCTCATGGTTTGATCTTGATGGTGACATAGATCCCCTCTTTAAGGTAATATTCAATTCTTGCTTCATCCACCGTGGTAGTTGTGTCAATCATCTGATTGTTCTGTAACTTCTGTTACCGTAATATATAGGCATTGGTTATAAATTGTACTGGGATCTAGTTCTTATCACTCTTTTATTTGAACACGTTATGCAATCAGGCTGTATTACAAAGTTTTGCAACTTATAGCCCATTTTAGTCACTGTTGAGGATCTTTATTTTGGAGCATATAATTAGTGTATGTCAGTTGTGTGCACGGTCAATGCTGATACTTAGTTGATAGATTTCTTTATTGCTGAGATTTGAACTCAGAATATAATATAGATGCAAGACATTGATTTTCTAGGCAAATAACTATTGCTAAAATGCCTTGTTAATTTTTTAATGTAAATTTGCATGCAATAGATATCGTATTTGAAACAAAAATCAGCTAATTTTTAACAAGAATGAGTCCAGAATTCTAGCTTATTTATTAATACTCTTTTGCAACATTTTTTTGTAGGAATATTGGTGTAAAAAACTGCATCCAAAGAACGTATGTGAAAAAGTCTATAGGCAACCTCCTCTGCGAGATTCTATGAGAAAGGGAAAGCTGAAAAAGCAAGAATTTACACTCACTAAACAGAAGGCAGCCCTTTTACAGGCTGCAGATTCTATTGGCAAGAAGATTCAATACCATTGCCCAGGATTCATGCCCAACAAACGTCAGGTGATTTGTTTATTAAGATCAGTAGGCATGAAGTAGCTAATATTGAGTTTCAAATATTAGCACTATGGAGTATGCACTATGCAGCCCTTCCATTTCTGAAGCATATTAGTTCTACTTACATGTTTTGAGCTGAACTACAACAGGATTTATACTTCTGCTCCCATTTCCCCTGTGCGATTTTTTATTTCGATATGACAAGTCATTGTTCTTGACTGGCGTGTTATGGCCAAGTTGCTATTCTGCAAATTTTATTCTAGACTCCTTAGTGTTTTTATTATTTTATTACACTTGAGGTTCTTTCCAAACTAGAAGAAAGAAAAAATAAATTATATTGGAATTTAACATTTTCATTAGTTGAAATTTCTGCTCTAAGTGTTCAACTATACACAGAATGCTGTCTCTACTCCATCAGATGCCAGAGGTTGAATTTAGTTTGATTTTTTACTGGTGAACTTATATGACTGGGATCTGATATCCAGTATTTAGTTTCATTGGATTTTTTAAGATATGATATTCTTTGAAAGTAGATCTTTCGTTCAGATATATTGACATTGCATTTTTTTGTTGTCTTCTGGAAGCAAACCTATATTCAGCTATGGTAATAGAGCTACTTGGCGCTAACATGTCTTTAAAAGCTTAGTATTAACATGCTAATAGGGGTGGGAAAAATACTTGAAAACTGAAAACTGAATATCCTATCTGACAGTAGGATATTGAATTCAGTTTGGTTTAAATTTTTGGTAAATTTCAGTTTTTCGGTTTTTGTATTTAAATAACCAAAAAAAAATCAAAAGCAAATTTAATTTTTAAAAACCAAACAGCTAGACTTTCTTGGGTCAATGGTTTAAAATGTTATAATATAATTAGGTCGAGGAAATATAGTTTTATATTAGTGGAAATGATTATTTCAATAATTATCTTGAGCTCCCATGTCTTGTGGGTTGTGGCTCTCTCATCACAATGCTTCTCTCTGCTGACAATTTTGATTTTATATGTTAGAAAATAGAGTGATTTATATAGATGTTTTATTTACGTATGCTATGATATTTATATGCTATGAAGATTATAGTAATTGTTTAGATAGGTCGATTGATACAATGTATATTTTTAAGTAAGTTCTTGAAAATTGATTTTCAGATTTTTTGGTTTTTAAGTTTTTTGGATATTTGTTTTTAATTTCAGTTTTTAGGCCGGATCAGTTTTCATAGCTTGGTTTTTACGGACAATTCAGTTTGGTTCGGTTTGGGCAAAAAACCGACGTAAAACTGAATGCTCATCCCTAGCTAATAGTATCTCCAGCTTTACCTTTATTTTCGTGACTAAATATTTTATTCAATACAAGACACTATTTTCTTCGTAGCCCATGAGTTAGTTGATTGTTGAACCTGTGACAGATAGATAAATCGAAGCATAGGACTTTGGCTTTCAAATTTGAAGCATAGTTAATTAGTTAGTTTGAAGAACAGTTTGAGGCCAAAACGTAAAATATTTTAGTAAAAGATCTGAAAAAATTCAGTTTATCTATTGCTATCTTGAGTAGTAAATGTCAATTCTCATGCTGATATATCCAACAATCACAAAAAAGTGAGTTAGCATTGTCTATTGTGGGTTGTGTTAACTAGCACACGTTATTAGTTGAAAACCTAATTGGTTCTTTGCTTCTCTTGTCCCCTTGCTGTCTGCTACTTTACTACTGGGTTCTGCACCAACTGATAGTCTTTATCTGAACATGAATCAGTACCGAATGGCGGGACTTGCTGCTTTAGAGATCGCACAGAAGGTTGTCAGAGTTTGGCGTTCTCTACAAACTGAATGGAAGAATTCAAATAAGGGGTCTCTTAAACATGGAAAGAAAGTCAGGAGAAAAGAAAAACATATTCATACTAGTCAGAACAGAGGTGGTGCTGGTTGCAGCACTAGCAGTTTCTTTGAATCATTGACTATCAATAATGCAGCAGAAGAGAAACAATTCGGACGTCCTTCATTGCCATGGCATGGTCTTTATTCAATGGCTGTCAAATGGAGACAAATATCTGAACCATGTGATCCAGTTGTTTGGATTAACAAATTGAGGTAAACCACCTCAGTTCATCTACTTCAGATTTACATGAGAGCAAAGTGTTGTCATTACGGTGACTTGCAACTCCATCTGTGAAAAAATGCCCCATTTTGCTATTTTGGGACATCCGCGATTTAAATTCCCCATTTATTTTTTTCCACTTTAGGTAAGTGGACCCCACATTCAGTTAAATCATTACACTCGCATTCTATTATAAGTACAATATATAAAAGTGGAGTCCACATTCGGACCCTACAGTCAATTAAATCATTACACTCATATTATGTTATATAACTAATATGTAGAAGTGGAGTCCACATTCCACTTACCTCTTTCCCCATTTTTCTTCACAAAGTTAAACAATTTTTTAAAACCCGTGCCGAGTCAAAATGGGACTATAAATATCGGATGGAGGGAGTATGATTTACTTTATGTAGTACGGGTAAATTAGGGAATCAAAGAGAATCCTTAAAAATCTCAAAAGATCCCTAAAACTTAAATTTTATACTCTCCCTGTCCACGAAAAATAGTCACACTTAAATTTGGCCTTAGTTTTGATAGTATAAAATTAGGATTCATTTTAACCCTACCCTATATATATGTGTATATATTTTTTCATGTGCATTTAAGCTCAAGTTCTTATGTGGCTTTTTATTTTTGTTTATCTAGCGAGGAATTTAATTCTGGATTTGGGTCCCAAACTCCTCTTGTTCTTGGGCAAGCAAAGGTGGTACGCTATTTCCCAAAATTTGACAGGTAATTTGAACTGCATATACCACTTTGAAGTTTTTGATATCATGATAAAGAATTGTCTTCCACTTAGATTCAAATGAGTAAATCATTCATTTGCTTGTTGATCTACAGAGCATTCAGTGTTGCCAAAGCATTAATGATGGACAATAAGTATGCCCGTGACAAGAAGGATAACCTCATCTATCTTAATGAAGATGGGAAACTGCAAGAGGTAAGTAATATTGTTGGATAAGTCAAACGCTAAAATCTTTCATGTCATCACTTTTTTTGTTTCCATTCCCGGACTCTGCTGTTTGTTTGCATGATTAACTACTAGGGTTGGACTTTGTAGACTTTCCATCAGTAGAAATATTATAATACAATATGTTGCTCACTTTGGAATAGCTATACATTTTCTTAATGATGTTACCAGCCCTGTTTCTTCTTAGGTGAAAATGGCAAACCTCTTTGTTTAGAGTGATGTTAGGGTTTATTTAATTCTTATGAAACTTCACTTGAGTGAAGCTGTTGAGTAAACCATGCTGTAGACATCCCCTGTAGGGATTCCAATACCTATCTGTAACTCAATGATCTTGCATATTCTACCCATCTCGGTTTCTCGGGTTCTCCACCGGAGTAAGTAGTAACCTTAAAGATAAGAACAGTGCCAATGCTACAGGATAACTGAATGACAAATTTTGAGCTAACTAATGTTGGCTAGCAATCAGTGCTCAGTTTGATTCTTTCTTGAGCTAATGGGTATTTCTTTTGTTTTGCTTTGTTGGTTTATTATGTATTATGTTCTAAAATAGTATTGTTTATTGGTATTATAGATATTGAATGCAGAATCATGCTCGGACCTTTACAAAGCTGTGGGGCAGGATTTCTGGTTAACCACCTGGTGCCATAGTATGGCAGTTGAGGGGTACTTTTGTTGGATATTACTTGTTGTGAACACTTCTTTGTTTCCCTTCGGTTATAATTGTTGAACCTTTTTAGCATAACTCCTTTGATAATGTTTCTTGTCTCAGGAAGCAGCTTGAAGGAACTAGGATATCTTTAGAAAAAACGTATACTTTATCTCCTTCTGGTCCACTTCAGATTGATTACTTATCAATTCGTACCTTATGAATTTTGTTTATTTACTCTTGTCAGGGATCCAACTGGGTATGATTTTGCTGTCAAAACTCCTTGTACACCTTCAAGGTGGGATGACTTTGAAATGGAAATGACTTCGGCTTGGGAGGTATCTCCTGCACCCTAGTTTATGTCCTGATAAGTGTTTAGACTCCAGGACTTGCTGTGATACCACCAGTGATGTTTATATCATTTCTTGTGAACATTTCATGAGCTTCAGAATCATGGATTGTGGACGTAATAGGATTGGATATGCCATTTCTGTGTTCTTTCAGTAACAGTTGATATTTGATTCCTACACATATAATCAAATTTAACTCTTTCGGGATTCTTCGAATAAAATCTTATCCTTTCTTGTGTATCATTTTATCTTCTTAACCATCGTATCTGTATCAACCCTCTAATTCTTCCGCTCTAACAATTAGCTCCTGGGTCTGGCTATTGAGCTTACACGATAC